>NC_054475.1:7338517-7672267 GCF_017639515.1 Carcharodon carcharias | reverse complement strand
TGACACACATAGGGCAGGGTTTTTTGGCTTGGTGTGCCCGACAGGCCAGAGCGTGAGATAAAGCGCATTGATGTCGGTCGAGCCTACCGAGGTCAACGTGCACCCTCGCGATAGTTAGGTCGGCTGGGGTCAGCAGCCCACCCGCTGACAATTACAAGGCCTATTAATTAAGGTCATTAAGTTAACAATTGTCCTGGAATTTTCCACTGCCCGTCCAACCTAACGGTCAGCCGAGTGGCCTTTGTAATTTTTTTTTAGGAAACCTCATCCACAGGCCGGCGGTCGGGGTTGGGGGGGTGGGGGGGTAGTGAGGTTCCCTGAATCGGATAATAATAAAATAAAAATTTTACACTTGAACTAAAAACCTGTCCCTGCTCACCTGAGGGTCACATCAGCTCCGTGCCTCAGGGAGATGGAAGTGCTCTTCTGCGCGCACGCGCCAAGTTCCGCGCTAGGCTCGCTTGCCCTCCTCCCTCCCTCCCACAGCGGCAGCGTCGCTGCTCGCGTTCCACACTGGGTGGGGCTTAACCAGCCTGCCCACGGTGCGGTGCCGATCACGGGTGGCGGTCAGCTTCCCGGCTGCCCCTCCACCCCTGAGCACCCCCACCAAGGGCCAAAATTCTGCCCATACATTAGTGGGGACCTGGTGGTTTCAGCTCGGTGAAAGCGTACGAGTCACGGGCAAGTTAAAATCTCTCTCAGTGTGTCAGGAAACAGGTCGACAATTGGCTCAGGGAAAACGTGGCTCAAATACCGGAAACAAGAGTAGGCGGGGGTGGGGGGGTGGGGGGGTTACGGGTGGGGGGTTGCGGATGCGAGAATGGCACGAATTGAGAATCGGGTCAGATTTTATTGAGCGGGAGAATGTTTCACATTGTGGCTCATTGTTACTTTTCCCCTGCTCAATCTGAATGAATTCAAAGTCATGCCAAACTTGTGTCGAACATTGGATTGAACGCACTTGGAGTTCCGGTTGGCATCTTAGAAAGAAGACATGAAGGGTCCTGGAGTGGGTGGAAAAAAGATTTACAGGGTTGGCACCAGAGGTTTTATCGATCCGAAAAGGGTGAACGGACTGGAGCTCTTCTCTCTTGGAAAATGATGGCTGAGATCTTTAGTAGAGATTTTAAAAGTTAAAATTTGAAACAGAAGCGTTTGGATAGATTGGACAGAGAGAGAGAGAGAGAGAGGGTGGGATTTTCCCATCAGCACTCTGTGCATGGTGGCATTTGGGACATGTGACGTTTTCCCATTGGGCACAATGGCGGCTTTTCACGCTGTATTTGTTCGTTTCCCGCCTTGTTAATTATGCAGCAGCAGGAACCGCTTCGGGCTGGGATAGCTCCAGGGGAGATGCGGTGCCCAAAGGCAAGAAGGGGGCATCTCCCAAATTTAGTCACCTGCTGGACGTTGTCGAGACCTGTCGGGACGCCTTCGGCCCCAGTCATAGCCCGAGGAGGTCCACCAATGCCACCACTCCCACTTGGGAGGCTGGTGTGTCTTCGGTGATCAGCGCAGACGTGATGCAGGAAAGGTCTGCAATCCAGTGCAGAAAGGGGATGAAGGATCTCATCCATCGCAGCAGGATAAGTCAACCATCTCATCACCCTAAACTCACACATACACCGTCCCATCAGACTTTCACAGGATGACACCCCACAGGGATCTCACGCAGTGCCAGCTCAAGCACCATCACCACTCACTCTCTCTCACACACATCTTCACATCTCCATCTGGCCTCATATCCTGTGTAGATTGCATCCACATCCTGCCCACTGCTCCACTCACCATCCACACAAGCCAGGCATCCTTATCATCTGCCTTGGCATGTGCCCTGCTCATCCTCTTTCCATTTGTCTCTGTTCAGGGCAAGCTCACACACAACAGGAATGAGAGGTCCCAGACCTGGGGTGGAGTGACCAAAATTAAGACCCTCACTCCATATGAGGAGCGTGTCATCGTGCTGGCCGGAGAGGACTGGACCATGCCTGTGTGACAGTGAGATAGACGGTGTACACCCAAGTGAGAACCCTGCACCAGCTCATCTTTCAGGCATCCTATACTGTGATTCCATTCCGGTATCTTCCAGCCTCTTACCATGCTCAAGTAATCTCTACTTTCTTCCATAGGCACCTCTGGAAAGCATCCGAGGACATCAGGACATCATCCAGCCAGGCCCTCATCTCCAGCTCTGAAGACATCTCAGATGAGGAAGCAGAGGAGGGCACAGTTAAAGACTCATCACAGCGCTGACTCACACCCTCCTTCAGCTCAGAGAGCCACACCTCGGTGGGACCTAATCTAGAGTAGCCTCGGGTCACAGTCTGATGAGAACAACACACAATCTGATCCACTGCCGGCGGAGGTAGGGACATCCGAGGTAGCGGTGCTTGGAGGACTGCTGGAGGCCAGGATTCTGCTGAGTCTAAGTCAGACGATGAGCCTCCAACTTGCTCTCACTCTGGCTTCCTTTTCCTCTCAAGGAGTCAGCCAGGGACCCTCGGGCACCCATAGGGAGCTGGACACTCTGGGGCCATCCAACCAGGTGATTCTGGGAGTGGAACGTCAATCCCAAACCCCTCTTCCTGCGACCCCAACACCTCCAGCTCCACAGGCTAAGGAGGATGCACCTGCCTCACAGCAGGACACCCAAAGCAGTCCAGAACCCTCCAGGCTTTGGGCCTCCAGAGGATGCCTGCTGAAGCAATCACAAACACAGGGCCTAGCAGTCAGCAAGCTGCCTCCACCTCTATTGTTGGGTTGCATCAGAACGTAGTGTTAGGAAAATGCCTAACGGTGACACGGGTGTTAACCACATGTATATAATTTTCTCCAGTGTCAATAAAATCGCACCCATTCCACATCTCCTCTTGTAGATGCCTCCTGTGTGTGATGAGCTGTGTTGTTGTCTATCAGGTGTGACACCATAGTCCCTACTGCCACTTATTGCATTTGTGGAAAGCATGTGCCTCTGGTAGATGTTGCCAGCTTCCATATCCCCACAGTGTGTCTGCACTTTCGGATCATTTCAAACATCATTGAAACCCCGTCCTTCATGTTAAGTCTGCTTGTATAAGGAACATTGTTCACATGATGTTCTGGTTTATGTTGTCTTCATTCTTGGATGTTTAAGATTGAGGCTGAGGTGTTCACGTGTCTCGTCTGCATTATTGTAAGGTGAAGGTCTCGTGTCTATGGAGACATGTGTAAACGCTTGGAGAAGGGTCATATATCCTGACACTCCATTTGCTTACTGTCATCTGGCAGGATTTCCTCTCTATGAGCCCTTAATCATAGATCGTGTGTGACTTTGTCCACCTTGAGCATTGCCAACTCTCCGAGTGCTTATCTGCTAAGCTCAGCGAGAAGCGTGAGCACCTTCCTACCTTAAAGCGCCGGAGCTCTGCCCCTTGAGGACACATTATTGTGCTGGCACTTAACCCGGCAACCTTCTGCCTTTTGATCCTTGTGGTTACCTGTATTGCGGCCACAAGGCTCTCGTCACAATGTAGGGATGCAGAGCTGAGCCACACGTTCGGAGTAGCGCCCCCTCACCTATACCCTCACCGAGGTCACTGAAGATAAATACAAATGGTGATGTCTTGCGGTCAATGGAGCTTTAGAGCATGCTCTGGAAGCGCTGATGGTAGCTCTTGACAATATTGAGGGTACCAATGGGATGCAACCCAGAATGTAATGAATCTGATGAGTGCTCTTTATTGTAAACAAAGTGTTGCCCTGAGGACCTGACAGGGCAGAATTTTATGTCCTGCAGGTGGGTGTGTGCCCGACCCGATCGGGTGTAAAATTGCAGGTGATGGCGTCAGTCCTGGTGTCATCACGCACTCGCCCGATATTTCGGGAGTGGGCACACACGAGAGTTGGCCACGCGCCCGCCGACAGTTAAGAGGCCTGTTAAAGCCATTAAAGTGTTAACTGAGAGAGATTCCTTGCTGCCGGCCAACCTTACTGTTGGGGTGGGCGGACCGGGCCCATCGTCCAGGCAACCTTGGCATCTTTGAGGAAACCTCATCCACCGGCGGAATGAGGTTTCCGACATCGATTTAAAAAAAAATGTGCTGACATAATTTTTTTAATGTTTATGTTCTTGTGAGTGAGTCCCATGTGGGGGCACTTTATTCAGATTTTCCAAATCTTTATTTCTGATTGTAAAATTTCCAGCTCCCCGAGGCAACTCTCCGCCTGCCGGGAGCTTTCACTCCGCTCCCCCACCTCCCCCCACACATCCCCCCCACCACCCCCCCCACCCCACCCCTGTGTCTGTACAGACTTCAGAGCTCGCCCTTCTCCTACCTCCACCCCAGCAACACTGAGCCTTTCAGAGCCCATTTCACACTGGCTGGCCGTTAATTGGCTGGGGGCTGACCGCAGGTGGCAGAACGTTTCCAGGCCGCTCCTGCGCCCGCTTGCTTGCCCGACAACCCGAAAATCCTGCCCATAGTACCTTCACATTTTATAGCTAACAAGGGTCCAGGGCTGGGCATGAGGGCAGACTGACTGTGAACTGTCAGTTCAACAACTTTAGATCATGAATTCTCTCCTCCATCCCCTCCCCCTTTCCGATTTTCCCCCTTTTTTTCCCCCAATAATTTATATAGATTTTTCTTTTCCCACCTACTTCCATTATTTTCAAATGTATTTCCATCCATTGTTTTATCTCCACCTTTTAGCCTATTTCGATCCCTTCCCTTCCCCCCACCCCACCCTGTGTTGTTGTCTATCGGGTGTGACACCATAGTCCCTACTGCCACTTATTGCAGATGTTGAAAGCACGTGCCTTTGGTAGATGTTGCCAGCTTCCATATCCCCACAGTGTGTGTTGCACTTTCGGATCATTTCAAACATCATTGAAACCCCATCCTTCATGTTAAGTCTGCTTGTGTAAGGAACCTCGTTCACGTGATGTTCTGGTTCATGTTGTCTTCATTCGAGGGCTATCTGTACCTTGCTTGTCCTGCTTTTTGCCCTTAATTAGCACATTCCTTAGATAATATCACCACCTTCAACACCTCTTTGTCCTTTTGTCTGTGACATCTTTTGGTTATCTCCACCTATCACTGGCCCTCTATCCAGCTCTACTTGTCCCACCCCCCTCGAACGAGTTTATATTTCACCCCTCTTCTATTTTTACTTATTTCTAATGAAGAGTCATTCGGACTTGAAACATTAACTGTGCTCCTCTCTGCAGATGCTGTCAGACCTGCTGAGTTTTTCCAGGTATTTTTGTTTTTGTTTTGGATTTCCAGCATCCGCAGTTTTTTGCTTTTATCTGACTGCGAACTTTGTGAGCCTCAGGTGGTCCAAATCCATGGAAAGGCCAGGATGAATGCGCACCCGATTCCCGAATTGAGAGTGGCAGGTGTCAATGTGAGGAAAGAGAAGGTGGCACAGAGGACTAGTCGATGTCAAAATGGAACTAGGCCTGTGTAACGCCCTTAGCTGCCTTAGTCCAAGTGTGACCTTCCAGTTACATCATCGAAGTGACAGAGAATGCGCTGTCCCGTTGTTGCAGATGGATCTCCTTGAGGAGCTTTGACAGATTGAAGGAGTACAGCTACGAGTGCAAAGAGGACTGCAAGAACTGCTCCTGCCTCTACTAGGCTGCTGTGGTGATTTAGATGCTGCAGATAAGCTAGAAAAGGCAGTGCCTTCTGACGTGTGATGCCGGAATGCCCTCTTCCAGTTTGGACCTCATCTCAACAAGGCTTCATCACTCTTCAAAGGAACAGGACAATGGTTCATCAAATGGGTAAGTTCTCATTCTCAGATTGAAGTTCATGGTTGCAATGAGAGGTATCGCAATGCTGGTGTTCATGTGGGCCCATGAGAGAGGGCACATGTCCAAGATGGAGCAGACTACTGCTCGTCATCCTCCTCATGGAATGAGGGCCTCATGTGCATGCCTGCCTCATCTGGACCGTGCTATTGTCTCTTCCCCCACAGCCTCGTCTTCCTTGAACTCATCGCCCTCATCCCTGTCAATGTCCTCCTTGTCGGAGTAGATGTGCAGCTCCTCCCATGTCGGTATGTGGCAAGTCCTCCCCCACTGCAGCGCTAGGTTGTGCAGTACACAGCAGACCACAGTGACCCATGAGACTCTCTGGGCCGTGTACTGGAGTGCTCTGCAAGACCTGCAGAGGCATCGGAGTCGCAACTTCAAGGTGCCAATGACGTGCTCCACCAAAGTTTGGGCATCGATATGAGCATCGTTCTACCTTCTCTCAGCAGGACTTTGCGCCTGCCACAAGGGCTCATGAGCCAACCCTGTATCCTGTGTGGTCCCTGGAAGATGTCAGGGATCTGCAATCTAATCACGATGTGTGAGTCCTGACAGCTTCCCGGGTATCTGGCACACAGCTGCATAATTTGTTTCTTGTGGTTGCAGACCAGCTGCACATTGAGCGAGTGGAAGCATTTCTTGTTGTTTCCAGGGACCATTTATAGCCACATGAGTGCCGTCAGTTGCACCCTGCACCTGTGGGAAGCCAGAGATCGCAGCAGAGCCCAGTGCTCTGGCTCGCTGGCTCTCTTGATCTTTGGTGTCGTGCACGTAATTGTGGACCTTGCAAAAAGGTCCTCACATGGAAGCTGGAGGAATCCCACAGAGCCCCAGTGGAGTCCTGGAAAAAGCCACTGGCATGAAAATTAAGAGTGGCGGTGACTTAATGAACCACTGGCAATGGATGCCCTCCCAGTCCTCGTGGTGCCAATTCCTGGAGAATGTGACAAATGTGAGTCACCAGATCCCTGGACATGTGGAGGCAGTGGCGACACTGTCTCTCGCTCATCTGCAGTTAAAATCTGCACACCCCCCCCCCCCAGTCTTGAGAGTCACCTACACACAACGTTCCTGTGAGCCTCATCCCTCTGCACCCGGAGAGGGTCCTGCCACCCTTTGCCCATGGAGGGTCTAGCTCCTCCCTTTGGCGAGCCTGACATTGCTGTCGCAATCTTCTCCACCTTCTCTCCTGCCTGTGTTGCGGTCTGTAGGCAGTGACAAATCCAGCCTCCATCTTTCTAAAGCTCTCCTCTCTGCAGCATCAGTGAGAAAAAAAAAGTCAGCACGATCCTCCAAAGCTTCTATTTCTGTAGGTTACTGGAGTGTGACTGTGGGTTCAAGGACATGGTTCCAGTGGCAGCAGCTATTCAACACTGAAATCCTGGCCAGCGCAAGGAACGTTTGATGATGCACCTTCCCCACCACCCCCCCACTCCAACCTTGACATGACCGACTGCTACGAGGTTGCTTTGGCCAGACGCTGTGATCCTCAATGACTGCCCTGTTATTCTACACTCTTCCTGATGCCCATGAGGTCTAATATTCATTGAGGAGCGGTGATTATTTGGGGGTGGTGGGGGAGGAGGTGCTGAGACTTCTCATCTGTGAGCCTGCCAGCGCCAAGGCCCTGAGCTTCTGCATTAAAGATGCATCTGCAGCTTGTCCAGTCTCCAAAATGCTCTAGACCTTGTTATCACTGTGGGAAATTGTTACACTTGGAACAAGGGGTTAAAGCAAAAAGTTCCATTAGTGCCATGATTCGTCATTAATCTGGCAGGAATGTGCTTCGTTACTTCATTCTCCTGATTCCCTGCATTATCATTGAAAGGCTCCTAACATGTCTCAGGTGTCCATCCCTCCTCATTTGGGAATGTACAGTTCAGTTGGGTGCCCCTTTAATGTCCTCCCCCACCAGTGCAGTGCGCCACTCCTCCAAACGGCCCTCACCAGCCGATCTATTCCTCAGTTTAATTTTGTGCCGCACAACCGGTTCACGTTGCAAGATGATGGTGCCAAGGCCTCACTATCAGACCAGCTTGGACCCTACCCCGTGTGAGTGCCATCATCCTGGAGGTGCTTAATGTTCAAGTTTCCCTTCCTCCAATAACTCTCAACCCTTCCCCTCCAAGGCTTTATGGCATTTTGATAGTGGAGGGTATCCCTGTGTGACCCTCTGAAGGGGTTGAGGTAGATGTGCCTATGCCCCATTTTCAGATTACCCCTCCCCATTTTGAGGCCTATGGCACAGTGAGATATTGAGCCCATCCCACCCTCCCATGAACCCCGTCAAATGGTTTTACACTACCTTTCCCCCATCTACAGCCTAACCTGACTGTGAAAGCACCATTCATGGCCCATTATTGAGGTAGAAACCCCAACCCCCTTCTCTGCAAGGACTGAGGCTCCTGTTATACTGACTAAGTCCATGTGCACAACATGTTGGGCACAAATGACACTTGACTGACACACCCTCCCCCTCCCTGATCTAGGGCAAGGACAGTCTTTGCAGGCTAGCAATGTAAACTGAAGCACCCCTTCATCTTCCCAATCCGGCCCCAAATCAACATGTCCCCTCGAAGATACTCGTCCCCATTCCGGCCCTGAGGATGCTTCCAATCCGCACCCCCTCCTGCCTTCCCAGTCGGGAAACCTTCGCCACTCTTCCTCTCCCCCAGTGGAGGCCTTGCCCTGCAGCCCCTTGCATACCACCCCTGCCTTACCTCTGGTCTGGCAGGTATGGCCTTGCCTGTGAAAGGCGCCTGAGAGTGATGTGGTGCTGCCTGTGAAGCGCGGCGCAGAGTGTGAGGTGCCGCGTGTGCTGTGTGATGTAAGGCAGGCAGACAAACCTCAAGGTCATGACTGAAGGTGCACATCACCTATATCCAGATGTGAAAGAGGTCGGTCTAATTAGACGCCAACGTGTCCTGATGATGCAGCATTGGGTTGTGGGGGGTGGGGGGTGGGGGTTGATTCTGGCGAGCAGCCGTTACGAGTATACATGACATTCAAACGTATTTAAAATGAGGCTCCCGGCAGGAAACACAGGCCACCATTGAAGTCAGGCGCGGACGATCGCAACCTTTTGTCCCGCCGACGTAAAACCCATGTTCTCGCTCTCGCGGTGTTTTCCACTCCTGCCCGCCGTGATGCCCGCCGGGAATGGGGGCGGAAAATCCCGGCCAATGTGGGGCTGAGCAAAACCAGAGACCATCAATGTAGGGATGGTCACCAGGAAATCCAATAGGGAATTCAGAAGGAACTCCTTCACCCAGAGAGTGGTGAGCCACCACGTGGGGATAGTTGAGGCCAATAGAATAGATTCATTTAAGGGGGAGCTGGAGAGGTATATGAGGGAGAAAGGAAGGGAGAGTTACATTGACCGAGTTGGATGAGCAAGAACAGGAAGAGGACGTGGTCAGAGCATAAACCCCACTCTGGCCTAGCAAGCCACTCAGTTCTCAAGGGCAATTAGGGATGGGCAATAAATGCTGGCCCAGCCAGTGAAGCCCAGATTTAATAACTAAAAAAAAAAACACTGACATGGACTAATTGTGTTGTATGTCCTGTTTCTGTGCTGTAATTCTATGCAATTCTATACAAACCTTTCTGTAATTTGGATCCACCAGAGTCTGTCAAGCTGAATAATTCTCCATCGACTATACAGGCCAGACTTATTCCACCAGTACTGCAACGAGAGGAACAATGGAACAACACAGTGAACGGTTAGGACCTGGAATACGCTGTCTGAGAATGTGTTGGAGGCAGGTTCAATGGGTGATTTTGAAAAGGAAATTAGGAACATTACGTGAAAAGGAAATATTTGCAGGGTCACGTGGAAAAGGTAGGGGAGTGGGACTAGCTGAATTGCTCTTGGAGAGAGCCAGCACAGACACACGGGCTGAATGGCCTCCTCCTGTGCTGTAACCATTCGATGATTCTGCAATAATTTTTATTATATGGAAGTTTTGGTGCTGAAACTATCCCTAGGTACTTGGCAGAGAGAGGAAAGAGAGGAAAACAAATGAATACAGAAAAGGACACTGCGATAGTTGGGTGGGTGTGGGTGGGGGCTGGGGGTGGGGGCGGGGGGGGTGGGAATGGGAGTGGAGGTGCGGGTGGGGGCGGGGGTTGGGGTGGGGGTGTCGTTGGGATGGTGGCTGGGTGGGGGTGGTGGCGTAGTGGTAAATCACCGGACTAGCAGTCCAGAGGCCCTGGCCTGGGGCTCAGGCCTCACCATGGCAACTGGTGGAATTTAAATTCAATCAATAAATCTGGAATTACAAAGCTAGTCTCAGTAACGGTGACCATGACAACCATCATTGATTGTTTTAAAATCCCATCTGGTTCACTAATGTCCTTTAGGGAAGGAAATCTGCCATCCTTACCTGGTCTGGCCTACATGTGACTCCAGACCCACAGAAATATGGTTGACTCTTAACTGCCCCTCTGAAATGGCAGAGCAAACCACTCAGTCCGAGGGCAATTAGGATGGGCAACAAATGGTGGCCTTGCCAGAGGCACCTCAATCCCATGAAAGAATAAAGATTGCCATGGTGACCAAAAGCTTCATCAAAAAGATGGGTTTTGAGATGATTTTTAAAGGTGAGCTGGATAGCCGGAAGGATCCAAGGAGGGTGTGTTAAAGGCATTATGAGTGGGCACAGGCAGGGGGGGACATGAAGTCACAGGAGGTCCAGGACGGGATGTAAAAGGAAGCTGTAGGATGAGGCGAGGTGAGCCCATGGGGGGATTTGAAGAGGAGGACAAGGATTTTTAATTCAACGTCCAGGGGGAAAGGGAACCAGAGTAGGCCAGAGAGAGCAGGAATGGCCAAGCAGGACTTAGTGCTGACAGGATGCGGGTGGCTGATTATTTTTCAGCAAGAGCAGTGCTGAGTCACACACATTCTGTTAAAAAAAAATGACTATATCTGATTAGAATTTCCTGTGAGACAGCCTAGCACAGCTGAGTGACTGCCCCTCTTCCTTAGAGACGAGGGGGAGTTAAACATTACTGAATGATTCAAACACAGGCAATGTGGAAGTTTCAGCTTTTATTCACCGCAATTGACTGTCAATAAGTGGAGAACTCTTTAAACTCATAATCTTATTAAGGCCAGCAACAAAGTCACTTTGTCCTGTTTAACATGTGCAAACCACAGGTCTTGTAATGAGCTTCAAAAGAATCAAAACTATTCTAAAATACATTAATGAAGGTCAATGATCTGAGGTTCACAGTTTCAGGCACACTGTAGTCTAGGAGATGAGCAACAGGGTTTGACTATATGCTCCCATTCCTAAAGAATGCAGATGCTTGCCCATATAGACAACATCCCTATACACAATCCTGTCCATCTTGTTATTGACTTCTTCAAAAAAATCAACTAGATTAATCAGACATGGTGCACTCTTTAAACATCCATGCTAAATCTATTTGGTTAGATTATACCTGTTCAAACGTTCAGTCGCTGTATCCCTGTTGTTTGATGATTGTCATTTTTCCACTGTTCCTGCATAAGGATTTGTCATTGCCTTGTGCAAGTATCTCTGCCATAATCTACAAAGAGTTCCTTCTATTGTTTGGAGACTGTAGATACCGTGGAGGTGGGTTGAGCAGATAAAGTTCAGAGGAGCAAAGTCAAATTTCAGCCCCTGACCTTTCAGCCCCAGAATTGCTCTTAGGTTGGTGGGTAGACAGCCGTGAGGAAGCACACTTCATCCAAGTCTGGAAACTTGAAGTGCCAAAGCTTCCAATGCTCAGCACCTTCTGCTCTGATTAGTTCTGACAGGATGTTAGGATTTAGTTACTGTTAAAAAAGCAATCCATGGAAGCAAGGAGCAGAAGTTCCTGACCTTAACCATGGACCACAATATGCTTGGACACAGCACATCACAGCACATTCAAGCTTGAGTAACTATGAGTCCTCATGGAAAACAATAAAGAGTCAGCTCATAATTTTCTTCAAATTAGGGGAAGTGACTGGAACCCATCAACAGGGGCAGAGTGAATGAATGTTTGAACAGTTATAAAATGGCCAGATAGGGTAAGCATGGATGTGTTTAGAGGAGGTCACAGATGATTTATCTAGATGAATTTATTGGAGGAAGTCACTAACAAGGAGTACAGGAAATGTCTAGGGATCTTGTGGGGGTTAGATGATGGCATAGTGTTAATGTCACTGGACTTATAATCCAGGGGCCTAGGCCAATGTTCTGAGGGACAAGTGTTCAAATCCTACCATGGCAGCTGGTGGAATTTAAGTTCAGTATCTGGAATTGAAAAGCTAGTCTCTGTAGTGGTGACAATGAAGCCATTGTCAATTATACTAAAAACCCATCTGCTTCACTAATATCCTTTAGGGAAGGAAATCTGCCATTCTTACCTGGTCTGGCCAGGTGACTCCAGACCCACAGCAATGTGGTTGACTCTTAACTGCCCTATGAAATGGTGTGGCAAGCCACTCAGTTCATAGGCAACAAAAACTGGCCTTGCCAGTGACGCCCACATCCCATGAAATAATAAATTAAATAGGCATTTGACAAGATTACACACTGGTGTCTAACAAATGTGAGACACATGGAATTGCATGTAATCTTGAGACATGGATTGGTAATTGGTTGGGAGTTTGAAGTCAGAGATAAAGGAAACATACACTGATTAGTGATAAGTGTTGTTCCCCAGGGATCTATAATGAGGCCTCAGCTTTTCCCCAGATATATCGTTGACTTGGGTGAAAGAATAGGTATATCCAGGTTTGCAAAATACACTAAATTAGGAGGCACAGTAAATTGTGCAGTTGGGAGTAATAAAGAGATAGAGGCAGATTGAGTGAGTGGCAGATGGAGTTCAACATCGGGAAGTGTGAGGCTTTGGATCCAAGAAAGATGAATCAGGGTATTTTCTGAGTGATGAGAGACTGGAAACTAGAGGAGCAAAAGGATGTGTGTATCCATGTACACAAATCATTCAAAGCTATAGTACAAATGCAAAAAGTAATCAAAAAGACTAAAGGCGATTAGAACATGAATGGGTGGAAAGTATGCTTAGTTGTAAGGACCTTAGCCAGACTGCACCAATAGTACTGCATTCAGCTGAGTGAGATGAGGTGAGAGTGACTGTCCCTGTCATCAAAGCAGCATTTGATTGAGTGTGGCATCAAGGAGCCCTAGCAAAACAGGAGTCAGTGGGAATCAAGGGAAAACTATCCACTAGTTGGAGTCATACCTAGCTCAAAGGAAGATGGTTCTGGTCGTTGGAAGTCAATTGTCTCAGTTCCAGGACATCACTGCAGGAGTTCCACAGGGTAGTGTCCTAGGCCCAACTATCTTCAGCTTCTTCATTAATGACCTTCCTTCCATCATAAGGTCAAAAGTGGGGATGTTCGCTGATGATTGCACAATGTTCAGTGACATTCACGACACCTCAGATACTGAAGCCGTCCATATCCAAATGCAGGACAATATCCAGGCTTGGGATGACAAAGGGCAAGTAACATTCTCATGGCTCAAGTGCCAAGGAATGACCATCTCTAACAGAAGAGAATTTAACCATTGCCCTTTGACATTCAGTGTCATTACCATTGCTGAATCCCCCACTAACAACATCTTGCATGTTGCCATTGACCAAAAACTGAACTAGACTAGCCATATAAGTACAGTGGCTTCAAGAGCAGGTCAGAGACTAGAAATCTTGTGGTGAGTAACTCCCTTCCTGACTCCCCAAAGTCTGTCTGCCCTAACAACACTGTGGGTGTATCTACACCACATGGATTGCAGCAGTTCAAGAAAGAAGCTCACCACCACCTTCTCAAGTGCAATCAGGGATGAGCATGAAATGCTGGCCTTGCCAGTAGCACCCACATACCATGAATGAATTAAAACATTTTGGGGGTTTTTGAGGAGAAGCACCCCAGATTCACCAGAATGGTTCTGAGACTTAAAGGGTTAACCTATGAGCCAATTTGCATAAACATGGGTTGTATCCCCTTGAGTTTAGAAGGTTGAAGATCACCAAATTGAGGAGCTTAAAATGATGAAAGGATTCAATAGGGCAGATATAGAGAAACTACTTTGTCAAGGTAAGTCTAGTACAAGGGGGCAGGATTTTGAAACAAGTGAAGTGGGAACTCGATAGAACAGATAACTCTGCCACACTTTGTTAACTTAATGTTATTACAATTACAGCTCTTCTTTGAGGCTTTTCCTTATCTGGTTGATGCTCTGTAACTATAAAGCTGGAAAAAAACACCTTTTTATTAAGAGCTTGAATCTCATTGAGGGGGCCTCAGGGTCAATCCATATCCAATAATCTGCATCTTTGCATCCTGAATCAGTCCATCCTTGGGCCTGTGTACCACGTTTCATTGAAATCCCTCCATTCGTTTTTGAGATATACTGTTTAAAAACAGACTAACAAGCAGGGGCGTAGACATTACTTATACCCATCTTCAGTGGTATAGGTAATTAGAGCTAGGCATTCAGGAGTGAAATAAGGAAGCATTTTTTCACTCAAAAAGGCAATGGAGCTTGGAACTCACTCTGCGAACATCAGTAAATGCTGGAACTATTGAAATTTTCAAATCTGAGTTTTATTAAATAAGGTTATCAAGTTATATGGATCAAAGGTGAATAAATGGAGGTGAGGTACAGATGAGCCAAGATCTAATTCGAGTTGGAAGAGGCTTCAGGGGTTGAATGGTCTACCCTGTTGCTGTGTTCCTATGTACAAAACCTACGGGCCCAAACATGAAATATGGGGTCACCCAGACTGATGCACTGGATTAAGCTGCCTTTGTCAATGTAGCTAGGTTTCTCTTTCCGCCCATTTTTTTCAATAAAGGCTTCTAAAATCAGAAACAACTTTGGATAAATTAAAACTAAACTGTAAGACTCGAAACAGTATCTTTTAAAAAAAAAAGTTCTCCCCTTTCTTCTCGAGTTCTGACCCATGCTGTAGAACAGTTCCACAGAGGCCAGACAAATTTGACAATGGGGAAGGATCATTCCAACGGAGTCCTCTTCATGTGTTCACTCAACATCCACAACCTCCACCGGACAGCAGCTGGGCAGGGATCCTAGCTGCTAATGTCACTGTTTAAAAATAAGGGGTCGCCCATTTAAAGCAGAGATGAGGTGAAATTTTTTTCTCTCAGAGGGTGGTGAGTCTTTGGAACTCTCTTCTTGAAAAGGCGGTGGAAGCAGAGTCTTTGAATATATTGAATATAAGGCGGAGGTGGATAGATTCTGGGTAAGCCAGGGGGGTGATAGGTTATCAGGGGTAGGCGGGATGCAGATTTGAGGTTACTATCAGATCAGCCGTGATCTTATTAAGCGGAGGAGCAGGCTTGAGGGGCCAAATGGCCTAGGCCTGCTCCTTGTCCGTATGTTCATATGTCCCCCTTGTAGACCAATTGTGCTGAGGTCGAACATTGAATCAACTCATGAGATCAACCAAATTAGCACAGGCTGACAATCGAACGTAGGGGGCTGAATTCTCTGGCTGACATGTGGGTGGTGGAGCCCGTGTTTCAGCGCTTAAAATGTCGTGCGAGCGTCCCGCCATTAATTAAAGGTCTTGTTAAGGCCATTAAGTCACCAATCGTTGACGATTTTGAGGGGCCCGTGCGAACTTCCGGTCAGCTCACTGGCCCAACAGGCAGGCGGGTGAGTGATTTTTTTAACAAAACTCATCCACAGGCGGGATGAGGTTTGATTTCGGATTTAAAAAAGTTTAATAAAGCTTTTGTGCACTTCATTCACATGTCCCATCTCATGTGACCTTTTCACACGAGGGGGACACGGCAACGATTTTTAAATTTTTCTAGTTTTCCCCTTCCAGCAATCTCCCTGAGGCCCCACTTAGCCTCAGGGAGATGCGCACCCTTTCACGTGCATGCGAGAAAGAGCTCACTCTGGCAGATGGGGAATCCCCCCCCCCACCTCCAACCGCCCGCATAGCATTTCCCGGAGGACGTCAAGCTGGGCGGGGCCTTAATTGGCCCGCCCACTTAAAATGGCGGCAGGGCCCGTTTCGGTGGCGATCAACTGCCCACCCACCGCCTGGTCAGTCAGGCCCGCCTGCCCATCCAGGGCAAAATTCAGCCCAGGATCCTAAAACTCGATTGGTATTCTGCCAAGTCCACGTATTCACTGAGTTAGAAAGGACCTGGAGGAAGTCTGATTTTTATTTTTTAATATCCAATTAGAACTGAAGAGGTTTCTGACCCAGCCAGTGAATAAGCGTTGAGAGTTAAAAATAATGAGCTACAAAAAACAAAATCAGTAATTCACCCTGAAGACAAATCGAGGAAAAATAACAAGAAAATGAAAGGAATGTTAAGATCAATTGGGAAAAGATTTTAAAAATGAGGAACTCAAGTAAGAAAATAGCCTGTTCTCTGCTATGACGTTAGGAGTTAACAAGCTTGAGGTTTTTGAGTTAGCAGGCTATAATAATAAGTCTCAATAAAAGAACTGGACATATAATATGCTTCAAACTGAGTGGTCATGGGCTGAATCACTAAGAGCTGCAATGACTATTGCTAAACCACAGTTAAAATAGTTATTTTCAACAATGCATTACAAATGAAGAGAAGGGCCAAATAAAGCACAGAGAACCCTTTGATAGACTAAGGGACTGTCTCCAAATCACCTCCACAGCATGAAACAGAAGGGGAACTAAATACACTGGGCTAACATCCAGCTTCAGCAGAAGTGTAAAATGGGGCTTCGTTAATTTGGCCACTCGTTGTACGCTCCACCCAATTTGCTTTCGGGCGAATACGGTGGATGAGAGTGGTTTACAACAGATGATGATCTGCTTCCACCTGCTTCACACATCTACTGATGAAGAAGGTTTACCCATTGTAAGAAGCATGTGTATAATTTTAACAAATAATTGCTCTTTTTTCTCTTTGGGTTGTCCTCAGTATTTTCCTGTTTGGAAGACAACCTCGCTCATTGGGAGTGGACGGCAAATACATTCCTGGATCTAACTATAGAAGGACCCAAAGGAGGCAACTGGGTGGCATGGATTCAATTGCCCTGCATGGCATGACTGCACAGATGTGAAGAACAACTTACCCCATTAGGAGGGACTATGCACTGGATGTAATCCAGATCTGATTCTGCTATGCACCCTCTAAAGTGCTCATTCATGTGATTGCAGCATCAGACCAAACCTCAGTGTGAGCAGAAATGTCACACTTAACCTGACTTGCAAACTAGCAAGTTAGAAATAACAGACTCCGATTGGAAAAACAACCTATGTTGGATAGATGGAATAACCTTCTAGAATTAAGAGACCGTCCAGAACATAATGCAAGATCTTCATTCTGAACCAGCAGAAATGCTCCCACTTGACCTCACAAGAATAGTTAGAAGAAATTACCCAGAGTAGTTTTTACCAGCAGTCCTTGAAGGGCTTAGGTAGGAAAGTAAGTTGTGAAGAGAACATGAGGAGGCTACAAAAGGACATAGATAGGTTAAGTGAGTGGGCAAAGATTTGGCAAATGGAGTATAATGTGGGAAAATGTGAAATGTCCATTTTGGCTGGAAGAATAAAAAGGAAGCATATTATCTAAATGGTGAGAGATTGAAGAGCTGTGAGGTGCAGAGGGATTTGGATGTCCTTGTGCATGAATCACAAAAGGCAGAGAAAATAATTAGGAAAGCTAATAGAATGTTAACATTTAATGAGAGGGGAACTGTATACAAAAGTAGGGAGGTTATGCTTCAGTTGTATAGGTCATTGGTGAGACCCACATCTGGAGTACTGTGTACAGTATTGGTTTCCCTATTTAAGGAGGGATGTAAATGTGTTGGAGTTCAGAGGTTTACTAGAATAATACCTAGAAAGGGTGGATGGTCTTATGAGGATCTGCTGGAGTTTAGAAGAATAAGAGGTGACTTGATTGAAACATATAAGATCCTGAGGGAAGTTGACAGAGTGGTTGCGGAGAGGATGTTTCCTATTGTGGGAGAATCTAGAACTAGGGGTTATTGTTTAAAAATAAGGGGTCACTCATTTAAGACAGAGATGAGGAGAAATTATTTCTCTGAGGGTCGTGCATCTTTGGGACTCTTTCTCAAAAAGAGGTGGAAGCAGAGTCTTTGAATGTTTTTAAGGCATTGGCTGATAGATTTTTGATAAACAAGGGGGTGAAAGTTATTGGGGTAGCTAGGAATGTGGATTTCAGGTGACAATCAGATCAGCCTTGATCTCATTGAATAGTGGAGCAGGCTCGAGGGACTGAGTGGCCTACTCCTGCTCCTAATTTGTATATAAGTGATTTCACTTTGAGCTTGCACATCCATTGGTCTTCAGAAACCCCACTGGCGTGTGCAGCATAGGACTCTAATTGGTATTTATTAATGAGACTCCCACAGGAGTGATGACCATCTAAATCGTGGACTAGTGTAAACCGGATCAGGTGAGTTTTAAGCTCCATTTCAGCACTGACCTTTTAGTTTCTAATTGTGTCTTGCTACCCGCCCCATTTACATGGAGGAAAAAATTATATTAAGATGAAAATCACTCTCAAACTCTTTTACGAATCTCTTCAAGAGGGGTAGTTTGAGATATTTATTATATATCACTTTTTGAGTGGTAGAATTTCTTCTATATTCTTCTTATATCCCACCAAAGGACTTACATTTATATAGCACCTTTCACAGCCTCAGGACATCCCAAAGTTTGTCACTGTCAATAGAGTACAGTTGAAGTGTTGTATTGTATGAAACGTAGCAGTTTCTATGCACTAAACAAGGTCCCACAAGCCGCAAAGAGATCATCTTCATTTAGTGATTGACGTTGGTTGGGATATTGGCCAAGACTTAAGGGAGACTACAGCACCATCCCCATCCCGTCCACCATTACAACCCTCTTTTCTTCAAAACAGTGCTGTGGGATCTTTTACATACATGTGAGGGAACTCCTCTGAAAGACAGCACTTCCTACAGGGCAGTACTCTCTCAGAGTGTCAGCCTAGGCTTTATGCTCAAGTGCCTGGTGTGGAACTCGAATCCACAACTCAGCGATGACACTGCTATCAACTGAGCCACAGCTGACATTTGATTTTCAATGGAAGGCTAGCGGAGGCCTCGCAAGAATATGTCGACAGCTGTCTGTGCTGTTGCTCTGCAGGTTCCACTCATCTGCTGCTGAAGCCAGAGCAGACATCAGGAAAGTCCCTGCAGAATTTACAGAGTTCCCTTTCTTTCCTATGATCTTTTCTGATAACGGATGTGAGCTGAGTCTAATTTATCATTTTATTGATAAGGTATCTTAGTCATGCGGCTCTCTTCTGATTACTCAACTCAATAAACAGATCAAGCCACGTAACTGATAAACTTTTGCCAGTTGTTGATAGCTTTTTCATAACTGAAAGCTGAGGTCAAAATAATTGGCTTATAAATCTTTTCATTCGATAAATCATACCGTTCAGTCTGAGTTGACTTGGTATCTCCCCTCGAGATTACAGTTCGAAAGACAGTTCGAACTGATCTTGCAAGATTTTATCAAAGTCAGCTTGATACAGTGATCTGAACTGAAGTTGGAGTTATTTTTAGACTTTATGTGCAAGTGGCTGGTTATAGGCTGACAGCCACTAAGAAAAAATGCATAATTTTTGACACGATTTGTTCATTTGACGTGAGGAGGAAGCTTGAGTGGCTTCCTAACAATTTGAGCAAATTTCAGTCTTCAATGGGGTGAATTTTAAGGCCATTTTATCCATTGATAGGAATTCACATAGATTGTCAGTCAGTCACGCTTAGCTACACACTCAAAATTCTGATAACCATTCCTGTCACCTGAACCTCCACAAGACAGCACTAAGCAGCTCCAATAACACTCGAGAAGCTCGACATCATCCAGGACAAAGCAGCCCGCTAGATTGGCTCCCCTTCCACAAACGTTCACTCCCACCACCACCGACGCACAGTAGCCGCAGTGTGTGTACCATCTACAAGATGCACTGCAGGAACTCACCAAGGCTCTTTAGACAGCACCTTCCAAACCCACAACCACTACCATCTAGAAGGACAAAGGCTGCAGATATATGAGAAAGCCACCACCTAGAATTTCTTCTCTAAGCCACTCACCACCCTGACTTGGAAAAATATCGGCCGTTCCTTCACTGTCGCTGGGTCAAAATCCAGGAACTCCCTCCCTAACGGCGCTGTGGGTGTACCCACACCACATGGACTGCAGCAGTTCAAGGCGGCAGCTCCACCACCACCTTCTCATGGGCAATTAGGGATGGACAATAAATGCTGGCCCAGCCAGCAAAGCCCACATGCATTGAATGAATTTAAAAAAAAACACTAGATAGGGCAATAGTAATCTAAATGGAGTACACTGCAGTCACAGATTCACAGAAATGTTATGGTGCAGAAGCAGGCCATTCAGCTCGTGCCTGCACTGACTCTCCAAATGAGCGACTCACCTCGTTCCATTCTCCCCATAACCCTACACGTTCTTTCTTTTCAAATAACTATCTAATTCCCACTTGAACACTTCAATTGAAGCTGCCTCCAGCACAGTCTCAGGCAGTGCATTCCAGACCCTAACCACTCACTGCGTGAAGAAGCTTTTCCTCATATCACTATTGCTTTTCTCACTAATTACTTTAAATCTGTGCCCTCTCGTTCTCGATCCTCTCACGAGCGGGAACAGTTTCTCCCCATCTACACTGTCCGGACCCCTCATGTTTTTAAATACCTCGATCAAATCTCTTCTCAGCCTTCTTTTCTCTAAGGGAAACAGTCCTAACTTCTCCAATCTATCTTCAAAACTGAAGTTCCTCATCCCAGGAACCAATCTTGTCCTTTTGAGTCAGGTCTGCGGAGTCAGTGGGATGCTCCGGGTGTCTGCAGGAGCTTGTGGAGTGCTTTGTTTTTAATCAGACCAGCTAGCCTTTACATAACGAAATCAGAAAATGCTGGACATACTCAGCAGGTCTGGCAGCATCTGCTGGAGAGAGGGACAGAGTTGATTTTTCAGCTGTGACCTCTCAAAACGTACTGCCAGACCTGCTGAGTCTTCCCAGGATATTTGGTTTTTATTTCCGATTTCCAGTATTGACAGAACTTTGCTTTAACCTCTATGGTCTATTTACTAATATGTTGCACAATCATGTCTTAGGGGTCAGAGTATTAGTTGGATCTCGAGTTTTATCTCTATACTAAATGCTATAATATTCCCAAGACAAGGTGCGGTATACATTTTGTTACTGTGGGAAGCTTTTGCAGTCTAACTACACAACTGTTAAAGGAGAGCTTAGGAGCTGGCAAAATGGCAAGAAGAAAGACAAGTCACATGGTAATTGGTACGTTTAATTTGCAAGTTTGCTACACTCCGTGCCTTGAATAGGATAAAAAAAACAGAAGCAGGAACAACCCTCAACACAAGGCCAGCTCATGTCACGTCACATCATGAGGTGAAGCAAACACTATCAAGGTGGTCACGCTTTACTGGTAAAACATCCAACTTGTCAAAACACATCACGTTTCACATGGAGCAAAACATCTGTGACACCAGTGTGTCACATTTCCAGTAAACCTGTTATACATTATCCCCTGGCTGGCCGACGGAACTTAAATGATCTTGCACATAAATGTGGCCTATTAAGAAAACGTCTGTAAGTCCCAGTGAAGTGCTTCCTATGTCACCGCATGCTGCAGCTGATGACCACATCAAAGATACACAAAGTTCTCTTCTTTTAAAAAAATACACAGCAGTCCTTTGTTGAACATGTTGCAAAGCAAATAGACCTTCAGGAAACATCCTTCGCATTGGGAATCCATCTCAGCAGGAAGCGCAATTAATGAACTGGCTTATATTCCAAGTCTTCTTTCTGGGTCATATAGCAAGGGAGACTCAGTGGAGAAAGTTGTCTCTGTGCACTTTGTGGAACAAAATACAGAGGCCATTTAAAAATGGGTGTATGATTTTGGTTACATGCAGTGCGCAGAGAAAAGCTGGCTTACAGTTTGCCAGCTCTCCAGGATTGTCCAGGCATTGCCAGGAATTAAAGATTAATCTCCAGGATGACCAGGGAGAAAATCATCAGCACATTGCGAAATTTATTTTTTTTAACATTTTCTTTGAACACTTTTCTTCGTTAGTTATAAAACTTGAGTATTACTGAAAAAAGAAACACGTCAAAGCTTTTCATCTTGCACTCATCAGAACACTTTGCAAGAATACCAATATAAGGAGAAAACAACAGTTTGTACTGTGTGAGAAGAGAGTGCTAATTGGCTGGCAAGTGGATTCTCTTCTTATACAGTATAAAATGTTGTTTTCCTATTTTTTTGGCATTCTTGCAAAGCGTCCAAATGAGCTCAAGACAGAAAGATTTGACATGTCTCCTTTTTCAGCAGAACTCAAGTTATAAAGCTGTTGGAGATGGAAAAGAAATGGCTGTTTGTCTGGCCAGGTGGTCAGGTGGTCAGAGGCTAGGTGGCATCTGAATGAAACCTCCAGGGATATGTCAATCCAGAGCTGACAACTGTATCTTCAGCCCAGCTCACATTTTCATACCCCATTGGTGTCAAATATATTCTATTCCAATGTTTTATGTCAGCATCAACATAAGAAAGTGTCACTGCCTCACTACTTCCTTTTCAAATCTGTACAACCCTCAGGTCAGTACCATTTGTCCCATTTTTAGTTCAGTCTTTATTCTATCATATGCTATAAAAATGTTGAAACAGAACCATTTAAAATGTTAAAGAAATACTAAACCAATGGGAATGAAATGGAAGCTAACTCAAGGTAATTGATGGTTTTGCATGAAGACAAGTAGACATCGACATTCAAAGTCTAACGGACAGATGCCAAAGGAAGTTTGCTAGATTGGAAATCTATGTTTGGCTTCATTACTATTTCACAAATTACACTCTTGAATCCTATGGCACTTTCTGATGCCTTCCATGATTGCTTTTTGGTCATGACCCACCACTTTAGGTTTGAGAATCCTGCTGACAACAACTTTCAATGGTTATAGTGCTCTGCGTGCATGGAGACATGTCTCAAAATGCAATGCAGGGTAGAGGAAGATAGTAACTGAAAGCAGGAGGAAAAAGGAGAAAACAGAAATTGGGAAGGGGACTGAAAGCAAAGTTGAAGAGCGGTCATATTGACCGATCTTGTAAATGAAGGTGGTAAACTGTAGAGAGATCAAGAAAATTAGGTTTTAAGCAACTCCATATCCTCTCCATCACTAAGACTGCCTACTTCCATCCCCATAACATCACCCACTTCCTCTCTGCCTCAACTCACCTGCTGCTGAAAGCCTCGTCCATGTCCTGGTTACCTCCAGACGTGACAATTCAAATGCTCTCCTGGCAGGTCTCCAGTCTTATACCCTCTGTAAAATTGATCCAAAACCCTGCTGCCCATACCTGACTTCCATCAAGTCCCGTCCACCAAGTCCCCTTTGCTTGCCAACCTATGATGGCTCCTGGTTTGGTAACACTTGATTTATGGCCTCGCCCGTCCATATCCCTGAAACCTCCTCCAGTTTAGCAACCCTCTGAGATATCTGCACTCCTTCGATTCTGGCCCATTGTGCATCTGCAACTTTCTTTGCTTTATTGGTACCTGTTGTTTCAGATACCTAGATCCTAAGCTCTGAAATTCCCTCCCCAAGTATTTCTCTCTTTAAAGACACTCCCTAAAACCTACCTCCAAGACAAAACTTGAAGCACCTCTTCTAATATTTCCTCATGTAGTTTGATGTCAAATTTAGTCTGATAATTGCTCCTGTGAAGCGCCTTAGAATGTTTTACTATGTTAAAGGCACTATAGAAATGCAATTTGTTTTTATTGTTTTAGCACTTGTGGAGCAGAAGGAACAAAGAGCAGAATGGTACCAGAGAAGCTGATTGTGCATCCTGAGACCTGGCTGCAGGGTATCAGGGGTGTTGGATGTTAGAAGTAGGAGGTAAAGCCATGAACTGAAGGCACAGACTACTGAATGGCAGAACAGGCTCGAAGGGCTGAATGGCCTACTCCTGCTCCTATTTCTTATATTCTTATGACAGAGACCACAGATTTCATAGCCCGTGGCAACTTGTAGAAGTTGGAGGCAAGTGGCACAATAGTGGGGAGAGGCTGCTTTGGAGAGTGAGCTTTGATATGATAAAGGATTAGGATTTTGGCCTTATGATGTGGTGGCAGTGGACAATATTACAGAATTTGAAAAAAAAAGCAATCTGCAATGAAGCAAAACATATGTCATCCTGAAAAAGGATAAAATAAGATGAAAGAAAAATAATGTACAAAATATGGAACAATTATTAATAAAAAGTGCGTTGAAAAATTGGCAGTGCATATGTACATCAATCCTCAGATGAAGTTGGTGAAAATGCTATGATATTACATGAACAGAGATTGTAGTCCTTATAATTTCTCTATGTCAATATCTTCACATTCCATTTTCTGGGATGTTTTATAAAAACATATATGTTCTCCTCTTTGTGCATTTGGCAACAGGGCATCATCCGACTGGCCTCCAGCCTTTCCTTAAAATTACTTATTCAGGATATAAGGTTTATGATGATATGGGTTTATAATGGTGATCTTTTGTACAGCTGCTAAGTTTGATATTTACATTTCACAAATGTGAAAGGCTTCAAAGTTCCATGGAACATTGGCAGAATCCTCAGGAAAATTGCAGAGACTCGGTTTCCACTAAATCACCTCGGTTTCCAGAAGATCACAGGAGGAAACCTTGATTTGGCCCTTACAAGGCAAATGGTAACCAGGGGTTGGGAACACCGTAAACAGGGAATTCCGTCTCCTCAGACTCCAGTGGAACTGACCTATTAGTGGAGGTTGGTGTGCCCATTGAGTGAGGGGGGGCATTGGGGGATGGTTACTGATCTTCGCAAGGGCATACATAAGCCTCTATCAGTAATTCTCTGGATCCCAGCGACCTTCCTGCATAGTTCCATTCCCTTATTCAGGGGACTGATGGGACCATGGATAGGGCCAAGGATGGATATGGGCAATCTCCCATCCCAGGGGGTCTGGTGCTAGTGTTTCTTATAGTCAAGGGCACACGGGCACTGAAGATTCACCCAAACTGGGCTCACTTGACCCAGGCAAATAAATTGTGCTCCCACAAATCTCCTAAATTCAGGTCACAGTCAGTGCTGAAGGGCATCAGTTTTTCAATTCAAGGATTTTCAAAATGAAAGTCTTTTGCCTATTTTGTATTAATTGTCAAGATGAGTTAAGCATTTCCTGTTGTATTTTCTGTCACTTGGATTCATTTAACTTCAGCACATAAGCTCTGATGGGGGAAGGTTCTGAGATGCTGAAGGTGGGGGGAAGGAGGATGTCAAAATCATGCAATCAGTTAGAACTCTTCCTTATACCTGTGAGCTGACTATAGTTACTAATATTTGGTATCAATTGATCCACTTCATTAATCAAGTTCTTTTATATGTTGAGCATGGGATTAAGTAAGTAAGTCACACAAGCATAGACTCCTAGGAAAAAATTATACCCCCCCCCCGGCACCCAGTCTCAATAGGCTGTTGACAGGTTGGCAAGTAGGCAGCTGACTTGGCTGCACCCCTGCCAAACTGAAAATGGAAATGACCCAAGTGATGTCAGGAGTTCCACCCGATGCCATCCCATGTCATTTTACGTGTCGGCAAGCGGGCCCTGCCCCCGCTCACCGACCAGAAGATCCTGCCCCTAATGATATAACGTTGACTAGATAGATCACTCCTCCTTATTGGCATTAGCCTGCTATTGTTGCAGACCTTCTCGTCCTTTGGGTATAATCCCTTCAGTATGGGTGATTCCTCCCCACTCCTTATGCAATTTGTACATACTTTAGTCAAAATAGTTTGGTGACATTATACCAAAGTAATTTTAAAGAAGTTGTTCTGAAATCACATTTTCCATGTATTGGTGGAAATGCCTTTGAAAATCTCAAATCTCCAACATTGTCAATGATATCAAGAACCAACTGAAGGTGAGAAAGATCAAAAATAATCTCCTTTATCAAGATAATTCTTGTAGCTGAAAGAAATTGTAACAGAGGTGAAGCAGAATTCAATTTTCAGACTGTAGGCGAATAACTTGACGTCTTTGTGGTATTGAGTTGGTAGTGCCATGGTAGCCCAGTGTTCTAAGTTGACAACTCAATGGTGATTCCATTGGATTAGCAGCTCTACAATGACTAGATGTTAGAGGATTAGTAAATCAACAGTGGCATTTCATTAATGTGACTCAGTGATGACGTAGTGACTGTAGATTGTTAACTTGATGGTGACTTGCTGATGTCAGGCTGTTAGCTCGATGATTATTGAGTTGGTAACTTATGATAACTGTCACTGGTAACTCTTGTTTTGGCTATTAGTTTAACTATCCTACACTTTATGCAGTTTCTCTTCCGTGAATATAAAAATAATTTCTCATTCAGAGGCAATTTCTTTGCTGAAACAGTCTCTAATGATTGATGTAGTCCAGACTCCCATTGATTAATCTGTAGCAACGGAAGCAGAGAGTTACGGGGGGTCAAGTTGGGTGAAGCTTTTCAGCTCATCATCCTTGTCTGCTTCGAAACACAAACTTCGCCGATGTGTTGCCCAGTTACTGATCTTGAATAATAAAAAGCCTCTTTGTGTGCAGCAGGCATCTTACATTCTCTGTTTGTTTTTCACCACTGCCAGTTCGAGTGCTGTAATTGCTTGGGTCAAAGCCATCTTTGTTCCAGTCAGTAGCCAGTACGATGGTCACAAGCTGTTCAGGCATCAATCTACACTTTGGGGAAATTCAGGGGGATTTCCAGCTCCATTAATAACATGGGAAGAAAAGCAAACGTTGGCTGCTTCACGGAAGCTAGGTACCAACGAGGGTCATAAAACCTGTAACAAAATTGTTAAAAGTTAGTTCCAAGAGGGAATAAAGCATTAAAACTAAAACAAAAACAAAAATACCTGGAAAAACTCAGCAGGTCTGGCAGCATCTGCGGAGAAGAACACAGTTAACATTTCGAGTCCGAATGACCCTTCAACAGAATTAAGTAAAAATAGAAGAGGTGAAATATAAGCTGGTTTAAGTGGGGCGGGGGGGGGGGACAAGTAGAGCTGGATAGAGGGCCAGTGATAGGTGGAGATAACCAAAAGATGTCATAGACAAAAGGACAAAGAGGTGTTGAAGGTGGTGATATTATCTAAGGAATGTGCTAATTAAGGGTAGAAAGCAGGACAAGCAAGGTACAGATAGCCCTAGTGGGGGTGGGGTGAAGGAATCGAAAAAGGCTAAAAGGTAGAGATAAAACAATGGATGGAAATACATTTAAAAATAATGGAAATAGGTGGGAAAAGAAAAATCTATACAAATTATTGGAAAATAAAGTGGGGGTGGGATTCGGAAAGGGGGTGGGGATGGAGGAGAGAGTTCATGATCTAAAATTGTTGAACCCAATATTCGGTCTGGAAGGCTGTAAAGTGCCTAGTCGGCTTCTGTTATGCCCCCTTTTTTTCCAATAATTTATATAGATTTTTCTTTTCCCACCTATTTTCATTATTTTTAAATATATTTCCATCCATTGTTTTATCTCTACCTTTTAGCCTTTTTTGATCCCTTCACCCCACCCCACCCCCACTAGAGCTATCTGTACCTTGCTTGTCCTGCTTTCTACCCTTAATTAGCACAATCCTTTAGACAATATCACCACCTTCAACACCTCTTTGTCCTTTTGTCCAAGACATCTTTTGGTTATCTCCACCTATCACTGGCCCTCTATCCAGCTCTACCTGTCCCACCCCCACCTTAAACCAGCTTATATTTCACTCTCTTCTATTTTTACTTAGTTCTGTTGAAGAGTCACACAGACTCGAAACGTTAACTGTATTCCTCTCCGCAGATGCTGCCAGACCTGCTGAGTTTTTCCAGGTATTTTTGCTTTTGTTTTGGATTTCCAGCATCCGCAGTTTTTTGCTTTTATCTAAGCATTAAAACTAAATTAGCTGTGGCTTCATTGTTGGTTCTTCTCGACAAACTTTGAGGTAGTGCCACTGATTAAATTCTACTTTGTTAGGGAAATGGAGCTAAGCTAGATAAGTGAGGAGATGGTGGCACAGTGGTAATGTCACTAGGCTAGTAATCCAGAGGTTGAGGCTATTGATTTGGGGGCATGGATTCAAGTCCCAGCATAGCAGCTGGTGGAATGTAAAAAATCAATTAATAAATTTGGGCTATAAAGCTAGTCTTAAGGATAACCATGAAGCTATCATTGATTGATGTAAACCCATCTGCTTTGCTAATGCCCTTTCGGGAAGGAAATCTGCCATCCTCGCTCTGAACTGACTTCCAAGCCAATCAATTAAATTCAAGATATGGGTAACAAACCTACTAGGTAAAGATTGTCATAGGGTTGAAACCAGATGCAGAGGCTTCCAACACTGAGAGTTTGCACTCCACTATCTCAGTCAGGTCCTAGCATAAGAGGGACAGTGAAAGGAGATTTAATGCTAACTTTCTAAGAGAATTGAATATAAATTTGAAAAGGAAATAAAAATTGCAGGGCCTTGGGAAAGTGGGACTAATTTGTAGCTCTTTCCAAGAGCACTGTGGGTGTACCTATTACACAGGTACAGGGATTGCAGCGGTTCAAGAAGGCAGCTCATCACCACCTTCTCAAGAGCAACTAGGGATGGGCAATGATGCTGGCCCAGCCAGTGAAGCCCACTTCCTGTGAATGAATTAAAAAAGAACATGGCTTCCTTCTGTGCTGGAAGATTCTATAAGATCATATGCCACACTAAAAGGTATATTTATCCACTAAATAATTGGAAAAAAAGTGGGCTGCTTAGTACTTGAATAAGTCATTGATGGCAAGGTTGCTGTTGTAATGTAGGAAACCCAGTAACCAATCTGTGCACAACAAGCTCCCCCAAACAGCTATGCATTACTGATCAGGTAATCTGCATTGTGATGTTGGTCGAGGGATAAGTATTGGCCAGGATGTACCACAAGCTATTTTCGCTTCTTTGTAACAGTACCATGGCATCTTTTACATTCACCTGGGAGGGCAAACAGGGCCTTGATTTAAAATATCATCTAAAAGACGGTATTACATTACCAGAGCTCCTATTTCTGTTTTGTTACTGTCCGATATCACTACCACGTTAACACAGGTGCAGCACTGGTGAGAATGTGGAATACAACACTGCTGGGTTAAACAGTGTGATGGTGTGTAACAGAATGTGGATTTGTGCATGTGTAACCAACTGGGCTATTACATTAGTTGGGAAATGCTTTTTAGACTCACCGCTCTTCCACTCCGTTACAGTCCGTTAGACTTCTGTTAGCAGGAACTTTCCCTGTAATGAGAAAGTTACAGGAGATTGGTGAACAGCCTGAGCAATAAGTCAGATCAGCTGAGTGACAATTCCTAATCAATCCTAGCACATTCACTATGTGGTAACTTGCTGGGCCTCGCCCAGTGAATGTCAATCATTTACTAAACATGCTTGAGAAAGCCCAAGTGCTTAAAGTGGTAATATTAATGCTTGTGGTGTAACTGCAGAACATTCTAATTCAAAATAAACAGGTTTTTGCTTACAAACATGAGATATTGTTTATACAGGAGGATAATTGTTACTCGCTGTATATAGTCACTATTTAGATAGCAGAAAAAGTGTTACTGGCTGTGTAACTAAATGAATCATTAGTTATTCAGCAGCTGAAAACTCGTTTAGGGGATTGGTTAGCTCAGTTAGCTTGATGGCTAGCATGTTGCACAGAATGATGCCAGCAGCATGGGTTCAATCCATGTACCAGCTGTGGGAGTTCATGGACAGCAGCCTCCTTGCCTTGCCCTATGCTTGACAGAGTGGCACCCTTCAAGCTATATAAATGTTGTCTCTCTCTATCTCTCTATCTATCTAACAGGATCATGGACCATGGCTAATTACCTTACAAAATTACTTAATATGTAATTACACATAATCATTGTTTAATTATGAAGATTACTCCATAAGACTATAAGACATAGGAGCAGTGTAGGCCATTTGGCCCATCGAGTCTGCTCTGCCATTCAATGAGATCTGATAATCCTCAACTCCACTTTCCTGCCTTTTCCCCATAACCCTTGATTCCCTTACTGATTAAAAACCTGTCTATCTCAGCCTTGAATATACTTAATTATCCAGCCTCTACAGCCCTCTGTGGTAAAGAATTCCACAGATTCACTACCTGCTGAGAGCAGAAATTCCTCTTCATCTCTGTCTTAAACGGGTGACCCCTTACTCTGAGATTATGCCCTCTGGTCCTAGACTCTCCCACAAAGGGAAACAACCTCTCAGCATCTATGCTGTCAAGCCGCCTAAGAACCTTATATGTTTCAATAAGGTCGCTTTTCAGTCTTCTAAACTCCAATGAGTACAGGCCCAACCTACTGAACCTCTCCTCATAAGAAAATCTCTCCATACCTGGAATCAACCTAGTGAACCTTCTCTGGAGTGTCTCCAATGCCAGTACATCTTTTCTTAGATAAGGGGACCAAAACTGTTCACAGTATTCTAGGTGTGGTCTAACTAGTGCCTTGTATAGTTTTAGCAAGGCTTCCCTATTTTTATACTCTATTCCCTTTGAAATAAAAACCAACATTCCATTTGCCTTCCCTATTACCCTTTGAACTTGTATGTTAGCTTTTAGGGATTCATGCATGAGGACTCCCAAATCCCTCTGTGCTGCAGCTTTCTGCAGTCTTTCACCATTTAAATAATATTCAGCTCCTCTATTCTTCCTGCCAAAGTGCGTAACCTCACATTTTCCAGCATTATATTCCATCTGCCAAGTTTTTGCCGACTCACTTAACCTGTCTATGTCCCTTTGTAGACTCTTTGTATCGGCCTCACCACTTACCTTCCTATCTACTTTTGTGTCATCCGCAAACTTGGCAATAGTACATTCATTCCCTTATCTAAGTCATTAGTATATATTGTAAATTATTGTGGCCCTAGCACTGATCCCTGTGGCACTCCACTAGTTACAGGTTACCATCTTGAAAATGCTCCCCTTATGCCAACTCTCTGTCTCCTATTAGTTAGCCAATCCTCTATCCATGTTAATATACTACCCAACACCAAGGGCTCTTATCTTTTTAAGTAGCCTTATGTGTGGTACCTTATCGAATGCCTTTTGGAAATCCAAATATATTACATCTACTGGTTCCCCTTTATCTATCCTGCTTGTTGCCTCCTCAAAGAATTCTAATAAATTTGTCAGGCATGATTTCCCCTTCAAGAAGCCATGCTGACTCTGCTTGATTATATTATGCATTTTTAAATGCTCTGCTATTACATCCTTTATAATAGACGCTAATATTTTCCCAATGATGGATGTTAAGCTAACTGGTCTATAGTTAATTTTGTCCCCCTCCCTTTTTGAATAAGGGTTACATATACAGTTTTCCAATCCTCCGGGACTTTTCCAGAATCTGTGGACTCTTGGAAGATTACTACCAGTGCATCCTCTATCTCTGCAGCTATTTCCTTTAAATCCTAGGATGCAACCCATCAGGTCCAGGGGACTTATTGGCCTTTAGCCTCATTATTTTCCCTAGTACTTTTTCTCTAGTGATAGTTATTGTATTTATTTCCTCCCCCACTTTTACCCCTTGATTATTTAGTATTTTTGGAATGCTATTAGCGTCTTCTACCGTGAAGACTGATGCAAAGTATTTATTCAACTCCTCTGCCATTTCCTGATTCCCCATTATTATTTCCCCAGCCTCATTCTTTTAATGGTCTATGTTCACATTGGCCTTTCTTTTCCTTTTAACATATTTAACGAAGCTCTTACTGTCCATTTTTATATTACTTGCTCATTTACCCTCAAAATTTACTTTCTTTTTTTTTGATCAACTTATGTTGGTTTATAAAACCATTCCAATCCTCTGGCTTACCACTAATCTTTGCCACATTGTATGTTTTTTCTTTCAATTTGACACTATCCTTAACTTCCTTGGTTAACCATAGTTGGCTTATCCCCTTCCTAGAATCCTTCTTCCTCACTGGGATATATCTTTGTTGTGAGTCATGAATTACTTTCTTAAATGTCTGCCACTGTTCATCAACCACCTTTCTGCTAAACAACTCCTTTCCCAGTCCACTCCAGCCAACTCTACCCTCATTAATTTGTAATTACCCTTATTTAAGTTTAGCACAGTTGTTTCTGACCCAAGTTTCTCCCTCTAAAACTGAATGCTAAATTCTACCATGTTTTAGTCACTGTTTTCTAGGGGATCTTTTACTCTGAGATCATTTATTAAACCTGCCTCATTAAACATTACCAGATCCAAAATAGCCTGATCCCTGGTGGATCCAAAACATATCATTTTAGGAAACTGTCCCAAATACACTCTATGAATTCTTGCTTGTAGCTACCTCTGCTAATTTGATTTTCCTAATCTCTATGAAGATTCAAGTCACCCACGATCAATGTACTGGCTTTTTTACATGCCCTCATTATCTCCTGATTTATTCTCTGTCCTATAGTGTAGCTATTGTTAGGGGGCCTATAGACTACTCCCACCAGTGTCTTCTTCCCCTTGTTATTTTTTACCTCCACACATATGGATTCTACATCCTCCGATCCAAGATCATTTCTTGCTATCGCACTTATTGCATCTCGTACTAACAAAGCTACCCCACCGCCCTTTCCTTCCTCCTTGTCCTTTCAAAAAGTCACATACCCCTGAATATTTAGCTCCCAGCTTTGATCTCCTTGTAACTATGTCTCCGTAATGGCTGTAAGATCATACCCATTAACCTTTATTTGTGCCGTTAATTCATTTACTTTGTTCTGAATGCTGTGTACATTTAAGTAAAGACCCATTAATTTTTCCTTTTTATCAATTTTTTCAAAACTCTTTGACCCTATTTGCTGCTTTTTTAAATGTTTGTACACTCTGTCCCTTCCTGTCACACTCTGGATATCATTACCTAAATAGCTGCCCTGCAATGCTGCCATATCCTTTTAATTTGTAAACTTACATACCCCCCCCCTCCAGAACCCTGCCTGCACCGCCAACCCCCCCCCCCCCCCCCCCCCCCCCCCCCCCCATTTAGTTTAAAACCCTCTGTACAGTCCTAGTTATTCAATTCGCCAGGACACTGGTCCCGGCATGGTTCAAGTGAGGCCAGTCCCACCGGAACAGCTCCTTTCTACCCCAGTACTGGTGCCAGTGCCCCATGAACTGAAACCCATTCCCCCCACACCAATCTTTGAGCCATGCATTTAACTCCTTGGCTTTATTTACCCAATGCCAGTTTGCCCCTATGTAACTGTATTGGGTTAGTATTTATTTAGAAGGCATCTGTACTGAGGTCTTCTCCGTTCACTTTTACATGTGGATGGTTCAACTTCAAGAGGTTTGGCCCCTTCAGTAATAATTGTTTGCTAATTAATGAATCTAGAGAGCCTATAAGGAACAGATTCCTGATGTTCTCTGTTTAGGCTCCGTTTTTTTTATTGTTTTATGGGGTGTGAAGGCTTGGCCTGTACTTGTTGACCATCTCTAATTGCCCTTGAGAAGGTGGTGGTGAGCTGCCTTCTTGAACCACAGCGGTCCATGTGGTGTAGGTATATCCAGTGCTGTTAGGAAGGGAGCTCCAGGACTTTGACCCAGTAGCTGTGAAGGAACAGTGATATAGTTCCAAGTCAGGATGGTGTGTGGCTTGGAAGGGAGCTTGCAGGTGATGATGTTCCCATGTATCTGCTGCCCTTGTCTTTCTAGGTGGTAGAGGTTGAAGGTTTAGGAGGTGCTGTTGAAGGAGGCTTAGTGAGTTGCTGCAGTACATTTTTTTGATGATAGACACTGCCATGTGCTGATGGTGGAGGGAGTGAATGTTGAATGTGGTGGATGTGGTGCCAAACAAGCAGGTTGCTTTGTCCTGGGTGGTATTGAGCTTTTTGAGTGTTGTTGGAGCTACTCTCATCCAGGCAAGTGAAGAGTATTCCATCACACTCCTGATTTGAGCCTTGTAGATGGTGGACAGGCTCTGAGGAAGTCAGGATGTGAGTTACTCGCTGCAGGATTCCTAGCCTCTGACCTGTTCTTGTAGTCACAATATTTATATGGCTGATGCAATTCAGTTTCTGGTCAATGGTAACCCCCAGGATGTTGATATGAATTGGTGAGGCAGATGAGGACATTGGTTCTGTGCATCATTCCCAAGGATGGCTTGGTGTCTTCAGAAGGGGCAAGAAGAGTATATGGGAAACTTAGACTGTAACTTCCAGCTAGGTCTTGTTCATATTTTGCATAACTTTTCAATCATTTTTGCTCAGACAGCTGTTAAGTAAGAAAATGGCCTTCAGGTTGTCTAATGGGTTAGACTGGAGTCACTATCTCTAAGGTGAGCAGTGGAGAGAAATGGTGTCATGGCAGTAATGTCACTGAACTAGTAATCTAGAGGCCAAGCCTATTGCTCTCGGTTATGGGTTCAAATCCATGGTATGGGTTCAAATCTATGGTAGCAGCTGGTGGAATTTAAATTCAATTAATAAATCTGGAATTGAAAGCCAGTCTCAGTAATGGTGACCATGACAACTATCATTAATTGTTATAAAAACTCATCTGGTTTGCTAATGTCCTCCAGGGAAGGAAATCTGTCCTTACCCCAGTCTGGTCTACAGATCCACAGCACTGTGGTTGACTCTTATCTGCCCTCTGACATGGTCTTGCAAGACACTCAATTCAAGGGCAATTAGGGATGGGCAATAAATGCTGGCTTGTCACTGATGTTCACATCTCATGAAAGAATAAAAAGAACAGCTGCATATTGGATGAGACAGGATGACTTTTGTATCTTTCAAGGTTTACAAGGGAATCTCATGTCACAGCTTGATATTCATTTTACCTTTAAGATACATTGCATTGATTCAAATTCAATCTATTGGGCCATATGGCCTATTTCTGAACTGTAACATTCCATGTAGTACCAAATATAGCACCTGCAAACTATACATATGGAGTTGCTGCAGCGATGAAGTGTTGAAAAGCTACAGGGCTACCTACTGAAGAGTGAAGGAGTTGTTGAAGTAAAGAGAGATTACCGAAGAGCAGCATTGACACAGAAAAGTGGCAGGGTTAGTGAAGAGTGCTGTTACTGAATGGTTTTCCATTCATTGAAGAGTAGCAGTGTTACTGAAAGACAAATTGCTGAGGAGTGGTCCATTTGCTGAAGGATAGCATTGTTACTTAAAAGCACAGGGTCTATTGTAGGGTGCAGGGGTGGAATTACTACAGTCCAGATGAGTTATCATAGGGCTGAGTGGTTAAAAAAATAGCGACACTGAGAAAGTTAAAGTGGAGATGTGCTGTATATTCGATATAGTACCCAGGATAGGCACATAGGCATTCTGTTTTCCTGCAGCTTCTTTTCATTAAAACCTCTTCCCTCTCTCTATTTTATCAATGGTACTGCTGTTGTTCCTTAAAACTTGTTTGGTGTTCCTTCTATGCTTCATGTGCACCATCTCACACATTCTCCTTCCTCCCTGTGTCACAAATTACCCTCGGAACTCTTATCTGAATCATACTCTTCTGGACTTCTCTCAGACTTTACACCCTTCCACAATCTACAGGCCTTTAGAATCCAATTACTTCTGACATTTGCCTAAACAGTTAACTCTTTTCAATACCAGTGTATCTTGTGCCATGGCCTTTGACCTTTCACCTCGGTTTCTCACTAACCAGAGAACTGTTACAACTTCCGGAGAGTTTCTCCCTCGCGCACAACCCTTACACTTGATGCAGCTTCACTTCCCACATGTGGATACAATTGTCAGGCCTCAGACAGGTAGAAAACAAAAAAATGCTACCGCTTTCAATCAGGGGCTCACCAAATAAAAAAAAAACCTGATTTCACAGCTTTCCTGAAAACCCATTGACCACAACTCACTGGAGGTAATTTATAGCAAATATAATTCTTAAAAAACTTATTGATTTGACCTGTCAGAAATATCACCCTGAGCAACAATGGTCTGTCCTAGTTTACTCAGGGAGACCAAGTTGTTGTGGCAACACACACTATTTACATGCATGTTGCAAGACTCCAACATTCATCCCATCACATGACTGACCGGGGTTCTCTCCCACTCTTAATGCCTGCCATTGGCACCTATTGGAAGGACTTGTACATTAATACTCAACTGGTTTGGCTGCGTTACGAACACACCTTCCTTGACCATCAAGTCCTGGAGTGGGATTTGAACCCAGAGTTGTCTGGCTCAACAGCAGGGAGGCTACCCCATACACCACAAGACCTCCCAACACCTTAATCGTGGTGCCTTAAAATGTGGTTGCCATGGAAAGTTACAGAGTGTGGAAAATCCTCCTGCTCTCTTTAGATATGAATAGCAATAACAGGAGGGTTCAGCTGGAGATGGCTGTGCCAAAGGTGGTTGACTCATGAATTTGACTGTAGTTATTGCTGAGGGGACAGTGCCAAGGAGAGGAGCCACACCATGGATTAAAAGATGGTGCCAATGGGGAGAGGGAATAATTCCTGGACCCTATGGGCTGCCAATAGAAGGGAAAGGCAACCAGCTTACCTTTTTGTAAGCAGGAGGAGAAGGAGGCATTTGATATACTTTAAGGAAACTACAGAGGATAAACGTTTGGTAAAATTTTACCTGGTATTTTCATCATGGTCTTGCATTTCTGCTCTTCCATACCCTTGCTGCAGTCTCTGGAACAACAAACACCAGATCAGATTAAGACTAGAAATGGCATGAGTTAATTTTTTCCTGGCTTTTTCTGTCATTATTTCTCACTTTCATAATGCCATTCTAGCCAGCTGAATTCTACATATGACATGGCACTATTCTAGTTTAAGTACAGTATTCCATAAATCACCTGGTCATCAGGACCTATAGATGACTTTTATAATCACCAATCCTGTCACTAATGTCCATTCAGGTACTTTTTAAAGGTGATAATTAATGGAGCATTCACTATTTTTGATGGCGTCTATAGACATCTATACTACAGACCTACTATTGTGTGGGGGACACACTTGGGGCTGTATCTTCTCAGCCCCATCATAGTGGACTTGGAGGTGGGGAGACGAGCGATGTGGGTGGTAGGTTGGGTGGGGGCGGGGTGGGTGGTGGTTGGGCTGGGACAGGCAAAATAGGGGTAAGCTTTGTCGGGACAGTTCCCCGACATATTCCCGCCACTGCATAAGTTTCCCAGGGACAAGCTGGCATGCAGATTGCCTGCCTGCTCAATGGAGGGGGACGACCAATCAAAGTAATTAAGGAAAAAACTTGCCAGAGGTAGAGCGCACAGCAGCTCCCCCGCCCACCTCACCAACATGAGGAGGCTGCCAGCTTAATGGAAGTGGCCTCCCTGAAGCTTTCCAGGGGAACATTGGAGCTGGAGGCTCCATCTCCTATAGAGGACACACATCTGAGCAGAGACATTTAGAATCAGAAGTGCACTAACTGTTAAACATGGATCCTCTGTCCCTTCTTAGACTCCCTCTGCTGGTACATGTGTGTTTGATAGCCTCAAGTGGACAAAATGCACAATGCAATTTTCAATACCAGCTCCCTAATGCCCCCGTGGCCCCAACTTTCCAGACAAAGGTATTTCCTTTCCAATCTAAGGGGCTTAGCTCCTCCCCAACTCTTAAGTTATTATTTACTGTTTAGGCTGCAAGTGCGCCTCCTGAGGTGCTCTCGCATTATCCTACCTGACTCAGCAGCACCCACCTCTCTTGGTGGGGCTGCCAAGGCTCTAGTGCTGCTGGCCCTCTGGTTGGGCTTACAGCATCGGGGGCCAGCCCCCCATCCTTAATTGAACAACGAGCTCAGAAGCGGCTAATTAAGATGCTGCCTCAGGGAAAATCAGCAAGCTGGTCTTAATAGCAGTGGGTTCCCGAAACTGGCAGAAAAATCCTGCCCAAAATGTCCGTGGCATGGAATTTTACACCGTCAATGGAGCTTTGAACGGCTCGCCGCATCTTACGGCCCCTCCCCCACCGTGACGCCGCTGTAAAATTCAGCCCAATATTTCTAAAAGGCTGAGAAGTATTCTGAAACCACCGACCTAAATAGCACACCGTTGAGGCATTTTATGAGTACAGAATGCTGCATACAAAATATACAAGTTCTCTCATCAGGGAGCTGATGTTCTGCTTTGCCAAAGACACCACTGAGCTAAATGGTAAGTTACTGTAACAGAATTAAGCCTCTTTATTCATTCATTCGTGGGATACAGGTAACCCTGGAAAGGCCAGCATTTATTGCCCATCCCTAATTTCTCTTGAGAAGGCAGTGGTGAGCCATCTTCTTCAATACAACTGAATGGCTTGCTAGGGAGTTGGAGACAACCACATTGAGGGTCTGGAGTCATCTGTAGACTAAACCAGGTAACAACAGCAGATTTCTTTCCCAAAAGGATATTAGTGGATCAGATGGGTTTTTTAATGACAATCTATTAGTTTCATAGTTACTGCTATTGCTAGTAGCTTTCTTTTAAAAACTCAGAGTTATTTACTTCAAATTCGCCAGCTGTGGGGAGATTTGAACTCATACTTCCAGAGCATTATTCCACCTACTGAATTACTAGTGCAGTAATATTATCATGCTACCATTCCCTTTTGTCATTCAACAGTGTGTTAAAGTTGGTAGCCTAGAAAGTTGTTTTGATGTGCATAAGCAGGTACAACCTCTTCTCTTTCAATATTGTTCACATTTCAGCCTTTTTCTCTTTCTTATTGAGTAACTCTGAAATGCCTGATATGCCGTGAAAAAATGCAATACGGTACTTGTCCAATTTTAGTGAAGGAATTTTATGACTTCGTTGGCTGGGTTCAGGAAATGCTTGCCAACAATCAAGCTCTGTGTGTTTTGTCAGGGGGAATTCCAGTCTGGAGAATAGACTCCTTACAGGGAGAGGTGCAACAAATTAGAGATGGAAGTTAGAGATCTTGGGGTTGAAGGTGCAGTTGCCAATGGCAGGGTGAAGGAAATTGGGGATGGGCAAGTGGCCAGAATGGGAGGAGCACTGAGACAGCAGAGGATTGTAAAGCACCAGGAGGTTACAGAGATAGGGAGGGGCAAGGCCATGGAGGGCTTCGAAAATTTTAAGGTCAGTGAGCACAGCATCATTTGTGGTAATTTATTGCAATTTAGTTGCTATTCAGTCACCCTAGCTCAACAAGTGGGTTGCTACAGGGTGGATTGTCTGGAAGCTGTATAAGCTGTTGGTGGGGAAGGGACAAAGATTGACAGCCTTGAGATGCCCTCAGGCATAGAAACAGATGTAACCTCTGTTCCCCATCTCACTGCCTTGCTTGTTGAGACAGGCTATGCTACGTGTTTGTCATGGAAACTCTCGCAAGGTGCAGGACTTGCTGGCTGGCATAGTTTTGTGAGTTATTTACTTGTCTTTTCTTACCGGGCTTTATATTGCACTCCACCCAAACAGTAATAAAAAAGAGATCAGGTGACAGGAACCTTTTCCTATGACAACGCCACCAACTTATTTTATAACCCATAGCCCCTTCTAAATAGGGCAGATTACATTGGACCCAGAGCAAACCCTTTCAGACTTTAGGAACTGCTTGCATTATTTATGTTCCAAAGTGCACAATCAAAAAAAAATATGGATAGTGAGTCAAAGAAGGAGGCATGGCCGGACTGGCGGGTTTTAAGGATGATCTTCCAAGGGGAATAGGGAGGTGGAGAGATTGACTGGCTTAGGGAGCAAAGTCCACAGCATCTAGTCCAAGGGCACTGCTGACAATGATGTTTCGAAGGGAGGATGCATTAGAGGGTAGACTCAGGGGAGTGGAAATTCAGGTGGAGATTTTAGAACTTGAGGAGGTTGCAGAGACCAGAAGGGACAAGATCATGAGGGATTTAAAAATTAGAATGATCATCTTATATTTGAGGAGTTGGGGAAACGAGAACCAATGTAGGTCTGTGAAGGCAGGAATAAATGGGTCACTATCCTACAAAGTAGAGATTTTTAAAAAAAGGCAACATGTTAAATAACTGCCTAAGCCTATACAATCTCTTGCTCTATGATCAATTGCATACCTTTTTTACATTTTCGAGAACCCGCTTCCTGCTCTCCATACTAACTCTGGACATTTAGGATGAACAGGTGTCCATCGCCAGGGCACAAATTAAGCTGCACGACCTATTTCTGTTATTTTCCAAGCATTTGAAGATGCCTGCCCATGCTTGGCCAGACCTGTCCTATTCTCTGTCTCTTAGGCTGGGAAACCACAGAAGTGATGGAGATTAACAGGGAGCTGGTGGAGCGATTCATGAGGAATGTTTATTGTATCCTGACGGGCTGATGCTGACATAACTGCCTGAGAATCTTGGCTGGTACACCTCCACTCACAGTGGACAACACGTAGATCTTCCATCCATTTCTCCTTGGCTTCATACTGTGAAAATCTTCATCTACATGAAAGCCTACACTCCCCCAACGCCCATTCAAGCAGTGGAACATTCTCCTCCCCCAACTTAGTCTTTTACTCCACATTTTGAAATGCAAATTCGGCCACCCAATGTTACTGATTCTCTTCTCAATCACTAAATGAAACCCCAGTAGAAGCTGAAGAACAAAACATGGATACGGAAATAAGGAGAAGCGATTTCTTACCTTTAGCTTGAAGTATAAATGAACGATTGCACAGAGCGCTAAAACCAGTGCAACTAAAGTCCCTATGAATAGACACAGATAAAGCTGGGAGTTCATGTGCTGCTTGTCTTGATGTGGACTAGCAGTTCCTTCTGCTCCAGTGGGTTCACTGACAGTCTGTGATGGCGATGCAGCAGAGCTTGGTGCAGACAGTGTATCAGGCACAGTTCCACTATTGTTAACTTCTGTTTGCTTTGAGTTGCCAACAGTGTAAGGTGGGCCATTTGTTGGCCTGATCCCAACGGAAGCATTCTTGTTGGTGGCTGTATGCACACTGTTGTCTTTTGTGACTACACTGGTCACGGTGGACCTGGCTTCTGCCTTGGAAGTAAACGTGTTGCCCACTACAGTCCGTACATTATACGAAGGTTGCGTGGAAGAGTTTGTGTAAGAATTGTTTGAATATGATCCAGAATGAAGGTCAATAAGGCTGCAATTTGAAGAGCCAGTGATGTTGGAGGCTGTAGGAATAAATGAACAAGTTAATTCTTTGAAAGAAGGGTTGTTATGAGCCAAATATCAACTTTCTAAAGATCCCCCTATTGTTTGCTTTTGTCTCTTGGCATATGTTGTCCCTTTATGATATGATATCTCTTTTACAGCACAACACCCACAAAACAACATTATAATAAATTACAGGCCATGGTCAAACATCACTAGAAGGAACATGAACAGTCTCAGCTTCAACAAGCATCAACAAAAGGAAATAATGTAGGTGAGGTGGTAGCCATAAAGATCGAACAGCTGGAGGATAGCAGCATTGAATAGATAGCGAGATAAATGAAAGGAGTAAGTTGTAACTTGCACATACTATTGAAGAGGCAGAATTGGGTAGGGACATATAGGAAAATAAGGAGGCCGTTTAGCCCCTCCAGTCTGTTCTACATCTCAGTGAGATCACAGCTGATCTACAACCTAACTAAATATACCTACCTTTGTTCATATTCCATAACTTCATAAGTTAGTACAGCAAGTTATATAAGAATGGCAATGCTCTGTGCAGGAAAGCATTCCTCCTCAAGGAAGAAGAATAAAGAGATAGCCCAAAAACTAAGATAAAAGCAAAAAACTGCGGACGCTGGAAATCCAAAACAAAAACAAAAATACCTGGAAAAACTCAGCAGGTCTGGTAGCATCTGTGGAGAGGAATACAGTTAATGTTTCGAGTCTGTGACTCGAGACGCTAACTGAGTTCTTCTCCACAGATGCTGCCTGACTTGCTGAGTTTTTCCAGGTATTTTTGTCTTTGTTTTAGCCCAAAAACGAAATGGTTACACTTCAGAGGAAGTAAAGGAGCTGGCAGATATCAGATTGAGATAAACAAGCTAAAGCTTTAAAAGTAAATATATGAGGTACTAGGTTTTGTAAATAATGGCTTGGCGCACACAAGGCTTAGAGGCAAAAGGACAAAAAAATGAAAGTTACAAAAGCATGTGGAAAGGCTGCTAGGTAACTGAGACTAGAGATAGTTCTTTCGAAAGACGGTGGGCTGAATTCTCTTGTGCTGTGAAATTATGTGGAACCTCAGTTACCTTCAAGGAAGAAACGATATCCCTCTGACTGCTCGGTGGGTTGTTTTGTCAAATTACACTGATCAAATATATACTTATAGTGATTCAAGATAGCTTGAAAATAAGCAAACAGGTCACTTCTGCATGCTGTAACAACCTTCGTGGCTGGTTTCAAACATTGATGAAGAGAACTCTGCGAAACAGAACAAAAAAAAATGAAGTGTTTATTTCCTATTTTTAAAAAGTTACTCCCCACACCCCAATGTATATTTTCTAATTACATATAAACTAGTCCAATTAAACAAAATTGTGACAGCTTTATTTCAGAAAATGGCAATTGAACTGTTTGCTTAGTAATTTACACAATTCCAGCCCCAATGTCAAACGAGTCAATGATTTGAGTTTTTGTGCAACTCTGGAATTTCCAGACAGGACCAGCTGTGTGGGGAAAAGAAGGAGCAGTCATTGGATGGATTAGCCTCTCACCTCTAACCTTCAACTTCTCTCTCCATTCCATTCTTGAGTCTCTCTTTTTTGTGTAGATACAGTTTTATGAGTACTGCTCCTCTAAGTTTTCCTTCCTTGATTTTCAAAAATCTTAGCTGCGTTATTTTACATTTATTGCAATGTAGGAACTGGAGGAGGCGCCCATCAAGCCTGCTCTGCCATTCAATGAGATCATGGCTGATCTGCTCTCTAACTCCATATACCCATCTTTGCCCCATGCCCTTAATAACTTTTGTCAACAAAAATCTATCAATCTCAGGTTTAAAATTAACCACTGTCTTTATAATTTAACCTTTGGGAGTCTAGATTCATTCTGGTAAACCTACACTGCACTCCCTTCAAGAACAATCTAGCCTTCCTAAGGTGTGGGCCCCAGAACTGCTCGTGGTACTCCAGATGTGGTACTCCAGATGTGGTTTAACCAGGTACTTCAGATGTGGTTTAACCAGGTCTTTGTATAGCTGTAACATGACTCCTACCCCCATGAATTCAAATCTTTGACTCCTCACCTAGATTCCTAAATATAATAAAAACTTTCCTTGACCCTTTCTGGAACATTCACAGTTTAATCAATTTAACATTAATAACGTTAATATACAAACATGTTTGATTTCATATTTTTATTTAAGGTCCATTCCTTAAGTAACAATACAAAATCATGAACAACAATTAAACTAGTAATACCAAGTACACCAAGAAGGGGATAACAAATATTGCAGCAGTTAATGTTGATTCATTCAAACGTAAATTAGAATTTTTTTCAGAAGCAACATTTTGAGATACTTTATATGAGTAATTTGATGAATGATGTGAGGTGAGTGTGTAAAAAGAACGGGTAACTTTAGTTTTATAGTTCCCAAAGATCTCCACCAATGGTGTTTTCCTCAATTCACATCTGGGTCTGCTGTGGAGACTGACAGATTAATTGCTCTGATGAGTCAATGGCTCCATATTATTGTATCATGCGATGACAAGATTGTAGAAGGTGTCTAGCAATGTAGTAGACTGTCGATCCAGAGAAGTGGAGATCTCGTGGTGCAACGAGCAGTGCCCTTTGCCTCTGAGCCGGAAACTCTGGGTTCAAGTTCCACTTCAGCAAGAAAGGTGTGTTCATAATGTGGCCAAACAGAAATCGTATCAGAGATAAAAACAAAAAAACTGCGGATGCTGGAAATCCAAAACAAAAACAAAAACAGAATTACCTGGAAAAACTCAGCAGGTCTGGCAGCATCGGCGGAGAAGAAAAGAGTTGACGTTTCGAGTCCTCATGACCCTTCGACAGAGCTTGAGTTCGAGTCCAAGACTCAAGTTCTGTCGAAGGGTCATGAGGACTCGAAACGTCAACTCTTTTCTTCTCCACCGATGCTGCCAGACCTGCTGAGAAATCGTATCAGTCGGCGAATCCTTCCGATACAGGGCAGGTGATAAGAACGGGAGAGATGCCTGGTCAGCCCGTGTGATGTAAAGAAATTCCATCACTATTCATAGCTCACGGCTACAATGTGCATGTTGCCACAGCAACCTGGACTCCTTGGGGAGCCAGTTTTGCGGCTCAGACTGGTGCCAACAGCAAAGGGTTGACCTCTATTTTGGCTGAGGTGGATTTGGGACCTTCCTTGCCCTACCCATGGTGGAGAAAGTGACCCTATGGGTCGGACCTGCCTACGGGCAGTGAACTCAAGGAGAAGATACAGAGAAACTGTTTCCTTTGCCGGTGGAGTGCAGAGCAACAGCACTTTCGTAAAATTAAAGCTGGGTTCTAATTCAGGAGTGAAATCAAGGTCGGTGGGTGTTTGCAAGTCATAAGTTCAGTTTATGACCCCAAATTTCCATCGCCAAGAGTGCCTACATTTTCACACAACGGATAGTGGAAAGTCTCTTCCCCCAAAAGGCTGTGGCTGCAGGGTCAGTTCTAAATTTGAAGCCGGAGATCCTTGTTGGGGATATGAATCAAAGTCAGGTTCCTACTGAGGGGTGGCAGCCTGTTACCACAGCTCTTCCTCTCACTGAATGGGCACTTGGCAGTATTATAAGACTAGGTAGCAAATGACACAGCCTGCACTCTCACGAAAGACAAGCAGCGGGGAAACAAAGGTTGCATTTGGGGCACACAGTAAGGAGGTCAGCTGTCGCCCTTTCTTTGGAAAGCACTGTATATATTCACTGGCAGAATTGAATCATGAATGGCACAGGTGGGGGAAACAGCAAGGGCTTGTAGCAAAGGCAGTGAGCCTGGTGTGCTGTACTATGGGCTACAGGTCATGAAAGACCTCGCATTCTTCACACTAAAGTTCTGCTCTCAGTCTTAGTTACTTTATCTTCTTTCTCCTTCTCCTCTGCCAAAGCAGCAGGCCAATCTTCCCGGTCCGTGACTGTATGCGTCTCCCTCCTTGTCTGAAACATTATTTTACAATTCTAAGATGATTTTCAGATAATTTCTCAGGGCTATGGTGCAAGACCCTACCTGACTTGTCCTACAACAGATTATTGGCTTCCAAATGCCAATTGTATGCTACACCATGGGCAGAATTTTCCGTTTGTTGGGTGGGCGGGCCTGACCCAATCGTGGGCGGGCACGGAGCTGATCGCTGCCAGCGATTGGGGCTGCACCGCCATTTTACGTGGGCGGGCCAATTAAGGCCTGCCCAGCGTGATGTCCGGCGGGAAGCGCTATGCACTTCCTGTGCGGGCGGGGGTAGGGGGGGTTATCCCTAAAATCGAGAGTACGCTCTTTCACACATGTGCATGAAAAAGCACACATCTCCCTGAGGCTAAGTGCAGCCTCAGGGAGGTCGCCCCGATTTTTAAAAATATTAAAATTAGAGAAAAGAAAAATCGCTTACACGTCCCCCTCATGTGACAATGTGATATGAGTTGGGACATGTTCATAATTTACAGAACAACTTTATTACAATTTTTAAAACCCTACGTGAAACCTCATCCCACCGCTGGATGAGGTTTCATATTTTTTCTAGCTGCCGCCAGGGCTCCTGGCCGACTCACCAACCTTAAGGTTGGACGGGCATGTCCTTTAATTGGTTAACTGATCCTGTCAATGGCCTCAAGTGGCCGTTGACAGGTCGATGGGCCCGCAGCTGATTTTGCGGCGCCCCCGCCTTCCTGAAAATATAAATGGGGCGGGGTGACGTCGGGGGTTCTGCCTGACATCATCCTGCATCATTTTATGCGTCGGCGAGCAGGCCCTGCCCCCTGCTCGCCGACAGTAAAATTCTGCCCCATGTCTTGTATGGAGGCATCAACCTGATTGTACTTTCCATTGGCTCTGTTTGGGGGATCCTTGACTATTTTTAATTTTTAAGGAGCTACAGAGTTAGACCCCTCTCTCTAGCAACCATCTAATGGGCAGCAACAATGGTACCATGGAACAAAACAGCAGCAAAGATCAGAGAGTACAAATCATTTGTCGATGCATTAATGAAGAAATAACTGTGTGGCATGTTGAAGAGCAACTTCCCAAAATATTGTCAGTCCCAGCTTTAAGAATGGGTGTCCAGGAGCAAACCGCATTGAGCCTCCAAGTTCGCAGGGTTGACATTTAAGAATCCACAGACATTTCCATTGGACCTTTTAACATCTATCTGTATCAAGTTTGAGCACCCAATTTATGAAGCCCACAGGATAGTGATGTGGCCCCCTAGAAAAGTGCCTGACTCCATAGTCATGCCACCTACGAGAGCCTCCTTCATAACATCTATAAAAGATGATAAGACATAGGAGCAGGAAGAAGTCCAATGGCTTCTTGTGTCTGCTCCACCATTCTATAAGATCATTTGACCTCAGCCCCACCTTCTCCCTCTACCCCCAAATTGCTCGATTCCCTTTGTGTTCAAAAATCTATCAACCTCAGTCTTGGATATACTCAGTGACTGAACTTCCACAGCTCTCTGGGGTAGAGAATTCCAAAGATTCACAACCCACTGACAAAATTTCTCCTCAGCTCAATCATTGGGCTACAGGGCTATCCTATTCCAACATCACTTAATTAAAAAAAACAATAGCAAGGAAGACAAACACATACTTCATCAGAGCAATCCTTGTAAAGTTTCGCAAGGTATTTCACCATTAGCTGAGTCTGGTTGTAGGTGTATGAGTTTTCTCGAAAGTGGCTCATCAGGAGCAGAAGAGTGTTGTTGAGTTGCTTGGAGGTGATGACGATAAAACAGTGATCAGTCTGTTGGGGAGAAAATAATGGAATGATTTAAACCTTTGTACCAAGTGGAAATGAGAGCTCACATTGTGCCAGTATGGACAACAGAAATGGGCTCAGGAAGCCAGGTTCTTTTGAGAGTAAAGCACTTGGACCAGAGATGTGCAGACTTGAAGGCATCAGTTCGCAAACTGTACTGAGTTAGCAGAAAACAGAGCAACACAACTGACCTCACAACCGCTGAGTTAGACAGGGGAAAATAAACCTAGGTTCCCACATTTGAACAATAACTTGTGAGTCCACTGTCCACTTGATTGAAAATATGAATACATATAGACTCTAAATCAGTACAGGTTTGGCCAAAGTCTAATGGCCACTATCAAATAACTTGCTGACGATCACTAAGGTCATGTGTGGAGAATAACCATTGAAATAAGGTTACAGAAAGCTACTGTGGAACCATAGAACAGCAAAAGTCGCTCTCAGGACAAGAGAGGAAGGGATTGGAGGGTGGCAGAATCTATTAAAATGGTGTCAAGAGAAGATGGCACATGTGTCACCTTGGCTCAGTATTAACACTCCCAATTCTGAATCCAAAGATCAAGGGTTCAAATCCCCCTTCAGAGACCTGAGCATATCATCTAGGCTGACACTCCAATGCAGTGCTGAGGGAATGCTGCACAGTTGGAGGTGCCGTTGGATGAGGATCCTCCCATGCACAAAATGATTGCCAAATCTGTCTGCATATTAAGAGTGCCTAAACTTGTGAAATGATTTATTGGTTCTGAAGCACTTTGAGCCAAAAATGTGAATGACATTTTATATTCTTTTTTGGAGTCATCTTTGCTGTAAACAAAATTATTTGTTTCAATCTTACCAGAAAAAATAGGACGTTTAGCCACCAACTTTGTTTTCTTAGTATGAGGATAGAATTCTGGAACAGATTATCACTTCAACTGCTCACTGAGGTAGCGAGTTCCACATTCTCAACACTCTCTGGGTTAAAGTCTCTTCTGAATTCCCTATTGGCTTTCTTGAATGACTATCTTATTTTATTATTTACATTTATAGTAATTAGCAACTTTAATCTGTAAGTCTTGGACAAAGTTCTTTGCAAGTTACACAAGTATATGCACCTGGTACAAATTAATGGTCATTCACAAATTTATGTTTCACTTGGCATGGACCTCTCCTGCCAATCATTAAATCCTGATAGCAGCAGGCTAAGGCCCATAAGTGGGAATCAACTGTCCACGTAAGGGCATCAGTTAGCCTAACGGCAGGCAGGCCACCTGATCCTTCCCCCTCGCCACTGGTATAATTGTAATGGGAGCAGGGATGGAGAGATGGGGGTGGGGCGTGGCAGAGAGGCTGCCTGCTGGTTTTAACGTGGCCTCCCCCACCTTCAAAGCTGCCAATGGGTGAGAGCTAAATCCAGCCCAATGTCTAATTATTCTGCTGTAACATTTCATCAAAATAAACATCACTTACCAGTTCAGCAGAGTTCACATTCGTAAAGATGCTGTATTTTACCATGCTTGGGAGCAGATTATCATTCTAGGAAAGAGAGATTCAGTTAGATTCTTAGAACTATCATATCTGAGGCCAATTAGTATTAATTGGCACTGAATTATACCGAGGAGTGCGGGCCAATTAGGAAGTATTGTACTGAGCAGTGAAAGGTATGTCAACGTCAGTAACACTGACATGAGGGGCTATGAGTGCAGATTCTAAATCACACCAAAGTGAGAGCGCCAAATTAATGACAGGAAATGTCTGAGGTAATGACACAGTGAAGGCTGTGCATTGTTCTGCTTAATTTCTCTAACCAGATTGTTGATCTCATCCTGAAGCTCTTCTGTTAGCCATTTGAAGTTATTTGGGTTGTTGCACCATTTTCCTGTTGCAGCAACAGGCAGTAATAACGCAAGACACAAGCAGCAGAGTGCCTGGAATAAAACACAGAAACAGTTATGACCAACTGCGCACATCAATCAGTTACATAGTCAGCATGCAGACATAGAGTTATATTGATCTTTGTAGCACAGGAACAGACCATTCAGCCCAACATGTTTATGCTGGTGTTCACACTCCACACAAGCCCCCTCCCACCCCACCATTATCCCTTCAATCAACATATCCTTCCAACATGTTCTCCTACATGTGCTTAGCCTGCAGGAACTGGGGTGTTTTATCGACCCCTTTAATCACATTTTGGTTTAATGTTTGTAAGTTTCCTTTAAACTTTGTCCTTAGTTTTACAGCTGACCTGAATTAGGGGCTGTGCTTGATTTATCCCTTATTTTGTTAATTTAGTTTAATTGTTTTAACTCCAAAAGAGTTACGTGTGCTTAGCTCGCCTCCCCTTAAATGATTCTAAGGTGATTGTTTCAACCATTCCATGTGGTAGTGAGTGTCACGTTCTCACCATTTTTGTGTGTGTCTATGACTTTTGCTTTTTTTTAACCTTTTTGTGAGTTTTGTCTTCATCAAGGTGTGCTGGACAATGCTGGTACCAATCAATTCCTGGTCAGGAACAGCAAAATAAGATGCACAGTAAAGCTTCCTCCACTCTTTGTCAACAATGCACCTCTACCCCGACCTCACAAAGTTGTACCATACCAGCCATCCTGAGAGAGTTTATTAATTTAGTGACAATTATTGTCAAATTCTGGGCTCACGTCCATTAGAAACCCTACGCCATTCAAACATATTTCATGTGGGATCCTCAATGAGATATAGAGGGCAGGATTTTCCCGTTGGTGAGTGGGGGGGGGTGGGGGGTGGGTGGGGCCAGCTCACCAATGCGTAAATTGATGCGCGGTAATGTCGGGCGGAACTCCCGATGTCACCGTGCCCCATTTAAATTTTCCGGTATGTGGGGGTGAAGCAAAATCAGCTGTGTGCCCGCCGACCTTTCAATGGCCAATTGAGGCCATTGACAGAGTCATTTAGCTAATTAATGGATCTACCTGTCCGACCTTAAGGTTGGCGGGCAGGCCAGGAGCCCTGGCGGGCATTAGAAAAAGCATGAAGCCTCGTCCACGGGCGGGATGAGGTTTCATGTAGGTTTTAAAAAATTTTATTAAAGTTTTTGTAAAAATTATGGACACGTCCCAACTCATGGGACAGTGTCACATGAGGGGACATTGTCGGGAATTTTTAAAAATCTATTTTTAATATTTGTCACAGAACAGATCTCCCTGAGGCTGCACTTAGCCTCAGGGAGATGAATGCGCTCTTTCGTGCACGTGCGCAAAAGAGCGCACTCTTGGGTTTAGGGATTCCCCCCTCCACCCGCACAGGGAGCGCACAGCGCTTTTGTGCAGACGTTGCACTGGGCGGGCCTTAATTGGCCCGACCAAGTAAAATGGTGCCACGTCAAAATTGCTTTCAATTGACTTCTTAATGGGCTTAATTGCCTGTTTAATTGGCGGCGGGCGTGCTTCTGACTGCCACCCCCACCCGCTGAGCGAAATATCATGCGGGTGCGCGATGACGTTGGGACAAGCACCTGATGTCTTCTTGCGTGACTTCATGCGCTGTCAGGTTGGGCACGCGCCTGCCCAAGTGATGTGAAGAGCTGGTCCTGGAGATGGAGATTGAAATGGAATTTATAGTCCACTGTCAAATCCAATTTCTTTTTGTTGTCAGGTTGAGAAACTCTTAGGCATGGGAATGTGTTTCTCCATGTGTTAGATGTTCCCTCGGCCAAGAGAAGGATGGATGTCTCCAAGACAGATCTGCCTTATACTGGCACTTACCCAAATATGGCACACGGTGAGATGAAAGGGAAGTGTGGTGCTGGTGTCATAGGGAGTGGTGGCAGATTTCAGTGCACCTCCTTCATAAGACAGTGATGCACACACACACATAGTTCCTCACTGAGGCTGAGGCAAGAGGATTTTTCCTTGAAGGCTCTGAGTCAATAAGGCCTCCTGCTGAGAGCCCCTTTTCCCCTCTCCTCCCTATGCGAGAAGCTTGTCCTCCTCTGTCTTGTCTCTGCTGAATTTCCCTGTCTTACTTCAGACTAAGGGAGATGGAAACTGTAGCATCCATGACCTGGAGTGGTCTGACCAGAATCTTTGTGATGTAATAACCAAGGCGGTTGCCACGCGCAACGTTAATCAGTGCAGACTTCACCAATTTTAAACAGCATTAGAAAACTCGCAGCACAAACTCAGGTAGAGCCGGCAAGAATGAATCTGCAACTAGCCTGAAAGTGGTTGATGATCCCTTTAAAAGCCCTGGTGGGGGTGGGGTGAGGGGTCCTTCCTGCCTCTGAATGCATGCTCAGCCAAGCATGTTTAGGCGTTGACATTGGCTGGAGGTGGAAATTGGCGGCGCTGGTGTCAAATCAGCATTCTTCTTAGGCAGACCCTCGGGATCCAGGATGACTTGTTTCCACTCCGGATCGATAGGTTCTGGGATGGCTGATAAGTCCAGTGCACAATCTGCAGACTCTGCCCCATGTGGGGGCAGGTGGTGCTTGAAGCGTTGGGTAGATGGGTTGTTTGGAGATTTGGAAGCCTCTGCACGTTCCCGACCAAGTCTCTCAATGTGTTCGGGGACTTCCCGAATGAACCTTCTCCAGTCTGGTCGGTCAGAAGCCAGAGAGTCCCAAGAGTCGGTGAGGACGTTTGATCTCTTCAGGGATGCAATCAGCATTACACCCTGACTGATGCCACAATCCACCTACTCTACACACTTCCGGCACATGGACCTATTGCCGGCATTAACGCCCTCATCAGAATGGCATCTGATGCCGTTCTTGTTGCAAGAGTGCGCATGCAGTGGGGACACCATTCTGGTACCAAAATGACATCCATAATACTGCACCTATGGGTGTTATAGGGATGAGTTTTGCAGCCCATGATATAATGGGCTTTATATAAAACACTTTATGTGGACAGCAGTGATATATAATACATAATATTTTATATCATTGCTATGGTGAAGTTTAGAACATTTCAAAGCTACAAAGAACTTTATAGATGACCACAGAATCTTTTGAATACAAGGCATCCTGCCTATTTTGCTCTGCATTGTAAATGATCTGGACAGGGAGAAGCCGAACTTGGTACATCTATGCAAGCATGCTCAGAGGGAGCTCCTTTGTTATTGAGCTGAATAAGTTCTAGTGCCAGCAGTATAACTTGGGTCTGTCAGATTGAGACTAGTATCCACAGTATGATGGCACGCTTAACCTGATTGCTCTGAATTTCTAGGATGGATTTTAGAGAAGTTAGAAAAAGCCCATGTTAGAAAACTCTGTACTAAATAGTGTTAATTCGAAAAGCTTCCTAACATATCTAATATCCATAGCGGGAGAACTCCCTTTGGAATTATGGAAATGCCCTTCTTTATGTCAGGTAGTTACAATAAGCAAAGATGTTGTGGAGAACTTGAAATGGTCCCAGAGAAATCAAAACGGAACCTGAAAAATTTTTTTGATCAGAGCAGCAGAGAAAGAGAGGTTGTAGCTGGGAACCTCTTTTCTAGACAGTAGGATGTAGAATTTCACTATGTATTCTGTGGCCAAACATATCCTCTTATAACTCTCCTTTTGTTTTCACTTGAGGCACATTACTGGTAAAATCTGCCCCAAGTCATTTCCTACTGAGTGCCAGCTTTGGCTCACTCCCGGTCCTGAATCAAGAGGTTGTAGGTTCAAGTCCCACCCCAGAAACTTGAGCATATAACCAAGGATGGCACCTCACTGAGGCTCTAAGGGAATGTTGCACAGTCTGTGGTGCAGTCTTTTGGATGAGGCGTTAAACTGGGATCAATCACCCGTATGCTCTCTGAGGTGGATGTCAAAATTCCCATTGCACAATTCCAGGAAGAGCAGGGAGTTCTCCTCAATATTCTGGCTGAAATTTGTATCGTAACACAACATGGAAAACATATGGTCTGGTCATTTATTACAATGCTGTTTGCGTGAGCATGTTGCACCCAAAATCGCTGCCACATTTCCTACACTACAACAGTGACTACGCTACCAAAGTGCTTCAGTGGTTGTAATGTGCTTTGGGACATCCTGAGGTCAAGAAAGGAGTTATATTACAGAATCACAGAATCTTTACACTACAGGAGGAGGCCACTCAGTCCAGTGAGTCTGCACTGACTCTTATAAATTCAACTTCTTCCTTTATTTTTGATCATGATTTGAAAACCTGGTTACTTCTACCCATGGTTCTTTAGCTCTGATTTGAAATCTGACCATATAGGAATATTAGGAGGCCACTCAACCCCTCGGGCTTGTTCAGCCATTCAATTACATCATGGCTGATCTGTATCTTAACTCTATTTACTCACGTTGGTTCTGTATCCCTTTATGCCTCATACCTAACAAAGATATTGATCTCACTGTTGGAATTTTCAATTGACTTTACCTCCCCAGAATGCTGTTAAGGCTAAGAGTTCCAGATTTCCACTCCCTTCGTATGAAGAAGTGCTTCTTTGCTATACCCTGAATGGTCGCACAATAATTTTAAGGTTATGCTCTCTCGCACTGTTCTTCTCCATCAAATGAAACAGTTTCTCTCTACCCTATCAACTCCTTTCATCATCTTAAACACCGCAATTAGATCATCCCTTAATCTTCTACCCTGAAAGAGATACAAGCCTCGTTGATGTGCCCTTAATAATGGATTCTAGTCACTTCACTATGGCTTGTAGCTTCCTGCTTTGTGTCCGCCTCCTTTCTTGAATAAAGGTGTAACATTTGCTAATTTACGAGCCACTGGGACCCTTCTAGAATTTAAGGGATTTTGGAAGATTATAGCGAGAAATTGAAAGAAGGTTCCACTATATGAACAGCTAGTAGTCATAGCTTGCTGGCAAAAAAGATCAATTATTGAGTGTGGTTGACACAGACTTTGACTGTGTTCGGAATTTTAAGATTTGACCTTCTGTAAACTGAAAAAATGAAGCAATCGTTTGGAATCCACCAAGTTTATACTTTTCAACATATATTGTAGCCAAATAATGTGACAGTAACATTTGTAATCTTAATGAGATGAACATGCATTGCATAAAATTATAAAGAGACTCATTAACATGCTTCTAGGAAATAACTATCTGCTATTTCAAAGGTGTTAACTCTTGGAAATAACCATGTTAATGCTTTAGTTAAGATAGCGAACAATAGAGTTTCATGTGTTGAACCACTTGATGTTAAATCTTCACCCTGTTACAAATCACAGACATGCTCAAGTACCGTTGTCACCATCGCCATCTACTAACTCGTCATTAGAGTCTTGCCTGATTGCTGCAGGTTTTCAACTTGCACCATTGGTAAGCTTCAAGCCATCAGTAAGAGAGACACAGCCTGGTAACTGGCAAGTGCTTATATACTTGCGCGGAAAAAAAATGCATGAACTACTCATTGGGAAGGGTTGTTAAAGTCTGAATTTAATTTATGTACTAAGGCAGTTAGCTTGCAGACTGGTAATCAGAACCTGATGTTCCTTACATTAGTTTTCGGCACCATGCAATCAGGATCCAAGGATCTAGGGCTTTGGAACTACCCTGTGACCATGAAGGAAGCCCAGTCAGAACTTTGCACTGTACATTGCCCAGAGCACACAAACTAACTTAATTCGTTACTTGGGGCAGGTATGAACTTCCAACTTAGATGTTTAAGATCCTCATACTCCCGGACCACAGTCTTTAATGGGAACAATGCAGGCAGATCCTTAATCTTAATGCTATCAAGACAAAAATCGACTTATTTCCAAATGCACATTGAAAGAAAACAATGAGATGCAGCAGATGTTTACACATTCAAGTCCATGCTGTAATATGCCTTTAAGGGATAGCAGGATGTCTTCACTCAAAGTGTGCCATGTGATTCAACCTGTTTCATTTTTGCCTGTGAGCAAATCACAGCAAACTCTGACTTCTTTAAGCTTCCTATCCACGTGTATATAGTATATATATAGATGTCCTCGTATGCCTAGTCTCAATAAATGAACACACAATGTGTTTACCCAATCCATTATTAGTGATTGGTGCCTTTATATCATTCTAACAACTCGACAGTCCAGGATTCAGAGTACAGTGACACGCTGGTCAATATCAGCAGAAAGCAAACCAGTAGTTAACTAATGGTATCTCTCAAATTATCTTACTGAGTGAAAATAGAACAGTCTAGTACAGGTTCACAGAACACAAAGTTCTTTCAGATGTCGGCAGGTTTGTTTGATTCAAACCATTCAGATTGGATAATGATTGGTAAACTGAAGTGAAGGAAATACCATAACTGCTGTAAAACAGAGAGGTCACTCCAGTAGCTGCCTCAGATCAGCAGAGGCAACCAACCTTGCTTCACACCTTGGCTTTAATTTCCCCCTTCTCCAGCACTGTGGCTGTTCCTACACCACATGGACTGCAGTGGTTCAAGATGCAGCTCACCACCACCTTCTCAAGAGAAATTATGGTTGGGCAATAAGTGCTGACCTAGACAGTGATGGCCACATCCCATGAATGAATAAAAATATATATATATAGTTATCGACTCAATAGCGACCAAGAAAACCTGGAATGGGAAAAAGGATATTTGGCTCTACCAAGTTTATTCCCTTCCCAGGCTATTCGCTCTCCTGAGACTATTGGGTAGCTATAAAAATTTCCAAAAAGGTAAGATCCTGTAAAACTTCTAGCTAATTCATGAAAGCTTCTGGGTATGATTGCAATCTTCTGACTCATACTATTTAACTCCCACCAGTTACATTCCACGCTCATGATGTCACCAGCACTGGAAAAATTCTATTCCACTGGGTGACTCTTTCTATTGTGTACTCATAGGATCTGGGCAATGCCAGAGAGATGGCATTCATTGCTCACTATCTCTGTCTATCTTTGTTATTATCAGCTTTAGTTTTCATTAGAACAAATATTCATCCATCTGTGGAAGCATCTTCATCACAAGGGCAGCAGCAAGAAGTCTCACCACCAACTTCTCAAGGTCAACTGGGGCTGGACAATAAGTGATGGGCCTGCTTGTGATGCTCATATCCAAAAGTGAATTAAAAGAAAATTCTTCCTTAAATTTACTAATTGACCGGATATTAAATTAATTTGCTGGATTCCAATATTCATTACAGCAATGGGTTTTCAAATTCTTTTGACTTTAGGATCCTATACAAGTATCAACTGACTCCCAGAAAGCTTGCACTACATTCACTCTTTCTCAGAGGCTCCAATATTCAAAACGGGTGTCAACCATCCGATAGAAGGCAACCCACGGGGCTACCATTGCGAAACATGTTTTGAATTAATACGAGACGAGTCTTCATTTTCATTTTAAAACCCCCATTTGGCGGAAACAAGGACATGTTGGGGAGGGATGGGGGCAGTTAAAATGGAGAGGGGAGGTTTATCCACGCCCTCCTTCTGCTATCTGGCTGACGGCAGTTTTAAGTTCAGATGGACGAGGGTGCCAGCCTTTAGCTGGTGGCCCTCTTTAAATATGCAGATGATGTTACTGGGTCGTATGGCCTACCTTTCAAGAATCATATATTCATAGAAGGGTTACAGCACAGAAGAAAGCTATTCGGCCCATCTAACCCATTACAGCTCTCTGCAAGAGCAACTTAGCTAGTCCCTCCCTTGCCAGCGATGCCCACATCTCACGGAAGAATAAATTTTTTAAAAGTCTGCAGCCAAGAGAGGAAGAGAAACCCTGATGTTAAGGAGACCCTGGTTCCACTGCACAGACAACAGAGAGTCTGCAGACATAGGGCAGAAACCTGTACGTTATTCTGTTGGAAAGAAGATCTGATACCCACGAGACTTATTATTTGAAACTGTGCTCTGTGGGCAGCCTATGATTGGGGTTTAAGTTGGCATAGCTGCAACCCAGGATTGACCCCCCAAGAACATAACAAATAGGCGCAGGAGTGGATCATACAGCCCGTCGAGCCTGCTCTGCCCATTCAGTATGATCATGGCTGATCTTTGGCTTCAACTCTACTTTCCTGATTGCACCCCACATCCTTTGTTTCTCTAAGAAACAAAAAATCTGCTTATCCCAGCCTAAAATATATTCAATGATGGAGCATCCACAACCCTCAGGGGTACAGAATTCCGAAGATTCACAATCCTTTAAGTGAAGAAATTTCTCCTCATCTCAGTCCTAAATGATCAGCCCCTTATCCTGAGACTGTGCCCCTGTGTTCTAATTTGCAGAAGCAACCTCTCAGTATCTACCCTCCCAAGTCCCTTCAGAATCTTGCATGAGGAGTGGTGGCATAGTGGTATTGTCACTGGACTAGTATTCTCTGGGGATGTGGGTTCCAAAGCCACCACAGCAGATTCAATAAAAATCTGGAATTTGAAGTCTGCTGATGATCATGAAACCATTGCTGATTGTCGTAAAAGCCCATCTGGTTCACTAATGTCCTTTAGGGAAGGAAACCTGCTTGTCCTTACCTGGTCTGGCCTGCATGTGACTCCAGACCCACAGCAATGGGGTTGACTCTTAACTGCCCTCTGAACAAGGGTGGATGGGCAATAAATGCTGGCCCAAACAGTGACGCCTACATCCCATGAATGAATAAAATTTTTCATTCTTCTAAACTCCAGAGAATGTAGGTCCAACTTACTCAGCCTCTCAACATAGGACAACCCTCCCATCCCAGGGACTAATATAATGACCCTTTGCTCTACTGCCTCCAATGCAAGTATATGTTTCATACATACATCTAAGGGGCCCTTCAGCCTTGATCAACAAGCATAGGACAGTTTTAACTGTATAAAATAGATAGCTATTCACAGATAAAACTGAAAGTCTTCTGCAGCTGCCCTGCTGGGGCAAAGGGCAGCAGCATAAAGGAGGGCCAACCAGCTGGTGTACTGAAGTTTATAAGGCACTCAAACTGAACACTGATGATTATGTTCTTAGCCCACATTTAGCTTATTTGTTTGGCCGTAGTTATTGGACAGATGATGCAGAGGCAATGCTGGGAATTAATAACGGACTGTCATACTATACCACTGGGTATTGAAAATTCCTGCTGATAGCCAGAACCAACTAAACACCCATCAATAATAATGAAAATAAAGCATTTGTTCTTCATCTCGCTATGAATTAGCTCCAAGGTTTGCTTACAGCAGTGTCCAGGGAGATTAATCTGCAATTCCTGGAGATGCCAAGGCAATCCTGGAGACTTAGCAACCCTAGTCACCTTGTGGATGTAACTAAGCAAGAGGTATGCGACCATTTCTAGTGGATCGTCTCACATGTTTTGGAGTCTGCGAAATGTACAGTGAAAATTGCATCAGTAGCACTGTGGTTTAGGTGAGCTTTCCCGCCCAGTTTGCTACTGATACTTCTCAAGGACAAGGATCTGCCTTCGTTTTTGTCATCAAAGCATCCCTCAGGTTTCTCCTGTAGTAGGTGAACCATGCCCTGAATTGCCACTGTGCTTCCTTCTAAAATCCTCAAGCGTGTTCCTCATGTGTGCCTACTGGAGTAGTGGGTAACCCTGGGGGGTATATTTCCAGGTGTGGCGTCACAATTGAGAAACGAGGGTGCCCTCAGCAGACACACCTTTCCATTGGACTCACTGGATAGTGGTCAAGGCTGATTATTACCATCCCCGTGCCCCATATTCCAGATTGGGGACCCCAGCATCAATTCCATTGCCCCCCAACACCACCCTCTCTGGCTGAGATCGGCTCACTTAGTGAACTGAACCAGGGTCTTCCCGATTTGCGTGTCTCAACAAGACACCATTCACACTGAACTATAGGGAGGTTTATTTTAAAAGTTCCATCTTTGGATTTCTGTGCACTAGACAATGCTCTGTGATTAACAGATTTATCAATTCTCATCCCCTTCCTGCTGTAGTTACAGAACAGCAGGGATAAGGTTGCTCTCCCTCTGAACATTCCTCCCTTTCCCTGTGGAGAATGTATTAGTTTTAACAGATGATTATGTTCTGTGTTACTTTGCTTGAGTATCATGCTCTGTCACATGCCTGAATGACTGCAGGAAGATGTGGGAGAGAAGAAAAGCCTTGTCAAGTGTTACTGAAGAGGAGTCATACGGGCTTGAAATGTTAACTCTGTCTTTCTCTCCACAGATGCTGTTAGGCCTGCTGAGTTTTTCCAGCATTTTCTGATTTTGCTTTTATCTTGTCAGGTATTCACAGTTTCTCTTTCAAAGAATGTTGGAATTTCCAAATTGGGTAAAACACTCTCTGGTGGTGACATGGATGAAATAACAGGCACAGCATGTTTGAAACCCCCAGTTTTACGAGAAGTACTGCTTTTAAACTCTGGAGCATAAAACTACATAGAATTACTCAAACCAGAGGCCCATCTGCAATTGTGCCCATGGATAACATGCATACTTTTTAAACAAGTGGTTTTGTTAAGCCAAAAGAGCTGAGAGAGAGAGAGAGACAGAGAGAGAGAGAGTGAGTGAGAGGGAGAGAGAACACACATGCTCACTAAATTCTCTCCTCTCCTCTTCCCCCCCTTACAGTATGAAACCACAAATCTCACCTCTCTCCAGGTACCGCACAGTTCCATCTCATCACTTACTGTGCGTCCAGAGCATTGGCCATAACATGAAAACAACAATGGAAAGTCCCACAAGAAACTGTTAGACCTTCCACACACGAGATGGCACAGTGGTGAGAATGGTGTCCGTTCTATGCAAATCAAGCAGTTTTACCAACAAAAAAAGTTCAGCTCTAGTGACGCACAGCTTCAAAGAATTGTGTTGTGGCTTTAAGATGCAGTAACCACATTGGGCATGATGTGTGGTTTCAATCACCAGCTTGCAGCATTCCTCTTGCGTGCTGATAAAAGTGGTTAAAATAAACTCTTACAATCTGTCTCGTTTGCTGGATGGCCTTTACTTGTCCCTACTTTTCAAAGCTTTTAGAATAAAGACTTGAAAGAAAGACGTGCATTTATATAGTGCCTTTCAGATCTCCTTGGATCACAGGGTAATAGTCTGGGGACCTGGGTTTGAATCTTGCCATGGCAGCTGGTGGAATTTGAGTTTAATAAAAAAAAAAATCTGGAATTAAAAATCTACTGATGACCATGAATCAATTGTCGTAAAAACCCATCTGTCCTTTAGGGAAGGAAATCTGCCATCCTTACCTGGTCTGGCCTACATGTGACTCGAGACCCACAGCAATGTGGTTGACTCTTAACTGCCCTCTAAACCAGGGCAGTTAGAGATGGGCAATAAATGCTGGCCTATCTACCAATGCCCATGTCCTATGAATAAAAAAATGTGCATCACAACCAATGAGTTATTTCTTAAAATACAACCACTGTTGGATTGGCAAGCCTGGCTGCAGGATTCATTGATGAGATAAATGACCACATAATATGCTTTGGTTAAAGGATGAAAGTTTTCCAAGGCATATGCAGAGCAGCTCTTCAAAAAGGAGTGCCATGGGATCTTTTGCGTCCACTCGAGAGGGCGTACCGAGGTCTCCGTTTAATGTCTCATCTGCAAGATGAAACCTCTGAATGTGCAGCATTCCCTTAGTATTGCACTGAAGTGCCAGCCAAATTATTCACTCAAAACCACACCGTGGAGGACCTCACTTTTTCTGAGGGCAGGTAGGAAGCTGCATGTATCAGGAAACTGCTCCATGAATGACAAACAATCACAGGCATCCCACAGGCAATTTCCCAGCACTTGTGGGTGAGGCCCAAACCAGTCCTCTGGTCAGAACTACCCCTAAACAACAAAATGTATCCATCGTCTCAAAACCAGAACAGAAGAGTTAAGCAGTGCACTAAGCCGAACCTAAGCTGAATGGAGCAACTCTGTCCAATTTCATTGACAGCGTTGTTTGAGACTTTTCTTCTCATTAAGAATCTGCAATTAAAATTCCCTTCCATGTAATGTTTTCTCAAGCAATTTCCTTAAATGTGAGTTCACAAAAGCCTCAAATCCTCTAATATCTGGTTCCAGTTAGGATTAATTATGTTGCAGAATGGCTACAATAGGGATCACTTATCTTGTGAGAAAGCTACAGTGGCACCGGAGATGCGTGACGTTGGTGGGAGAAGGGAGAAGGGTTAGCACTGGCTAGAAGGCCTGAATGATCTTTCCGAATGTTCTCGTCTGGCCCAAATGGATGGGATTTTCCAGACCTGCCCGTCACAAGACCGGAAAATCCCACTTTACTTCAGGCAACAGATGTCTGAACATATATCTTTTTAAAATAAAAACAAAAAAAGCTGCGGATGCTGGAAATCCAAAACAAAAACAGAATTACCTGGAAAAACTCAGCAGGTCTGGCAGCATCGGCGGAGAAGAAAAGAGTTGACGTTTCGAATCCTCATGACCCTTCGACAGAGTTCTCTCTATTCGGCCTGTTGCTCAATATTCTCAGCATGTGTGTTCTTCCTTCTCTCAATCACCCAACACAGTGCAAGTGTTCCAAAATATGGAATGCAAACACGGGTGTCAGTGGATTGGTCCATTGCAATTAATGTTAAAAATATTAGAATATTGAAATTACAGACTTATCACTGACATGATGAAGCAACTGCAACAGTGACAACCTCATAAATAGTCAATTACTCATGAGGAAATTAACTTGTAGGAAAACCCAAGGGTTTGTCTAAGCCTTTTAGAAGTTTAGAAAACAAAAATTTCACTCTAACTGGAGGAGGGGACCATAGAAATTTGTAACATAAAGAGAGGCTGTTTAACATCCTGAGGTCAAATTTAATTCCCCCAGCCCAGAGGAGATTGTAATAACCTACTGAGCCTCCGCTGGGTGGTATAAAGGAAGAAGCTGTGCAGAAATTCCAGGCAATAGCATTTCCCTATTTGGCCCATCAAGACCCTTCATAATTAAAACAACCTGTATTAAATCTCCTCTTAGCCTTCCCTACGTCACTGGAAATAGTCCAAACATCATGAGTCTAGTACCCATTCCCTGACATGATTCATAAGAGTTTCAATCTGCTTCCTTCCTGAATCTGCTCCTCCACTGACACCAGATTTTACAGGGGAATGGAGGGGGTGGGGGGGGGGGGGGGGCATGGAATGACACGGTAATAGCATCCCTACCTCTGGGCCAGAAACTCTGGGTTAAAGTCCAACTCTGGGTCTAGATGGCCACATAAGGCATCTTCATAATGTGGCCAAACAGGTTGATTATCAGCTTGTAAATACTTCTAACATGCTTGATGGCAGGCTGTAAAAGCAGGAATTTTTCTGGTCAGCCCTACTGCAGAAGGCAAGGGCAAGCCACTGCAGTGCTTTGCCAAGCACGTTCATGGAGCATTCCAATGGAAGTCCATGGCTGCTAACACCACCTTAAGGTGTGGTACCTGGAGTAGGATGCCCTTAATTATTTCCCTAGAAATGTGGAGATAAGAATCTAAAAATGAGAAAAGTCCAATCAACCCATCCATCTTTCTCTGTCATCGATCCCATAGTGGAAGCAAGATGTTGCATGTTAAGGAACTTCATTTTAACACAGAAATGTGGATTTACACTGGGCTCCAAAGGTGGCTTTCACTGATGGCAGCTATTCTGTCCTAAGGTTTTGCCATTAATCCCTGATCTATTGGACAAAGCGGATACTATCAATCACCATTGCTCTCCCATGGGACAGAGTGTGCGTTAATGAACATTATTCTAAACCCTATGCACTAACCTCATGGGATGCAATGATGATTGCTTTTAGCTCCATCCCTAAAAGTGGCGATGACAACTATTGTTATGCTAATTGTGCCACATTAAATTTCTTTCTCAATAAACCCTCATGAATCGATAAATATTGAAGTTACCTACTGGAATAGTAAAAAATCAACAGCATCTCCCGCAAGGAAGGCTCAATGTATGGACAGCTACCTGCCCCTATTGGCTGTCTCACCGATTAAGGACAATGAATTATCTCATACATAAACCCTGCACTGACCAGTCACGACCAATCTGATTATGTATACAATACATAAACTAGTCTGAGCTGTTAAAGAATATGATTTGAAGAATAAAAAAGAAAAAGTTTTGAATTCGCATAATGCCTCTCATAGCCACTGAACATCCCAAAGTGCTTTACAGCCAATGACCTGATAATCTCTTTTTCTTTGTGATGTTGATTGAGGCCCATTTATTGCCCAGGTATCTAGGTTTTAGCACTGCCGCTCTTCTTTGAAATAGTGCTATTGAATATTTTACATCCACTTGACAGGGCAGATGGGGCCTTGGTTTAACGTCTCATCCAAAAGACAGTACCTCAGACAGTCCAGTAGTCCTGTACTGCATTAGAGTGTCATCTTTGACTTCACAAGTCCTGAGGTAGGACTTGAACCTGGAACCTTCTAACTCAGAGACTCAGCTTCACTGAGTCATGGCTAGCTGTTACAAAGGGGTCAGAGTCAGGTTTTGCTGTGTAATTCTGGAAAAGCTAAGAAGACAGTGTGAGCATGTTACGTGACAGGAGGGAGCACAGTTGTGGGTTTCCAATCTCTTCTGGGGAGATATCTTATTTAGCACTGATAAGAAAGCACCAGACTGGAAGCAGAGGGAAGGAAACAAGATCAAAGAACTTAGACAACATTGCTTTAGGAATCAGCAGACCCACCAAAATTAATATCTGTTTACAACAGAGGAGAAGGCCATTCACATCATCACATCTGTGCTGGCTCTTTGCTGCAGCAATCCAAAAATAGCCTCACTGACCCTTGCACAGAGAGTAGTATCTTTTTCTTCTTCAAACTTTTATCCAATTTATCATTAACAGTGCAATAATCTCAGCCTCAACTATTTTATGTAGCACAGCATTACATGCTTCAATAACCTCCATGTAAAGAAATGTCTTCCAACCACCATCCTCACTCTGTCAGTGAGTGAATTGATGACTCCTTAACACTGATTCCCTAACCAAAGGAAATCACGTTCATTTCTCTCGTCACTCTATCAAATGTATAATTAACAACCTCTATTAAGTCTACTTTTAGTCTCTCTGCTGCAATGGAAATAGTCCCAGTATCTCAAAGGCTCATTTTATACTAAAGCTACCCACCCTGAGCATCACCTTGGTGAATGCTACACACTCCTTATGACTTTGCTGTCCTCTTTACAGTGAGATGCCCCAAACTGCAAAGTACTCAAACTGTAGCTTAAACCGATGTTTTGTGTAAGTCTATTGCTGTGTTTTTATTCCTGTATTCTCTGTCCTATTTACCAAGTTCTAATATGTATTAGCCTTTTATATGGCTTCACCTGCAATAGATTTTTTAAGTGCATTTTGTATTTTACTCCCTAGATCTCTCTGTTCACCCAAACCCTTCACTACTTTCTCATTAATGTAAACATCCAATCTTTGCATTTTCTTCCAAAGCACATGGGCAGGTTTAATTGTTGCATACTGCCCTCAGAGCGTATTAGTGAGGCATGGGTGCAGGTGTGAGGAACCACAACTTCTGGATCTTAAGATGACCCATCTGGTGGTAGGCATGTGCAGGTGCAGTTGCGACTGCATTTCCCAGAACCATAATGCATTAATAACACATGCATTACATGCGTTATTAGATATTATTAGTTGATTGTCTGTGGGGTTTCGAGTTAAGACTGAGAGTGGACATCGGGAGAAGTAGGGATAGAGGACAGGAATATTTACCTGAAATAGATGGTCTGGCCATTTCTTTTCCTGCTGTTTGTGGGAGCTTGCTGTGCGCATATTGGTTGCCTCCAATATGTTCATTACAACAGCGCATACACTTCAAAAATATTTCAATAATTGCAAAGCACTTTGTGATTTTTTTTAATGGGATGTGGGTGTCACTGGATGGGCCGTCATTTATTGCCCATCCCTAATTGCCCTAGAGAAAGCGATGGTGAGCTGCCTTCTTGAACCGCTGCATTTCATGTGGTGCAGGTACACCCACAGTGCTGTGAATCCATGAAACACACTATGCAAATCCAACTTAGTTTTTTTCTTTCTGACCTTCTTCTTTCCCTTTCTTCTATTGAACCAGGGGCTGTAAAACATATTTTCTCTGAGCACAGTTATATTGGAGCTGACCCTGTAAACTTGTCCTGCTGTAATTACATCATCCTGCTAGCAGTGGTGCTACAAATGTTTAATTGGATGTGGCAATGGTTTGGGGGGGGGGGGGTGGTGGTGGTGGTGGCGTGGGGGGGAGCGGAGAGGTATATTTGATGCCCATCTGTAGTTTACAATTACACTTGTATTACTTTATAGTGGAGTGGTTTGCTTGAATAATTTACAGAGTATCATAAATCAACAAGATATTATCAAGGAAATGGGAATGTATGTTGGAAAAATTGGCAGCGAATGTGTACTGAGCAAAACTTTTGATGTATTATTACAAACTGAACTTTAAAGAAAAGCTGTTACATTTTGATAAAATTATGATTTTGAGATGAGGTCTAGCATTCCTCTGCTTATCAAGCCAGCAGATTGCCAGAAAGTGGGTGAAGATAAGAATTGCTGGATGCCAAAAGGCCAAGATCCCTATCATTTACCATCCACCATCTTGCTATTTGCATGATACAACAATCATGTCGTTTGTGACAATTCATCTATATCAATGAGTCTACAACACACTCAGACGTGAGGTAAGGAAAACCCCCAGTGATGGAGAGCTTTGGGAACCATAGGCCCAAAGGCACTTGTTCTGCCCAAACTTGCTACACTCACCACATGTGTCCAAAATTACTTTAAAACAGTATCTCAGAATATTATTTTCTGGAAAATATCTATTTAAATGGACAAACTCCAGCCCCATCATGCTGCCAACACAGGAGATCCAAATGGACAAAGGCCAGTAATGGAGTGAACAGGGCACAAGTCCATTCTCGCCACATGACCCGCACGAGAGACATGGGCCAGAATTTTGAGGTCATTGGGCGGGCCCGGGAGTGACCGGGAAATGGTCTGCCACCTGCAATCGGGCTCCAATGACTACTTCACGCTGGTGGGCCAATTAAGGCCCACCCAGCATGAAACGCGGTTCTTCATTGGTCAGGAAGGGCCGAGCTGGGGAAGGGGCCTGTCGGTCGCCGGGTCCAAAGGCGACCTGGTGGCCGGTTTAAAAGTGACCCAGGCAGCCCCTGGAAGGCTGTCGCGGAAGGACATCCCCTGCACATTCACTATGGATTCATTGCGGGCGGACAAGGCAGGTGGGAGGTCAGGTCGGGCGGGCACTCTGCGCCCCCCCACCCCCCCTTTTTCTGATGAGTGCCTCACTGTCCTCCCAGAGGAGGTGGCAGCCTGGAGGGACACCCTTGTCCCCAGGGGTGGGAGAAGGAGGCCACCACATCTCACCAAGAGGGCGTGAGAGGAGGTGGCAGCAATGGTGAGCAGCCATGATGTGATATGGCACAACTGGGTCCAGTGCTGGAAGTGCTTCAACGACCTGTTGTGCTTAGGAAGGGTGAGTACCGTGATGGCATGGGTCAGTGTGTAGAAGTGTTAAGGTGGACCTCAGGGGTGTTAGAGCCTGAGTGCCAACTGTCAGTGACACCGGAGCTGACCAAGGGGGTGAGCCCTGGCTGCTCGGACTGAGTGTCTTGCGGCTCAAGGGCCATAACTCGGCTGAGCCCTGCGAGGTGTTCCTCAGGTGGGGTTGTCCAGGCTGCAATGGTGCTGCAGGTAGAGAGGAGACTGATCAGTGCTCCTCTGCTGTTTCAGGAGAAGAAGATCTACAACAATATTGAAAGCTCGTGGACCTCCTAATGCTGTCCAGATACGAACAAGATGCTCTGGAGCTTGAGAGCCAGTGTACACCCTGTGCAAACAGGTGTGGAGGAGTGGAGGTGCCAGACGAAGGCAGTGCACAGAGGTGAGACTTTTGGTTTACGCAACCAATGAGTCTCCTCATTGATGTGAGCCTAGAACCTGGATCCCCATGGATCATTGGAAGACGAGGGCACCATGATGTCCATGGTCTCACCAGGGTGTCTGGCATGCACAGTGACAGTGTGCTGACTTTAACTAATGATATGTCCTTGTTCTCCCTTTCAGGTATGCCAGCAGGCATGCGCTCTGCAGACCCCGAAGGGCCACCCCTGACACTGGAGGACCTCTGAGCTTCTGTTGCATCTGCGCCCACACCCGTTCTCTGAAGCAGGCGCCAGCATAGATACCAGCACCTCGGCGGGCATTAGATCGGTGACTAGTATGCATATTAGTGACGGGCACATCCCACCTGTTTGAGGTGCAGGCAGAGGCAGGGAGTGCCCAGGGCGCCGGCAGTCAGAGGTCGGCTGGGGGCCAGGACGATGCTCAGTCGAAGGCTGATGATGAGCAATTAGGCGGCAGATGCTGGATGTCCAGCGAGATGTGCGGGAGGATCTGGTGGAGTTCCATGAGGGTCTACGTGCCATGGTCACCGTGATGGAGGAGTCCATGTGGAGCATGAGCACTGCATTGACCGTCATGGCCGAGTGCACTGCCTCCTCCACTGAGAGGATGGCGACTCTCACGGAGAAGGAGTGCCGGAGGCAGAATCACGGGTTCGTGCGGTTGCACTCAGACCTGCAAGCCCACACACAGGCACTGACTTCGGCTGGTCAGGGTCCATGTGGGAGATGGATGAAGCACCCAGTATCCCTGATACTTGCCCATTCATCAATGATAAGCAGGGAGATCCAGAGTGAACTATTGTTGGCGCACAAGCTGCCTGCTGGCTTCTCTCAGGGTACCCTGGATGACAGTAGCAGTTCTTCCAACCCTCTGCCAGTGACCATGGCATCTGATGAGGCTGCAGTGACAGGGGTGATGCCAATTTTGGCACTGGCTGCTCCCTCCCAGGCGGGGCCAGCACAGGCTCCATTGGCCAGAGGATGACCGCCAAGGTCATCAAGGCCAACAGCACTGCAGGCTCAGCAGATTGTCTCCAATGCCGGTGCCAGTGAGGAAGGAGCACCAAGACCTAGCACTTGCAAATGTAAGTTAAAGGCACCATGAGCACAAGAAGGACAAGTCACGGGATATTTTATGTTCATTTATGTTGACTTTATGTAAACTGGTCTAATGTTGAAGACCAGAAATGTTTATGTAAATACTATTGAACTGTCAGAATGAGATAAATTGTGTTGTTGTCGTCATGGCCTGAGTATGCTTCACCTTTTCATTTTATTAGTGTGGGGAACGCCAGTGTGTAATGCTGGACATAGGTGGCTCTGAACCTTATTGCACAGGCACTGAATGCTCTTTATGTGAAATGAAAGGGTCCTTTCAGACATCTGAGATGGATGCAGCAGCCCTGGTGTGTGGTTGAAGCTGATCTTTGGCAGCCTAGCTGAAGGAGTGTTGGATCAAAGTGTCCCTGGTGTCCCTGCCTCCCTGCATGTTAACGAGGTCTGCCTCCATGCCCTCAGCGTTCTCCTCACCATGCTCATCATTGGACTCACTACTGGACTCATCATCTGTGGCCTGTGCAGCAGTGTCAAGATCCTCTTTCTCCAGTGGGTCCACTCTTACGAGTGCCAGATTGTGGAGAGCACAGCATGCAACCACTATCAGTGCCACCCACTCTGAGGGATATTGTAGTGCTCCCCCTGAACAGTCCAGGCATCGAAAGTGCATCTTGAGAAGATCTATGGTCGTCTCTACCACCACTTTTGTGGAGCCATGACTCATATTGTAACACTTCTCTGCCTCTGTTTTTGGGTGGTGGAGAGGCGTCATGAGCCACCTCGTCAACGGATAGCCCTTGTCACCCAGCAGCCATCCATCTATTTGGGCTGGAGTACTGAAGAGCCCCGGCACCTGGGAGTGTCTGAGGATGTAGGCAACGTGGGAGCTGCCTGGGTACCTTGCACAGACTTGTAGAATCAGCATCCTGTGATCAGACACTATCTGCACGTTCATGGAGTGGAAGCCCTTCCTGCTGACGAAGGTACCGGGCTCACCTGCTGGCGCCTTGATGGCCACATGTGTACAGTCTATAGCACCCTGGACATGGGAGATCCCAACAATCACTGCAAAGCCTCTGGCTCACTCTGCCTGGCTGGCTTCACTCACCAGCTTGACGCAACTGCGGACAGCTGATTGGGAGACTCCACACAGATCCCCCACTGGCCACTGGAAAAAACTGGAGGCATAGGAATTGAGGCCAATGTGACCTTCAGAGCCTTTGGCTTGGGGTGTCCACCCACATAGCCAGAACTGATCTCAGGCCCAATCATCTGGCAAATGGAAGTCACAGTCTCCCTTGAGAGGCAGAGCCTCCTTAGGCATTACACCTCAGACATATTGAGGTAGCTGCTTCGCTGCCTGTTAACCCTGGCAGCAGGAGAGTGGTGTTTTCTGTGGTCCCTTCCACCTTGGACACCCTGCTGACCCTGCGTCCCTTGAGCCTCCGCCTCTCCTCCCAAGGGTCCCTCTCCTGGAAGCTGCATTGGGATACCTGGCCTCCTCTCCCTCTTGCCCCTCTCTGTCTCCTCAGAGGAGGTGCCTCTAGCAAGACCATAATCCCCATTACCAGAGGAACGGAAGGCTGCCTGATACCTGGAAGGGTCCACATGGTCTGTATCCTCCGGGGGGCCTTACAGACACCAATAAGTCCTGAAATTAAGCCTGGAAATGCTACGAATGCAGCCCCAAACAGAGATAAGGCCGCCAAGTACCAACAAGCAACCAGCAGTAAATGATCTCCAAAGCTCCTTACTAGTCACGGTGGCAATGCCACTGACCCTTTTCATCCCACCCGTGGATGGGGTTTTTGAAAAGCTTGACTAGCTGCCTGCCCATTTTGCCCTGGTGACAAACACGAAATCACACGGGCAACGAAAAATCACCATCAATCGGACCGTTAAGGGGCTTAAGTGGCCTGTTAATTAACGGCGGGCATGGCTCCGGTGCCTGCGCACGCCCCCGCCGATCGAAATATCGAGCGAGTGCACGATGACGTTGGATGAACGTCCCAATGTCATCGCGCGCAATTTTACACCCGATCGGGTCGGACACACGCCTGCCCCTGGGATGTAAAACTCTGCCTATGGGCTCCAATTTGGCCTTTCCACGCACAGCCCAGGGCTGTAAAATGCGGTGAGCCATTCTAAAGTCCATTGACTTTGGCAGGACCGTAAAATCCCACTGGCATAAAATTCTGCCAATGGTGAGCAAGTGGACACAATCCTGATTTTGCCACGCTATGGGATAACAATATTCAATGGAATGTTGCAATGCACTAATAGGCAGAAAAAAAATTCCATTGGGATACAACTTTATCCAAAGCACATAACAGGCCAATTCAAAGTAAAAAGCTTTCATAGAACATGACTTCAAATAGTGTAGTGCCCTGACAAACAGGTTGTTAATCTCAACTGATATGTGTTCTGGCTGAGGTACAATAGCATTGTTTTATGGGGAAACCCCCTTCTTGTCTAAATTACGTAAATTATGCTTTGGCAGCCAAGAATTGAATGGGAATTTTGGACGTTTCAAATGTAATTATGGCAAAACCAAACTGACATTCTCCTCCCTATCCCACTGTGAACTGGGTGCTGTCAAATCAGTGCCTCATCACGTCCCATCCAAATCACCGTTAGATGAAGGATTTGTTAAACTTGGCTATGTGGTAAAAGTGAAGCTGAATGTTTTAGGAATCATTTTATAAATAAAAAAAGATAACTAACCCTTTATAATTAATTTTTAAAAATTAAGGAAATTATCCTTTGAATTTTGCTTCCAATCTGTTGAGCATGTTTGATGCACTGAGGGGAGATAGAACAGAAAGGATAATGATAAAGATAGTTCTGCTGCCGAGTCTGCGGAGAATCACTGTTGTGCAATATATAATGTAGTACAGCACACTCTTATTTAGAGAAAGGGTAAAATCATGTCAGAGAGTAATATTAACCATGTTGGAGTCCATGCCCCTGTCCCCATCTCTATTATCTCCTATATCCCACCATCAAACACCCTGTTCTTCTGACACCAACCTCTTGGCATCAATCCTCTTATTCTTTCATTAATCTTTGGCTGCCTGGGTTCCAATCCCTACAATTCCCTGCTAAACCTCTCCATTCATCTCTTAAAAAAAAATCCTGAACATCCATCTCTTCAAATGAGCTTTTAACCTCTAATGTCCTGGCTTGGTGCCTATTTTCCCAATACTTATGCTTTGTGAAGCGCTTTGGGGAATTTATTTACACCAAAGGCATTGTATAAATCGGAGCCAATCTGAGATGATGCAGCTATTACTGGGATTCTGTATTTGTTCAAGTAGAGATCAAACTATATGTTTATTTCCCAATGTTGCTCAGAATTTCTCCCTTCTCTATTTCCCTCCTTTCCTCCAACTACAAAGTCAGGAACTGAAGTGAAAGGTTGTTGTGTGTGGGGACACGGGAGGTGGCAGGGGAGGGGGAGAGTGGGATTGTAAGTATCTTTGATTTTATAAGGACAGTAAATTGGGACTTTTGGAATTGAAGTTTGACTGCAGCCAAGTACAAAATTGCTTGGGAATGAACTAGTCTTTTTCTTTTGCTATTCCTCCCATGAAGGTCTTGAGTCCATATTGGTGAATAGTCTTACAGACATCAAGTGCCCTTGACCAACCTCGCAAAATGTTAATTGGAATGGTGGATAAACTTGCTGAGTCATCGGGAACACTAAACAGCATCCCAATAAATATGTATCAGCTGGTCTCAGTAGTAGCAGTCTTGTTCTCTGAATTCAAAGGTTGTGGGTTCATGTCCCACATCATCTAAACGTATGCTTTACTGCAGCATTGAGAGAATGCTGCATTGTCAGAGGTTCTGATTTCTGGCTGCAATGTTTCACAAAGGCACTGGGTTCCTGTGTCGGTAGATGTAAAATATCCCATTTGAAGGAAATGGTGAAATTTCTTAGTGACCTTGGTCAACATTTATCTCTCAATTTACAAGAGCATATTAGTTTAAGGTCATTTCTTCCATTGCTGTCTGTGGCTGTGCTTATCTATAAGTTAACGGTGGCTACACTGCAAAAGTAACTAACCGGGTGTGGAGTGATTTGGGATGTCCTAAGGATGTGTTATAAAAATGCAAGCTCCTTTATTCCAAACTATAATGATGAACACCAGGATAGAGCACTTCAGAATATTATGCTTCTTATGAAGGATTACTTGCGATATAACCCAATAAATTGCGCCATAAAGGAATTGTGCAATACTAGATATTATTGCAACAGCAACATCATTGTAATCTGTTGATTCCAGTTGTTGTTGCATTTTTCTTTGCTGTTAGGTGAACTGGGACAGTAGAGAAACCACATCACAACTACTATCATTGATGGGCCGTAGGTCACAGCCAGCTTGGGGTTTCTGATGTAGGTCATTCCATAACAATGCGCGGACTGATCTCTATCTGAAGATTTCAACAACTCCTCTTTAAGGTAGTGCTGCTGCTCCTCTAACCTGTCTCTTTTTTATCATTTGCTTCGTTAGAAGAGCTGCAAAAGGGTAGAATAGGTTATGAAAGGGTTTGACAGGACAGACATGGGGAAAATGTTTCCACTTGTGGGGGAGATCAAAACTAGGGGCATTTAAGGGGAAGCTAGATAAGCACATGAGAAAATAGAAGACTATGTCAATAGGGATAGATGAAGAGGGTCAGGAGGAGGCTCAAGTAGAATATAAACATGTGGAGGCCTATATGCATCATGACTAATTGGACTGCATGGCCTGTTTCTGCGTTATACTTTTTATGTAATTCTATAAAAGCAAGAATTCAGGGGACAAGTCAAGAATTGTTGTTCTCTTTAGATTTGGCATTCTTGCAAATCTGTCCTGATGAGTGCAAGATGAAAAGCTTCAGCAGCATGTCCCTTTTTTCAGCAATGTTCAACTTCTGTACTACCAAGCGACTACAAGTCAAGAATCAAATATCTTTATTGAAATAAGTAGCATATAAGTCTCTCCTTCATACATATTATTAAACATAGGGGGATGACGCTCGTGAGTGTGATCAGTTATAGGATTAGAAATCACTTTTGCTTTTCATTTGCTTAATGAGGAAAAACATTAGTGTTTAAAATGTAACACTTTTGGGCAATCAACTTTAATTATAAACCACACCCGGATCAGCCTTAGCATGTCCAGATGACCGAGAAAGCTTTCTCTAATCTACCACTAAATCACACCTTAGCTGCAACCTCAGTATAAGATCCCTGCCACGCCTATCTTAAATCTTCCATTTCCAGTACCAGTTTTCCCTGGGTGAGACTGATAATTTTGTGTCAAATGGTGGGTGGTTTGTACTTGTGCCCACACATCACTAGAAGCTGCGGTGAGACCGTTCAAACCCATTTCAATTAGTAAACCTACAGCTTGCAGAAATAGGATACTAGCAGGCCTGAACCCAGGTTCCAGGGATTAAAACACAGGGTAGCCACGGTCTCATTAGGAAGTGAAGTCTAATGAATAAACTTTATATTTTACTGCTCCAAAAAAAATCTTTAGCCTCAAACTTTGAATAAAAAAAAAATTGCTATTTCAGGCTGTGAACACTCATGCATCTTTGTCACACTTCAACTAAATTAAAACACTTGATATCACACAGAAGCTAAGGAATTTTTTTAGAGAAGTGACGGATGACACGTCCTCTCTGGGGTAATGAACATTTATTGCTAGAGGATGCAAATGTGCTCAAAGCAGTTCAGAGAAGGTTTACCAGACTAATACCTGGAATGGGCAGGTTATCATATGAGGACAGGTTGGACAGTCTAGGCTTGTATCCATTGGCATTTAGAAGAGTAAGAGGTGACTTGATTGAAACATGTAAGATCCTGAGGGGTCTTGACAGGGTGGATATGGAGAGGATAAAAACAAAAAACTGCGGATGCTGGAAATCCAAAACAAAAACAGAATTACCTGGAAAAACTCAGCGGGTCTGGCAGCATCGGCGGAGAAGAAAAGAGTTGACGTTTCGAGTCCTCATGGCCCTTCCACAGAACTGAACAAAGGGTCACGAGAACTCGAAACGTCAACTCTTTTCTTTTCCGCCGATGCTGCCAGACCTGCTGAGTTTTTCCAGGTAATTCTGTTTTTGTTTTGGATATGGAGAGGATGTTTCCTATTGTGGGAGAACCTAGAAGTAGGGGTCACTGTTTTATACTAAGGGGTTGCTCATTTAAAACTTCTACATTGCATACCACATTAAGGAAAGATGATTCTTGACTTATCTCCTGAATTCTTGTGTTCATAGAATTATATTACATGGAGTGTTCAGCACTGAAACAGGTCAATCAACCCAATTGGTCCATGGTGGTGTTTATGTTCCACACAAGCCCCCTCCTACTCCTCTTCTTGTAACCGAATCAAGGTATTCTTCTATTCCTCTCTCCTTTGTGTGATTCTCTAGCTTCATCTTAAATGCTTCAATGCGATTTGTCTCAACTAACCTCTACGATAGTGAGTTTCACTTTCTCATCATTCTCTCAGTAAAAAAAGTTGCTCCTGAATTCCCTATTGGATTTATTAGTGACTATCTTTTTTTTACATTTGCTTGTTTTGGTTTATCCATATATCTTTTCATCTCCTCTATCAAATCATTTCATAATCTTAAAGATCTTTAGCACCCCTTAACCTTTTCTTTTCTGGAGAAAAGAGCCATAGCCAGTTTAACTTTTCCTGATAGTTAATCTGGCAGAGCAAAATGCACAGCCTTTCTAGAACCTTCCTGATTTTCCATCCATTAAAATGACCATCTTCTTAAATCCCTCGGCCCCTGTCACTTCCACACTCACCTCCAACAACAAATACGAGGAATTGCTAAGACTGAGACCATTCGACCAGCTGTCTCTGCCACTTTCCTATTGCCCCTTTGCCGACTGAACTAAACCTCCCCCAATGTTCACCCTATGCCCCAGCCCTGAACTCACGTCTTTCTCTAGTGCTGAGCTCATCGTGAGACCCACCTCAAACTCCCTCCACCCTATTCCCACCACATTACTGACCATCAAACTCCTTTCCTTTCTTCCTGTTTCACCTTTTCCCACGTTACTTGGGGTCCCCACAACGCTGGTTGATCACTCAACATTTTACTGCATTAAAGGTGTTATATAAGTACAAGTTGTTGTGGTAATGTATGATCTGCCATCCCACATGTTCAAGATAAAAAAATGATCACATTCACTTTCGCACACAGACTCCTTGATTAGAAGTGGGGCTCATCAGCTGACTTGTTTGTTTCCCTATCCTGGGAACAACTGAGGTCCCTAAGCAGCCAGCAGCAGAAGACTGGATCTTAAATTTCCAATTGTAGACAGGAAAGCTGAGAGGCCTCCCCGAATGAATTGGGGGAGGGGAGAAAAGTTTTAAAGCTGAGGTCTGATCAACATCACTAACAGCCCATTCCAGATGAAAGGTCCAGGAACATGTTAGCCAGCTCCAGTCCACACTCTCAGGAGGCAACGGCAGTCAAAAGAAACTCTCACCTGGAGTGAGCCCTTAAGCTAAAACCAAATATTGTTGCGTTTGACAGGAAACTGGGTAAGTACATGAGGGAGAAAGGAACAGAAGGAAGTGTCGTTATGGTGAGACAAGCAAAATGAGAAAAGGCTTGTGTGGAGCATAAACACCAGCATGGACCAGTTGACCTGAATTGCCTGTGTCTCCTCCCTATTCATTTCAAGATTGCAACATCACTGGTATTAAACAAAAGAAATGTTAGTAGGCCTCACACCTACAGCCGGGTTGAAAGAAAAATGATAGAATGATGCACTGAAGGAGACCATTGTGTTGGTTCTTTATAATAGCTATCCAATTAAGTGTAGGGGCAGAAAGTAGCAGAGTGGTAATGTTACTGAATTCATAATCCCAAAGCCCAGGTTAATCTTCTGGGGACAAATCTGGAATGAAAGTCAGTCTCAGTAATAGTGACCATGAAACCATCATCAGTTGTCATAAAATCCCATCTGATTCACTAATGTCCTCTATGGAAGGAAATCTGTCATCCTTATGTGTAAGTCTAAACCCATAGCAAAGTGGTTGACTCTTAACTGCCCTCCGAACAAGGACAACTAGGGATGGGCAACAAATGCTGGCATTGCCAGTGGTGCCCACATCCCATGAAGTAATAAGTTAAACCAAATCCCAATTGCTCTGGACTTTCCCCATAGCCCAGCAGATGTTTCCTTTTTGAGTGTCAGGAAAGATTGAATAGGCTGAAATTCTTTTCTCTAGAAGCGAGAAGGCTGAGGGATGATCATTAAAATTATGAAGGGGTTTGATAGGACAGACACACAGATGCCTCCACTTGTGGGGGTGTCCAAATCTACGGGCGATAAATAAAAGGCAGCCACACTAAATCCAACAGGGAATTCAGAGAGAAACTTCTCTAGCCAGGTATCTGAGTTTGTTGCCACATGGGGTGGTTGGGGTAACGATGCCTTGAAAGGGAAGCATGAGGGATAGAGAGTTTTAAAAAATGTGCAGATAGGGGTGGGAGGAGTGGAGCTTAAACACCAACATAGATCAGGTGAGCTGAAAGGAATAGTCCCATGCTGTAAATTCCATGCAATTTCATGTATATATCCAATGCCCTTTTGAAAGTTAATATTGAATCTTTTTCTCATACTGATCTAGGCAGAGCATTCCAGATCATAGCAACTCATAGAACATGCAGAAAAAAAGATCCTTATCTCTCCCTTGCTTTGGATGAGAGAAGGGGGGGCGGGGGGTGGAGGGGCAAGAAAACAAAATAAAAACAGGAAATGCTCAGCTGGTTGGGCAGTATCTGTGCAGAGAGATACAGAGTTCACGTTTCAGGTCAACAACCTTTCATCAGAACCCAGGAAGGGTCATCAACAATGACTAATTCTGTTTCTCTCTCCAAAAATGCTGGCTGACCTGCTGATTATTTACAGCATTTCCTGTTCTTATCCCAGAAGGGGGTGGGGTGGGGGGAAACCCAGTTTGGGCCAGTATTCTTATTTCCCAGTTTTTACTGGTGTTCCATTTTAAAGTATACAAGACCAGTTCAGACCAGTATTCTTACTTCCAGGTTTTTACTGCTCTTTCTTTCCCTCTGGGATTTCAGATTTCCAGCGTTTGCAGTACATTGGATTGAAGAAAACAATATTTACTTGAAAATATAAAGGATAACATATATTGATGAGTTTATATTGTACATGAAGGATACATGTTGCCATTTTCACAGCAATGCAAGTACAACCCATGCTTTCCCCCTTCAGGTCGGAAATGCTAGGATTGGAGATAAGGTGAGAGAGTGCTCTGCACCAGCCACTTCACAATAATGGGCAAAATATGGATCAGCATAAAGCCTCCCATGAGGCGGTTTGAACTTTTAACACTTTCCCTTTCCTTCTGCCAGCCCTTTACATACCACAACCACTCTCTGCTAGGTGATTTCTGACAAGCCATTTGTTTCCCAGTGCTTTTTCCTACAGTCACTCAGGAGACCAAACTTGGAGGGTAAGGTTCAGGGCAGCGGAGTACAGGCGGGTCTCCCTCGCTAACCTGTCCGGTGAAAACACACTGCCTCCCTACCACCAGACCGTGACTCACATGCCAAAGTCTCACCTGGATGTTACCTCGCGGCCGCAGGTAAACGAGAAGGGGCAATGAAATGCGCTCAGGTGCTGGGAAACCGAAGAAACGCCGAAATTTAAAACATTAGCGTTTTAAAACGCTAGATCACCCCCCCCCCCCCCACCACCCAAATGCTGGAGCCGATCTAGCTAAAGTTATGTGGAAAAAAAAGACCCCAAACACTCAGGCAAGAGAGAAACAGACCAGCGACGCTCGCAATCATGAGGAAAAGTGAAAGTAGCATTGAAACATGGACACAGACACACACGCTCATTTATTTTGCAAAGGGGTATTCCAAATCGGAGAGTGAGCTGACATCTGCTCAGGGGGACACAGTCTCAACATAATCCATGATCTGCCCGAAGTGGGGTTTGCTTTTGACATGACGTTTAACAACTCATTTTTCCCTCTCTGGCTTTTTTTTTTAAAAAAAAATAAATAAAAATCCGCACCGGGATCTTGCAGGGCGGGTTTACCTGTGGTTTCCAGAAAGAAGCTGACTTCTTCATAGGGAGCAGATGTCGGTCGTTAACTCCGGGGCTTTAAAGGTCTTGATCTCAAGGACAACGCACATCGCTCGGCGGCTGCTGATAATACATGTCCTCTGAGCGCTCTCACACAGAGACACACACACACACCACACACACACACTGGCTTGTGTGACAGTGAAAGAAAGGAACCCACCCCCTCACACATGTGATTTCCCAGCAGCTCTGCAACTTCAGTTGTTGCTGCTGCGAACCCGGTGTCTGTGTGAGCTGCCGTGGGAGGCGGGGGGGGGGGGGGGGGGGAGGTTGCTGATTCACTCCGCACATCAGCCGCAAATCTCCCGAGTTTGCAGCTGGTGCAGGACGAGTCACAGCCGCCCGGATACAGTCAAATCCCGAACTCTGTTCAGGACAACACCCCCCCCCCCCCCGCCAAATACATCGCTGCGCGTAACATTCGGTCTCATGACTCCAAGTGACACACTCCCAAACACAGTGTCCATCAAATTCTCCCAAGTACATTGCCCAGTACCCTCCCTACTAAATTCGGTGTCCAGGAGAAGGGTCATAGAGTCTCCAACCTCTTGTTTCTCTCTCTCTCTCTCTCTCTCTCCACAGATGTTCTCAGACCTGTTGAGTTTTTCCAGCATTTCCTGTTTTTATTTCAGATGTCTAGCACCCGCTGTATTTTGCTTTTAACCCAATAGGATCCTCCTCACCGCGGTTGTATAGGAAAACTGCTATCGCAAGCGCTCAATACAGTATTCAGACCAATTCCTTGGGTGTTCTGTACTGTTCCCAGTGCAGAGCAGCGCTCTGCCCCCGGTACAATACCTAGTACAGTGTTCAATAGCAGTAAATTAGCTAATAGCTTGAACCTGGCTTCTCTAGCTCCAGTTCAGTTTAGGTTCTTTAGTGCAGAAAAGGCAAACTAGTGCAACTTTGGAACTGAGTGCATACCTGGGAGTTTGGCGAGTGAGGAGTTTAAAGTGTTAACCTTGTTCTTGAAAGACCTAGTCCAGTCTGTAAGAGGCGACTTGACTAAAACATACACGATTCTGAAGGGTCTTGACAGGGTCGATGCGGAGAGAATATTTGTGGGGGATGTGGGGGAAGCTAGTAACAGGGGCCACTGTTCAAAAATAAGGGGTCGCCCCTTTAGCACAGAGATGAGGAGAACATTTCTCCTCTCAGAGGGTTGTGAACATATGAAATAGGAGCAGAAATTAGGCCATTCCGCCCATCGAGTCTGCTCTGCCATTCAATCATGGCTGATAAGTTTCTCAACCCCATTCTCCCACCTTCTCCCCGTAACCCTTGATCCCCTTACCAATCAAGAACCTATCTACCTTGGTCTTAAATACACTCAATGACCTGGCCTTCACAGCCTTCTGTGGCAATGAATTCCATAGATTCACCACTCTCTGGCTCAAGAAGTTTCTCCTCATCTCTGTTCTAAAAGGTCTTCCCTTTACTCTGAGGCTGTGCCCTCAGGTCCTAGTCTCTCCTACTAATGGAAACATCTTCCCCACGTCCACTCTATCCAGGCCTTTCAGTATTCTGTAAGTTTCAATCAGATCCCCCCTCATCCTTATAAACTTCATTGAGTAGAGACCCAGAGTCCTCAAACGTTCCTCATATGTTAAGCCTTTCATTCTTGGGGTCATTCTCGTGAACCTTCTCTGGACCCTCTCCAGAGCCAGAACATCCTTCCTGAGATACGGGCCCCAAAATTGCTCACAATATTCTAAAGGTGGTCTGATCAGAACCTTATAAAGCCTCAGCAGCACATCCCTGCTTTTATATTCTAGTCCTCTCGAAATAAATGCCAACATTGCATTTGCCTTCCTAACTACTGTGTCAACCTGCGAGTTAACCTTAAGAGAATCCTGGACTAGGACTCCCAAGTCCCTTTGCACTCCAGATTTCTGAATTCTCTCCCCATTTAGAAAATAGTCTATGCCTCTATTCTTCCTACCAAAGTGCATGACCTCACAATTCCCCACGTTGTATTCCATCTGCCACATCTTTGCCCATTCTTCTAACCTGTCCAAATCCTTCTGCAGCCTCCCTGCCTCCTCAATACTAACTGTCCCTCCACCTATCTTTGTATCATCTGCAAACTTAGCCAGGATGCCCTCAGTTCCTTCATCTAGATCATTAATGTATAAAGTGAAAAGTTGTGGTCCCAGCACTGACCCCTGCGGAACACCACTAGTCACCGGCTGCCATCCTGAGAAGGACCCCCTTATCCCCACTCTCTGCCTCCTGCCAGACAGCCAATCTTCTATCCATGCTAGTACCTTGCCTCTAACACCATGGGCTCTTATCTTACTGAGCAGCCTCCTGTGCGGCATCTTGTCAAAGGCCTTCTGAAAGTCCAAGTAGATAACATCCATTGGCTCTCCTTTGTCTAACCTACTCATTACCTCCTCAAAGAATTCTAACAGATTTGTCAGGCATGACCTCCCCTTGATGAAACCATGCTGACTTTGCTCGATTTTACCATGCACTTCCAAGTATTCTGAAGATCATGGCTGATCTGTTTGTATTACTAATTCCACATTCCCATCTACCCCGATAACCTTTGATTCCCTTGCCGAACAAGAATCTATCTACCTCCGTCTTTGAAATAATCAATGACCCCAACTCCACCACCTTCTGAGACAGAGATTCTGAAGTTGCACAACCCTCTGAGGGAAAAAATATCTCCTCATCTCCGTCCTAAAAGGGCGACCCCCTAATTTTAAAACAGTTCTGGACTCACCCACAAGAGGAAACACCTTTTCCACTTCCATATGTCAAGGCCATTCAGCATCTTATATACTTCAGTCAAGTCACCCCTCACTCTTCTAAACTCCAGTGGAAACAAACCCAGTCTGTCCAACCTCTTCTCATAAGACAACCCACTCATTCCAGGTATCAATCTAGTAAACCTCCTCTGAACTGCTTCCAATGCATTCACATCCTTCCTTATGTAAGGAGACCAAAACTGCACACAGTATTTGAGATGTAGTCTCACTAATGCCCTGTATAACTGAAGCATATTACTCTTACTTTTATGTTCAATTCCTCTTGTAATGAAGGCTAGCATTCCATTAGCTTTCTTAATTATTTGCTGTACCTGCATACTAACTTTTTGTGACTCATGCACTAGGACAGCTAGATGACTCTGTACCTCAGAATTATGCAGCCGTTCTCCATTTAACTAATACTCTGCTTTTTTGTTCTTCCTGCCAAAGTGAACAACTTCACATTTTCCCACATTGTACTCCATCGGCCAGATTTTTTTCCACTCACTCAACCTATCTATATCTGTCTGCAAATTCCTTAAGTCCTCTTCACAATATACTTTCCCACCTATCATTGCGTCATCTGCAAATTTAGCTACCATGTCACTGCCCTCATCTAAGTCATTGATATAAATTGTAAAAAGTTGAGGCCCCATCACAGACCCCTGCGGGACTCCACTTGTTACATTATGCCAATCAGAAATGACCCATTTATGCGTACTCTCTGTTTTCTCCCAGCCAGCCAATCTTCTATCTATGCTAATATGTTACCCCGTACACCATGAGCTTTTATTTGCTGCAATAATGTTTGATGTGGCACATTATCAAATGCCTTCTGGAAATCCAAGTGCAGTATGTCTACAGGCTCCCCTTTATTCATGGTGCAAGTTACTGTGGTCTTTGGAACTCTCTTCCTCAAAAGGTGATGGAAGCAGAAATTTTGAATATTTTTAAGACAGAGGTAAATAGATTCTTGATAAGCAAAGGGGTGAAAGGATATCTGGGCTAGGCGGGAATATGGAGTTGAGGTTATAATCAGACCAGCCATGATTCTATTGAATGGCAGAGCAGGCTCAAAGTGCTGAGTGGCTCACTCCTGCTCCAGGTATGTATGTTTGTACGTAACATCCAGTTCAGTGCCCCGTTCAGTGTTCAGTACAATTCCGGATACAGCATCCAGTATCACCCTGATACATTGTTCAGTAGAGAGCAGAGAAACAGGAGGAGGCCATTAAGCACCTGGAGCCTGTTCTGCCTTTCAATGAGATCATGGGTGATCAGCCATGTAACTCCATATCACCCCACACCCACCCTGTCCCTGGCCCTTACTCCATATCCCTTAATACTTTCGGCTAACAAAATCTAGCGATCTTAGATTTAAAACTAATAATTGATCTAGCATCAGTTGCAGTTTGCAGAAGAGAGTTCCAAACTTCCACCACCCTTTGTGTGAAGAAGTGTTTCCTAATTTCACTCCTGAAGGGTTTGTAATTTTTAGACTATCCTTCCTTGTCCTAGACTCCCTAACTAGCCAAAATAGTTTCTCTCTATCTACTTTATCTTGTTGCCCTTAATATCTTGAAAACTTTGACCAAATCACCCTTTAGCCTTCTAAATACCAGGCCTACTTTATGTAAAGTTCCTGCCTACTTTAATCCTTGAAATCCAGGTGTCATTCTGGTAAACCTAGACCGTACGCCCTCCAAGGTCAATGTACCCTTTTGAAGGTGTGGTGCCTGGCATTGCTCCCAGTAACACAAGGTGTGGTCTAACTAGGGCTTTGTATAGATATAGCATAACTTCTACCCCCATGTATTATAGTTGACGAGGTATAAAGGCCAGCAATCCATTAGTCTTTTCATTTACTTTCTCTACTGGTTCATGACATTTTAATGATCTACATATCTGCATCCCAAGTCTCTTTACTCTGTGGAGTGTCCATTACAATATTCAGTCTTGACTTAATTAAGTGTTCAGTGCAGATCTCAAATAAGTATTGAGTGGAGTTGACTGAACAGTAGCCTGTACATTTCCCAATATATTGTCCAGTACGGTTTGCTATGGTATTCAGTAGAGCTCCCAAAGCAATGTTTAGTAAGCAGCACAATACAGTTTTCAGTATAGACCCCAATAGTGTTCAGTACTGCAATCAATAGTGTATAGAAAATCCCAATACAGTATTCAGTAATGTCTCTGATGCAATGCTCAGTACAGTAACCAATAAAATGCTGAGTACATGCCCCAAAAAATGTCCATGTAGAGTTCCCAATACAATGCCCATTACTGTCCTCCAATAGTGATTGGCTCAGTCCCCAATGCAATGTTCAATACAGTTCCAGCAGCATATCCAGTTGTAGTTTTTTCCCAGGATACAGCCAGTGAAAAGATCAGTACAGCTACTAATACAATATTCTGTGTAGTTGTGTGCAAAGGTTGGTGATATTGCAATTAGAATTTCAGTTTATTGCCTGATGTATTCTGTAACACTGACCCTGTGAACTTTCCAGTACAAAGTTCCCCTTATACCTCGTGGTGCAGTGTTGACCTTAGTGTCTGTTGTAGTCTTCAATAGAACAGAGGAGGCAATGGCATAGTGGTATTGTTGCTAGACCAGTGATCTAGAGACCCAGGGTTGAATCCTGCCCCGGCAGATGGTGGAATTTAAATCCAATAAAAATCTGGAATTAAAAGTCTAATGACGACCATGAATTGATTGTTGTAAAGACCCTTAGGGAAGGAAATCAGTTGTCCTTACCTGGTCTGGCCTACACATGACTGGTTGACTCTTAAATGCCCTCTGGAGTGGCCTAGCAAGCCACTGAGTTGTAACAAACTGCTAAAAAGCCACAAAATAGGAATGAAACCAGACAGACCGCCTGGTAAACTCAGCCCTGTCAACCCTCTTTACTAACATCTGGGGGCAGTGCCAAAATTGGGAGAGCTGCCTCATAGACTAGTCAAGCCTGACATAGCCATCCTCACGGAATCATAATATCCCCCAGACACCACCATTACCAGCCCTAAGTATGTCATGTCCCACCGAGCAGAAGTTGTGGCACAGTTGGGACGGAGTTGCCCTGGGAGTCTTCATCATCAACTCCAGATCCCAGGAATACTTATGACACCAGGCCAAACATGGGTTACCATGTACCACCCTCCCTCAGGTGATGAATCAGTGCTTCTTCATGTTGAACACCACATGGAGAAGCGCTGAGGTTGGCAAGGGGACAGAATGCACTCTGGGTGGGGGACTTCAATGTCCACCACCAAGACTGGCTCGGTAGCTGGCTGAGTCCTCAAGGGCATAGCTGCTAGACTGGGTCTGCGGCAGGTGGTGACGAAACCAACGAGGAAAAAAAAACTTGACCTCATCCTCACCAACCTATCTGCCACAGATACAGCTGTCCATGATAGTATCAATAGGAGTGACACCGCACAGTCATTGTGGAGATGAAGTCCTGGCTTCACATTGTGATACTCTCCATCGTGTTGTGTGGTACTACCACTGTGCGAAATGGAATAGGTTTTGAACAAATCTAGCAACCCAAGGTTGGACATCCATGAGGCATTGTGGGCCATCAGCAGCAGAATTGTACTCGAACACAATATGTAACCTCATGGCCCAGCATATCTCCCACTCTACCATTACCATCAAGCCATGGGACCAACTTTGCTTCAATGAAGAGTGCAGCAAGTCATGCCAGGAGCAGCACCAAGCATACGTGAAAATGAGGTGTCAACCTGGTGAAGCTATAACACAGGACTACTTTCATGCCAAACAGCATAAGCAGCAAGCGATAGACAGAGCTAAGCGATCCCACAACCAACGGATCAGATCTAAGCTCTGCAGTCCTGCCACATCCAGTCATGAATGGTGGTGGACAATTAAACAACTCACTGGAGGAGGAAGCTCCACAAATATCCCTATCCTCAATGAGGGAGGAGCCTAGCACATCAGTGCAAAAGATAAGATTGTAGCATTTGATACAATTTTCAGCCAGAAGTGTTGAGTGGATGATCCATCTCAGCCTCCTCTGGAGGTCCCCAGCATCATAGTTGCCAGTCTTCAGCCAATTCGATTCACTCCATGTGATATCAAGAAACTGCTGAAGGCACTGGATACTGCAAAGGCTATGGGCCCTGACAATATTCCGGCAATAGTACTGAAGACTTGTGCTCCAGAAAATGCCGTGCCTCTAGCCAAGCTGTTCCAGTACATCTACAACACTGGCATCTACCCGGCTATGTGGAAAATTACCCAGGTATGTGCTATACACAAAAAGCAGGACAAATCCAACCTGGCCAATTACCGGCCTGTCAATCTACTCTCAATCATCAGTAAAGTAATGGAAGGTGCATTCAGCAGTGCTATAAAGCGGCACTTGCTTAGCAATAAGCTGCTCACTGACACCCAGTTTGGGTTCCGCCAAGGCCACTCAGCTTCTGACCTCATTACAGCCTTGGTTCAAACATGGACAAAAGAGCTGAACTCTCGAGGTGAGGTGAGAGTGACTGCCCTTGACATCAAGGCCGCATTTGACTGAGTGTGGCATCAAGGAGCCCTAACAAAACTGGAGTCAATGGGAAACAGTGGGAAAACTCTCTGCTGGTTGGGGTCATACCTAGCACAAATGAAGATTGTTGTGGTTGTTGGAGGTTAGTCATCTCAGCTGCGGGACATCACTACAGGAGTTCCTCAGGGTAGTGTCCTCAGCCCAACCATCTTCAGCTGCTTCATCAATGACCTTCCTTCCATCATAAGGTTAGAAATGCGGATGTTAGCTGATGATTACACAATGTTCAGCACCATTCGCAACTCCTCAGATACTGAAGCAGTCCATGTCCAAATGCAGCAAGACCTGGACAATATCCAGACTTGGGCTGACAAGCGTCAAGTAACATTCATGCCACATAAGTGTCAGGCAATGACAATCTCTAACAAGAGAGGATCCAACCATAGCCTCTTGATGTTCAATGGCATTACCATCACTGAATCTCCCACTATCAACACCTTGGGGGTTACCATTGACCAGAAACTGAACTGGACTAGCCATATAAATACTGTGGCTACAAGAGCGGGTCAGAGATTAGGAATTGTGCGACAAGTAACTCGCCACCTGACTCCTCAAAGCCTTTCCACCATTTACAAGGCACAAGTCAGGATTGTGATAGAATACCAGTTGCCTGGATGAGTACAGCTCCCACAACACTCAAGAAGCTTGACATCATCCAGGAAAAGCAGCCTGCTTGATTGGCACCACATCCACAAACATTCACTTCCTCCACAACCGACGCACAGTAGCAGCATTGTGTACCATCTACAAGGTGCACTGCAGGAATTCACCAAGGCTCCTTCGACAGCACCTTCCAAACCCACAACCATTACCATCTAGAAGGACAAGGGAGGCAGATAGATGGGAGCACCACCACCTGGAAGTTCCCCTCCAAGTCATTCAGCATCCTGACTTGGAAATATATCACCGTTCCTTCACTGTCACTGGGTCAAAATCCTGAGACTCCCTCCCTAACAGCCCTGTGGGTGTCCCCACACTGCATGGACTGCAACGGTTCAAAAAGGCAGCTCACCACTGCCTTCTGAAGGGTAACTAGGAATGGGCAATAAATGCTGGCCCAGCCAGTGAAGTCCACATCCCTTTAATGAATAAAAAGAGAAAAAAAAATCTGGCAGGGTCAGGACAGTACCTATAGGGCAATACGTGTGCAATTCCAGAATAGTCACAATTGCCTAATACAAATTCAGCATCATCCTCAATGCAGCTCTCCTTAATAGTGCCCACAGCAAATTTTGGGACAAAAGATGAGTTGTTTGTACGATTCACTATAATTGTTAAATGATGTCTTTCCACCTACATCTCAATGGCGCCTCAGCTTTAATTATTGGGACATTAAGTGACCTAAGAAACTGTTTTATTTGGTATTATATAAACCAATTAACTAACAAACCAGTTTGACTTGTATCTGCTTATTATTCCTCATCTTTAAAACAGACTTAGCTTGGTGCTCTCTGCTGGCATTTCTTACATCAGTACATTGTATTTAATTAGATTAATGAATAGCAGTAGTGCTTGATTTGCTTGTGAAAACATTTGCTTGTAATGCTCCAAGTTACATGGAATGTTGTATGAGAAATAAGGACGAAAATTCAATTTAGATTGAATTACTGGTGGAAATAGTGCCTTACAGCTTAATCACCCAACTTGAGACAGACTGTAATTCCTGCTGGAACATCAATGTTTCCCCACGTTTAAACATTTAATAGGCAGTCACGGTGTGGCACATGGTAATTCAAGAACAAATGACATTTTCAGGATAGCGCGCATAGACTCTTGGATCAGGTGTTATGAACAGGTGAGAAGGGGTGAACTGGCTCCCCTCTATTGAACCTCCTTGGTTGGTCACAGCAAAGGTTTAGGTTTCATTTTCATGAGGATATGTTTTTCTAAATCAGACTGTATTTAACTGTTTAAGCTGTGTGCAATAAGGAACCAATTAAACAAGGCTTTTTTGAGTCTAAGAAAGAGCAAATTGTTAACAAATAATCCTGAGACATTAAGCATTCAGCCCTCATGTAGTCATTAGGGCACACACACACATGTACACATACGGACACTCACGTACACACGCACACACACACACATGCACATGCACACATGCACACACATGCACATGCACACACATGCACACGTACACACATACACATACAAACACACACACACATACACATATCAGAAATTAGGCTAGTTAGAGTCTAATAAAAAAGGTAAAAGAATATACAGTTAAGTATCCTTTGGTTGTCCTTGAGGTGAACATTGTAAACATTGTGGCCCATTTAGGTTAGCTGGTTTCTTGGAAGTGGTCAGGTGTAGAAGATGTTGCAATTATTATGAGATTTCGGGACACTGGTAGGTTTCTAGTAGAGTTGGTTTCTTGAACTGGGTGACACTCTTATTGCAAAAGAGAGAGGGAGAGAGGACAGTCCTCAGCTTGATTCCTTTGCGCAAGACTTTCTTGACAACAATCTCTCTCTATTGACTAGCAGACTTGCCCTGAAATACTTCACCCATTGTGTATTTCCAAGAGGTTTCGAGTGTGTCTGTCTGTGGCAGCCGCTGCTTCAATATCCAGTACTTTGCATTTTTAATGCCTCTTCCTTAGAAACCCTTTGATGGGTGTCCGGATTATAGGAAATGTCTCTCTCTTCACACTCTCCTGAGTGTGATTTGCTGGTTTCTCACCTTCACCTTGGAATTTTTAAGCAGTTTCCTCTGTTCCACTACAAATTGCAAAATTTCCAGGTGGTTGAAAGTTGAAAACAATCATATTTTCAAAAATAAAGGGGCATAGCCTCATAGTGCAGGGCATGCAGGCATAATCCTGACAGAGTTTAAAGACATATACCCTATGTAGCTGAGCATTATTTTTATATATCACTTTGATTTAAAATTAATATTTATTGTTTGAATGACAAAACTTAAGTCGAGAAGCAGAGTTGATTATGGCCTAGAGTTTTCGATGCAGTGCAGGCTTAAAAACTGGGAGACACAAAACTGAGGTACTAAAGCAGATTGAAATTGCAGTGTGACAATTTTACATAGCCACTATCCATTTGTTACAGACACGAGGGGGATTAATTTAAACAGCATTAATTTCTCCTGTCACCACCCATTCATAAACAGGAAGGTGTTTTGATTTGCTTCCTCCTGTATAAGCGGTGACGCATTTCCCACACCCTTGGTCTTGGTTTGATCCAATTTCTATTAATAACTCCACAGCAAACTCGAGATAGAATGAACTCAAGGAATTAGTTTATTTGTTTATTTTCAAAACGCAGGAGAGGTCGCAAGGTTGTCTCCTTAGCATTTGTACAGTAAAAGAGGGATAGAGAAAAGAAAGATTTACAGTGCAGAGACCACCGAGAAAAGAAATATTGTTTCCCATGGGTTCCAGAGTCTAGAATCACAGTCCAATAAGGTATTTCTTCAGGGAGGTTGGTGAGCTGAAAATTGATGCTGGATAATTCATTTTTCCGATGATGTTGACTTCACACGATGAGATAGACATGCAGAGATGAATCGGTTTTGTAGGCGATGCTATAGAATTTCCAGTAGAAGCAGTGTAGATGGGGCCAGGTGCCAAATCTGGGCCAGAACTCTTTGTTGGTGATGCTACTTGTTAGATGATAAAATGGCAGACTGAGACTTTGAAGTACATCAAGACAATATTACTGGTTCTACAAACCAGAGGTCCACGCCACATGACTCCCACCTCTTCACACTGACTTTGACAAAGAGTATGTATCCCTTGCCTGCGTCCCTGAGATTGTTGAAGTTCTCAACCATTAAGAATTGAAAGGGATGCTGCGATGCCCTTTGTCTTAACAGACCAGCGGGGTCCTGTTGGTTCACCTGTTGGTTCGCCTGGGTTATGTAATGCAGATGGCCTTTGTATTGTTCTCTTTGAATTTGGTTTGTGCAGCCCACAGAGGGTCATTAGTGGCTCTTCAGGGATAACTAGGTGTGAGTTTTTCCAATACTGCCAGGTAGCTCCTTTTGTTTAGGGTCACAAACACACAGAGATCCAACCATTTTAGGTCATTGTTCAGTTTGAAATTTTTTGAGAGAGCAATGAGCGTATCTCTACATATTTTATAAGAAAAATATACAGGGCAAGGTCTTAGTGCTTCACACATTATAAATGTAGACTCAGGAATTAAGAATGGAAAAAGTTGACACCAAAATGTGACAATAGGAGACCAAGAACTGTGATATAGAGGCACTGGAGAAAGTGCATAACTGATTAGTAAGAATGGTACCAGACTGAGAGGTTATATCCATCAGGAAAGATTGAACAGGCTGCGGATCTTTTCTGTTGAAAAGAGAAGACTTAATAGAGATCTTTAAAATGATGAAAGCATTTGATTATATAGAGATAAAAAAGAAGTTTCCACTGGCAGTGGAGACCAGGACTAGGAACCATAAATATAAGATAGTCATTAACAAATCCAGTTGAGAATTCAGGAGAGACTTCTTTACCCAGAGAGGGGTTAAAATGTGGAACTTGCTACAACAATGAATAGTTGAATGGATAGTGTTGATACACTATCATGAAGCTACATGAGCACGTAAGTGAGAAAGGAATAGAAGAACAAATATACTGATGAAAAGTAGTGGAGCACAAACACTGACATGGTGCAATTGGCAGTCTGGCTTGTTTCTGTGCTGTAAGTACTATGTAACATGTAATGTTATATCTTATAGACAATAAAAGTTTTAATATCTCATAGTTGTTGAAGTCTCACCCGCACAATGGGCAGTCCGTGAGTCCTTACATGCATGGAGATAAAACTTTAAGGGTGTAGCGGACTAGGTAATGTTTGGTGCTGACAGTGGGTCTGACAGAAAACAGCAAATGACCCCTACTAAGGTCAACACTGTGAAAATCAGATTGCTTCTATTTTTTCCTGTCCAAGACTCTGGTAACAGAGACTTGATTTATCTGGTGCTGAGGTTCACAGTACCAGCTGGTACTGAGCATTTTCATAGCTTCGCAACAATGATTGGCATAATGGAGCTGAAAATGATGAATTCAAATTGTTTGACATGCACACCTCATCTCCCCTGATATAGAGAATGAAAGGTCCAGAGGAAGCCAGAGTGACAGTCAAATTGTCTGGTTTTGACAGTACGATACCTCTTGTATATTGGACGCAGGTTCATCTGTCCTTGGGGATAAGGCTCCAAGAGTGTAGTTTGCACCAGTGTATAAAGGCACAGAAGCCTCGTCAAAAAGAGCATCACTTCAGGTCATTCTAGGGCAAGAAGCACTCATTGCATTTTTGGTACTTTCAACTATGGTGAAGCCAAGGGGAGACTGATTGCTAAAATGCCTTATCTATTCTCCCAGAAATGACTCAAAGCATTTCATAATGATTAATTATGTTGAAGTCCGATGTTTGATGATATGCAAATATAGCTGCCACTTGATCCACAGCAGGTTTTGACTGCCAGCAGTGGTAAGAAAGACTACTTTGTTCTTAGGTGACAATGGTCAATGGGGTAATGCTGGAATGCTTGAGCAAATTCCCTGCCCTTCTTCAAATAATACCAGGAGATCCTTAGTCAGGGAATCCTCCGACAGTGCAATACTCTGCCGGCCCAGTGCAAATCTACATTTGATCCAATAACTGACAGTGAAATTACTCTCAGCAACATGAAAGGGACTTGACGGTAAATGTGGTTGAGATGGTATACCTGAGGGAAAAGTATATCTTCAAAAGAGAAAATTGTATGAAAAATCAAAAACTTAACCATCTGTAATGAAATACTCAGCATAATTCCCTGTATACCTAACTGTACAGTGATTAATGTTGTCCTCTGCAGAGTATCCTTTCTTGAATCCAGCACAGTAGCCCCATGTTAATCACTAGGTGGATCACCATAAGAACATAAGAAATAGGAACAGGAGTGGACCATTCGGCCCTTTGACCCTCCTCCGCCATTCAATAAGATCGTGGCTGATTGTCTTGTGTTTCGAATTCCACATTCCCATCTAACCCCAATAATCTTCAACTCCCTTGCCTAACAGGAATCTATCTACCTCTGCCTTAAAAATATTCAATGACCCCAACTCCACCACCTTTTGAGGCAGAGAGTTCCAAAGTCGCTCAACTCTCCGAGAGAAAAAATTTCTCCTCAATCTAAAAGAGTGTCCGTTAATTTTAAAACAGTGCTTCCCAGTTCTGGACTCACCCACAAGAGAAAACATCCTTTCAACGTCCTCCTTGTCATTGCCGTTCAGGGTCTTGTACACTTCAATCAAATCACCCCTCACTCTTCTAAACTCCAGTGGAAACAAGCCCAGTCTGTCCAACATTTTCTCATAAGACAACCCACTCATTCCAGGTATCAATCTAGTAAACCTCCTCTGAACTGCTTCCAATGCATTTAGGTCTTTCCTTAAATGAGACCAAAACTGCACATGGTTTTTGAGATGCAGTCTCACCAATGCCCTGCATAACTGAAGCATAACATCCTTACTTTTATGTTCAATCCCTCTCATAACAAAGGGTAGCATTCCATTAGCCTTCTTAATTACTTTCTGTACCTGCATACTAACTTTTTGTGACTCATGTATTAGAACACCTAGATCCCTCTGCACCTCAGAATTATTTAACCGGTGTCCATTTAAGTAATACTTTGCTTTTTTGTTCTTCTTACCAAAGTGAACAACTTCACATTTTCCCACATTAAACTCCATTTGCTAGACCTTTGCCCACTCACTCTACCTATCTATATCCATCTGCAACCTTCTCATTTCCTCTTCACAACATACATTCCTACCTATCATTGTGTCATCTGCAAATTTAGTTACCATGTCTTCACTCCCCTCATCTAAGCCATTGATGTAAATTGTAAAAAACTGAAGCCCCAGTGCAGACCCCTGCGGGACTCCACTCGTCACATCCTGCCAATCCGAAAAAGACCTATTTATGCATACTCTCTGCTTTCTGCCAGCCGGCCAATCTTCTATCCATGCTAATATGTTACCCACTACACCATGCACTTTTATTTTTCGTAATAATCTTTGATGTGGCACTTTATCAAATGCCTTCTAGAAATCCAAGTACAGCACGTCTACAGGCTCCCCTTTATCCACTGTGCATGTTACTTTTTCTAAAACTCCAGTAAACTGGTTAAACATGATTTTCCTTTCACAAAACCACGCTGAATCTTCCCGATTGCCTTGAGCTCTTCTAAGTGCCCAGCTATAACCTCCTTAATGATTGATCCTAATAACTTCCCCACAACAGACGTTGAGCTAACTGGCCTATAGCCTCCTGTTTTCTGCCTCCCTCCCTTCTTGAATAGAGGGGTTATATTTGCTACTCTCTAATCTGATGGAACCTTTCCAGAATCTAGCAAATTTTCGAAAATTAACACCAGCGCATTGACCACCTCATTAGCCACCTCTTTTAAGATCCTAGGATGTAGTCCATCAGGACCCGAAGACACCATCAGCCCATAGCAATAATTTGTACTGAAACGATTTCACTGCTTTTATGAACTTCTTACTTGATTTTTGTTTATTGATTCATTCAAATTACTGAAATCCATCAAAGGTTGCACTTCTCCATCCAACCCTGTCCTTAACTGTGGTTTGACCTTTGATCTATCTTCTCTGGGAAGATAAGATTGCCCTGAGTCAATTGTTTGCTTTACATCAGGCTTGTCCAACTCCCGGTCCGCGAGTCAGATTGAGGCCCATGCAGTCTCTTTATGTGGGCCCCGGAGCCACTGTTCAAAATGTCAATAAGACAGGTAAGTGAAGTTGAAGATTCTGCAAGCGACTGCTCCTCCAATCACAGGCTGTACCTCTCCCACATTTCCTGCTGATTGGCACATTTGAACCCATTGGCAGCAAAGGTGAGAGGGAAACAGGCTGTGATTAGTGGAGCAGTGAACACCGGGCATGAGTTTATGGAGGGAACAAGGACAAGATTTCATGAGGGGGAGAGATAGAGAGAGAGAGAGAGAGAGAGAGAGAGAGTGAAAGGCTGTGGGGCACTTTGGGCCTGAGAGGCTGTGGGGAGAGAGAGGCTGCTGGGCCCTAGTGACTGCAGGGGCTCACCTGAGAGACTGCCGAGGCCTGTGAGGAGAGAGAGAGGCTTCAGGACCCCTTGGGGACAGAGAGGCTGCTGGGCCCGAGAGAGTGCTGGGGCTCATGGGGAGAGAGAGAGTCTGTCGAGCCTGTGGACCCTCTGGAGAGAAAGGGGCTGCCAGGCACGTAGGTGTTGGTGGGGCGGCGGGGGGGTAATGTGACTGGATGTGGGGCCCGGGTGGGGGTTGAAGAGACTCGTTGCTGGGAGGTGTGTGTATGTGCGTGTGCGAGATAGAGTGTGTGTGCGTGAGAGAAAGAATGTGCATGTGTGTGTGTGTGTGTGAGAGAATGTGTGTGTGTGAGATAGAGAGTGCATGTGTGTGTATGTGCGTGAGAGAGTGTGTGTGCATGAGAGAGAGTCTGTGTGTGTGTGTGTGTGTGTGTGTGTGTGTGTGTGTGCGAGAGAGAAATATTGTGCGTGTGTGAAAGAGAGTGTGTTTGAAAGAGTGTGCACGTGTGTGTGTATGTGTGAGAGAGATATTGTGTGTGTGAGAGATTATGTGTGAGTGAGAGATTGTGTGTGAGTGAGAGAATATGTCTGCTTTTGTGTGCATGTAAGAAAGAGAGTGTGTGTGTGTATGTGTGTACTTGCATGTGAGAGAGAGGGAGTGAGTGAGTATGAGCAAGAGAGTATGTGTATGTGTGTAAGAGACAGTGCATATCTTTGCACGCATGTGTGAGGGAGAGATGGTGTGTGTGTTGTGAGAGAGAGAGAGAGAGAGAAAGAGAGAGTGAGAGTGAAAGTGTATGTGTGGGTGTAAGAGAGAGTGTGTGTGAGAGTACGTGTGTGAGAGAGAGTGTGAGAGAGAGTATGGGAGTGAGAGAGTGTGACAGTGAGAGAGTGTATGTGACAGAGAGTGTTAGAGAGGGAGAGATCAAGAGAGTGACCGTGTGAGAGAGTGTGTGTGAGAGCGTGTGAAGGACATACGTGAGAGTGTGTGAGAGAGAAAGAGTACGGGAGAGAGAGTATAGTAACTGAAGGTATAGCCTCTCCTGCTGTCTATCAGGGGTCACATGATGTTCTTGGAGGCTCTGAACAATGAGCCCCAAGCGTGGGTAATCCAGGGGTTGGGGCTTCCTGATGAGAGTCCTGATTGAGCATGTAGCACCTGAAAAGCCCTCTGTAATAAAGTTTATCTGTTTCTTGTTGCAATCTGTCCACTCCACCAAGTAATTACGTTTGGCGACAAGGGTAAAATAGCTCCAATGCTGCACCTCGCCTTGTCACCATGAGTACATTGGATCTTAAGGAAAAGAAAAGACTACTCACCAGTCATGCCACTCTTAGGCAGAATCGATCCTTATGATGCGAATAATCAAGACTGGAGCCAATATGTAGATCACCTTGGTAGTTTTTCATAGTGAACAAAATTAACACGGATGAAAAGCAGAAAACAATCCTTTTGAGTGTATGTGGTAGCAAGACATACAATCTTATTTGCAACCTGATAGCCCCAAATGCGTCCAATTCTAAGTCCTTTAATGAATTAGTGGACCTTGTGAAAATGGATTTCCAGCCAAATCCACCTGTAATAATGCAGCATTTTACATTTAATTCCAGAGTTAGGGCCCCGGGAGATCCATTGTAAGCTATGTAGCGAACCTTAAGCAGTTGACAGAACACTGCGACTTTGGGAGTTTGTGGAGTTCAGGATGACACCATTCAGCACCGTTTACTTGCTGAGGTCAACATTGACTTCAAGCGTCACCGTCACCATGGAAAGTGCCGCGAGGGACTTGCAGGCTTTGCAACACATACAACATGGTGCCATTCTTTACGTGGAGCAGGAACCCTACTGTCAAATGTGGCGCGAGAATCAGACCCACAGCATCGAAGCGAGAGGCAATGTCCACTGTTAGAAACATGGAAAGGCCGAGTAGAAACACTTCAGCAGCGAATCCATGATTAAGTTATTATCGATGCGGAGGTGACCACGGACCAGATACCTGTAGATTCAAGGAGGCAGAACACCATGACTGCCATAAGAAAGGTCATGTAGGAAATGCAAGGCAAAGTCGAAACAGCCCATAAAGCAGCAAACCAACATGACTGAATTGAAAAATACAACAGAACCTGAAGCTGCTGACACCAACAACAATTTCCTGTATAATATCATCGCTGTAGAAACTGAACCTATCACTGTCACAATCCAAGTTAATGAGGAGCCACTAGTAATGGAGGTGGATACAGGTGCCTCAACTACAGTGGTGGGAGAGCACACTTTCAAATATCTTAGTAAAGGTAGACAGCCAATAAACCTGGAGCAGACAACCTCCAAACTAAACACATACACGGGGTATCTATTCAGGTAAAGGGCAGCGCCACAGTGCCAGTGTCTTACAGGTAACAGATAGCCCAGCTGCCTGTGATAATAGTGACAGGAGAAGGAGCCAGTCTTCTAGGCCGAGGCTGGTTACGGAAGTTCAAGCTCAACTGGTCTGAGATAGTTCACCTGAAAACAGGAAGAGTTCCTGAACTGCTAAAGAAATATGACATGGCTTTTTGGGATGAACTAGGGAAGTTAAAAAGTGTGTATGACAAAGGTAGATTCTCAGGTGACACCACTTTTCTTTAAAGTCAGACCTGTGCCTTATGCGTTGAGGAGAAGGTGGATGCAGAACTGTGCCGGTTAGAAAAGCTGAGCATCACCCAACCTGTCCAATTCTCGGAATGGGCAGCATCCATAGTTCCAGTGGTTAAGCCTGACCGAACCATACACATCTGTGGGGACTATAAATTAACTGTGAGTAAGGCAGCAAAATTAGACAAGTACCCCATTCCAAGGATAGACAACTTGTATGCAAATATGGCTGGAGGCAAGAGCTATACAAAATTGGATATGAGTCATGCCTACCAACAATTAGAACTGGATAGCACGTCGAGAGAATATGTGGCTATTAACACACACAAGGGTCTTTATCAGTACACTCGCCTACCTCTTGGAGCATCGTCTGCATGCGCTATCTTCCAGAAAACAACGGAGAGTCTTTTGCAAGGATTTCTCCGAGTGGTAGTATACCAAGATGATGCTCTGATCACAGGGTCAACAGAGACCAAACACTTGGCCAACCTGGAGGAGGTGCTAAGAAGGTTCAAGGAAGCTGGTGTATAATTAAAGAAAGAAAAATGTACATTCCAAGCACCAGAAGTTACTTATCTGGGTCACAGGGTGGATACCATGGGTTTGCAACTGGTAGAAGAGAAAGGTCGGGCAATAAAAGATGCACCTTCACTGTCCAAAGTAACGAAACTCAAGTTCTTCCTGGGTATGATCAACTACTATAGCTGCTTGTTGCCTAACTTATCAACTGTGTTGGCACCATTATACTTGTTGTTAAAAAAGAATCACCACTGGTCATGGAATTCACAACAGGAAGAAGCCTTTTGTGAAAGTAAAGAAACTGTTGCATTCATTGTGCTTATTGGTACATTACGACCATTCGAAAGAGTTAGTATTAACTTGTGATGCCTCTCCTTATGCTTTAGGAGCTGTGCTATCACATAGAATGGAAAATGGATCAGAAAGGCCCATTGGCTATTTTTCAAGAACCCTCTCCACAGCCAAGAAGGATTATTCCCAACCGGGAAAGGAATGTTTATCGGTGGTATTTGGGGTGAAACTATTCCACCAGTACCTGCATGGACGACATTTCACCATTGTGTTGGACCATAAGCCATTAATGGGATTATTCAGCGAGGATAAGGCCATTCTGCCAATAACATCAGCAAGAATACAACATTGGGCTTTGATATTATCTATGTATGAGTATACTTTTACGTGCTGCCCTGGCTTACACATTGCAAATGCGGACGGACTCAATTGTCTCCTGTTACCAGGTAGCATTGTACATGCTCCTGTTCCACAAGAAGTTGTGCTATTACTGAATTTCTTGGATTCTTCGCCTGTGTGTGTGAAGCAAATTAGAAATCGGACGAACAGAGATCCAATATTGTCGAAAGTCAGGAACTTTGTTTTGGAAGGATGGTCAAATTCGCCTGTATTTGAAGATTTGAGACCATTCCATGCCAGAAGTACAGAGTTAAGCTGTCAAGATGGAATTTTGTTGTGGGGATCAAGGTTTGTCATCCCTTCACAAGGAAGAGATCCAGTCTTGACAGAGATTCACAGTGCACACCCAGACATATCGAAGATGAAAATGCTTGTGTGAAGCTATGTCTGGTGTCCAGGAATTGACAGTGACATTGAAAGCATGGTCAAGCACTGCCTCCATTGTCAACAACAGAAGTTGCTTGTTTCAGCTCCACTACATCCGTGGGTTTGGCTTGGTCGACCCTGGGTTAGACTGCATATCAATTATGTAGTACCGTTCTTAGATACCATGGTTTTGTGGATTGTAGATTCACATTCCAAATGGATGGATGTGTACGAAGTCAAATCACCAACATCGAGTGCAACTACCGAGAAGCTGTGTCATTGTTTTAGTGTACACAGCCTACCAGAAATTGGCGTTTCTGATATTGGTACAGCCTTCACCAGCACAGAGTTTCAGAGATTCATAAATCTGAATTGAATCAGACATATTAAAACAGCCCCTTACCATCCTTCATCGAATGGTTTAGCCGAAAGTGTGGTACCAACTCTCAAGTCTGGTATGATAAGGTTATCAGAAGGCACTTCAGAACCTCGACTTTCTCGCTTTCTTCTCAGTTATCATACAACGCCACATTCGACTATGGGTTCAGCACCATCTGAATTATTGATGAAACTCCACTTAGGTACAAGGTTAAGTTTGGTCTTTCCAAATTTAGAGGGGAAGGTAGAGCAGAATCAGGGTACTCAAACATTGAATCACAATATACACAGCAAAGCTTGCACATTCACTGCAGGTGACATGGATTCATGCAAAATTTCGGAAGTGGATCTTGTTGGGTTCCTGGAACTATTGCCTCAGCTAGTTTAAAATTCCAAATTAGTTTTATCTCATCCTAGTTCCACACAGTACAGAATAAATTGTACTTACATGGTAGCTTTCTTGACCTCAGGGCATCTTAAGTGCTTTCTAGCCATTGAAAGTATTTTTTAAAAAAATGCAGTCACTGTTATAATGTAGAAAATGACACAGTCAAGTTGTGCACAGCAAGATCCCACAAATGGTAAAGATTCCCTGATGGTATAGCTGTTAATGCTTGCACTGATGCGGCCCGGGTTTGACTGCCATTCAGGGAAGTAAGCTTTCTAATTGGATGGACATTTGAGGGAAATAAATTTGCAGAGCTCCTGCGATAGAGAGGTGGAATGGAACCGACTAGATTTCTCCATTGAGAGCTGATGTAGATACAATGGGCTGAATGGCCTCCTCCTGTGCCATAACTGACTCTATATTCACCAGATAATCTGATTTAGTGATGTTGGTTGAGGGATAAATATTGGCCAGTACACTGGGTATAACTTCCCTGCAATACTGCCATCTGCATCTTCCACATTCGGCTGAGAGGGCAGGTAGGGCCTTAGTTCAATGCCTCATCCTAAAAGTTCCATTTCTGTCAGTGTAGTGCTCTCTCAGTATTGCCAATCTAGATTTGGTGCTTGAAGCTCTGGTGTGGGACTTGAACCTTCTGACTCAGGGAAGACTACAACTGCATAGCCCACATGTACAGCTGTTGGATAGGCTGCAGTGAATAGGCATGTAGACAGCAATATTGTAATCATACTCCCTAATCCCAGTTGGACAGCAGTGTGGGAGCTATTAGAGTCACAGCTGATCTCAATACTTGTCTAAACCATGTATGAATGATGGGTTTGTTGCTTGGTAGATTTGTATACAGCATGCAGATTAGAAAGCTCCTTTCTTCTGGCAACAAGATGTCCCTCATCAATAGTATCCATCACTGCTTCCTTCCCACAGCATAAATATGAAGCAAAATAGCTGCTGGCTATCTATCACTTGGAGTGGGATTTTCGCTGTCTCCATGAGAGTGAAAAGCTGATAAAATGTTTGGTGTTCCTTCCCATGATTACTTTCCGTCCAACACATAGCTATCCCACCAACCCTTCCAAAAATTCATCCAGTTGTCAATGGGCCAAAATCAAAGCAGAACAGGAAATTGCCAGAGACCACAAACTGCTATTAAACAATCAAGCTGTCCGTCTATTGCTTATGCTCAGTTAATAATGTGCCTGACCCTGTCATACCCCCCACTATGTGACTGTGGGTATATATAATTCTTTCTATTTTTAGCTTCACATACTATGTGCAACTATTCCAATGCATTTTTTGACTATTTTTCCATCATTCCCCCTCCATAAACATGAGCTCACCTGAAACTCTGCTGTCTATATCCTAACTCAAACCAATTCCTTTTTCATTCACCCATCGACCCTGTGTTCCTGGTTCCTGAAAGCAAAGCTAGTTTAAAATTTGCATTTTCATAGTCAAATCCCTTCATGGCTTCAACCTTCCCTCTCTCTGTAACCCGCACAAGTCCTGCAGCCCTTAAATAATTCTGCAGCCTCCAACTCTGGCCTCTGGTTCATCCCCCATTTCCATGACCCCTGCATGAGCTACTGTTTCTTCAGCCATAGAGTCATAGAGGTCTACAGCACAGAAAAAGACCCTTTGACCCATTGCTCCTGCGCTGGTCAAACAAGTACCTAACTATTTGAATCCCATTTTCCAGCACTAGGCCCATAGCATTGTATGACACATTATGAGGGTTTCTGTCCCTACCAGGCAGTGAGTTCCAGATTCCCACCACCCTCTGGGTGAAAAAATTCTTCCTCACATCCCCTCTAAACCTCCTGCCCCTTACCTTAAATCTATGCCCCCTGGTTGTTGATACTTCCACCAAGGGGAAAAGTTCCTTCCTGTCTACCCAATCTATGCCCCTCATAATTTTATACACCTCAATCATGTCCCCCCTCAATCTCCTCTACTCCAGGGAAAATAACCCCAATGTATCCAATCTCTCCTCACAACTAAAACTCTCCAGCCCAGGCAACATCCTGGTAAATCTCTTCTGCACTCTCTCTAGTGCAATCACATCCCTCCAACAATGCAGATCCCATCTAACACCAAAGCTCTGCAAGTCATTTTCTAAATCTCTCGACCTCTCATTCCTCCTTTACATTATTCCTTAAAACCTGTCCCTTTGACCAAGCTTTTGCTCATCTCTCCTGACATGTCCTTCTTTGGTTCAGTATCAATTTTTGGCTGATTACTCCCTTTTGAGGCAGCTTGGGTCATTTTACCACATCGAAGGTGCTATATAAATGCAAGTTCCTTGTGTCACTTGGATCTTTGGATATCTTATATGCATCCTGACCCATTCTGAAATGTTAAGACTGATGGACATTTTATTTCAAAAGTGAAATTCCTAATGTATTCCAAAATGGTGCAGACAGTGTTCTGGTTTAGAGCCAGGAATATTCTACCTCTTGTGGCTATGCTGTTGAGAAAATTGCCTTCTGAAAACATAGGAAATGATTGTGGTGTGTGTAATAAAGAAACAACTGCAACCACATCCACATTAAGTAGAAATGAAACTTAAGATTGAGAAATGTGTATGTTTATGTATATAGCTTGTATTTTTGTAAGGTTTATGTGGCTATAAAGTTAAATCATTAATCTCCTGATTTTCACACTGCATCAGGCCTGTGGAATATCTTCAGTAAACATGCATAAAGTAACCAAGCAAATATATTTATAGCAATTAAAAACTGTACCATATCAAAGGAGGATTGGTACTGATGGATTAATGGTACTCAACAATGGCAGGTATTTGTGGACATCAATGGGAAGAGAAAACAGTGGCACTAAAACAAGTGGCTGGAGGTGACTGGTACCATCAACCTGTCAATTGAGCATCAAGACCAACAAAATGTATCAGCAATCGCCAATCTTCAGGCTTACTCAGGCTCGAAACTCATTTGGGCTTTGTTCGAATCGGCAGCCCATTTTCCATCACTTCTGATTTTTATTTCTGCATCGAAAAGCCCCTGCAGATTGCCTCCCGTGCCCCCCCAAAGTAGGGAATTTTCTGAGCAACACTGAGCGTCTTGAAAGTATTAAGCCTGGTGAACACGCAACAATTTCAGTGTATAAGGTATGGGTTCAAGCACAGCCAAACAACTGAGACAGTTGGGTCAGATATCTAAGAATGCACAGATAAAAGGAACCCCTCTACCTCTCTTTTTGAGTTTGTTAAAGTTTATTATTTTTCTCAGGGACATGTTTTGCCCTTGGCATCTTATATGTCGAATGATATGATTTAAGGTGGGGAATGCCAGTGCGATGGAATGAGATACTATTTTCCAAATGGAAGACATGGTAGTTGTGGAAGAGAACAAATTGGCTGTAACCTTAGAATCTTACAGCACAGAAGGAGGCCATTTGGCCCATTGTTTCAGTGTCCGCTCTTTAATAGAGCTATCCAATTAGGCTCTGATCTGGTCATATAGCCCTGCAAATTTTTCCTTTTCAGGTATATATCCGATTCGCCTATTTAATCTGCCTCCACAACGCTCTCAGGCAGTGTAATTTATAATATTCTTGGTCCCACTGTGCTAACACAAAATATTCACAAAGCCTGCTGAAGTAATGACTGCATTAACTTTATTCAGAAACTTCTTACATTGGCTTCAACTTGCTATGAGGTCGAGAAGAGACAGCAAGATCGTGAGACATTACATCACTTCCTGTGATGATGAATACTGTGTCTCATTGACATAACATAGAGCTACAATTAACCCCCTCATACTACATCTCCCCCGAAGTCTCTGACTTCAATTTCGTTCTTATAGAGTTAACCACTGTGGGTTTCACTAGTCCACCTGAGCAGGAGGAGGTTGGGGATTTGAGTCCTGTGTATGACATCTCAGACTCTGCTGGGCAGAAGGAAACTCTGTAGATGACTCAGGGCAGAGTTTTCCCCTTGTCGGGCGGGCTCAGTGGGGGCGGTTAGGAAGCTGATTGAGGGCCGGACCGCGATTTCACACCAGCGGGCCAATAAAGGCCCACCCAGCATGAAACACATGTTGCAGAGCCTCTACTGGCAGGGGGGTGGGTAGCGGAGGGGTGGGGGGGGGGGGGGGTTGGTGGGAGGAAGGTGAGCGGGGAACTTCACACATGCGCATGGGTGCGTGCTGGAAAAGGTGCCTGAGGTACAGAACTGCCTCAGGGAGATGAGGAGCTCTGAAAAACAAATTTTAAAATGTTAAAATACACGTTCAGTCACGTGACTCTGTCACACAAGCATGAGATGTAAACATTTCTTTTTCATTTTTATTTGCTGTTGGGAAACCTCATCCCGCCCGTGGATGAGGTTTCCTAAAAAGTGCAAAGGCCGCTTGGTTTTTTCACCTGCCCCGCCCACTGCAAGGTTGGACACGCAGCGAAAAATTTAATTTCATTAGTATTTCAATGGCCTTAACAGGCCTTCTAATTGTCGGTGGGTGCACTGCCGATTGCCGCCTGTGCCCGCCGACTGAACTATCGCTCGACTGCCCGTTGACGTTGGGACACTCACCCGACGCCATCTGGCATCATTTCACACTCGAACAGGTCGGGCACGAGGCCGTCCACCGAGATGAAAACTCTGCCCTTAATCTCACCACTCTGGTAGTCATCTGGATCTCTCGATGGACGCAGCATCTCTGGTCTGTTCGATTGGGTGACGACTGCTTCAGGGAAGCTTTTACTTTGTGGTAACTAATGCACGTCTGGTCTGCTAAACTGTAGCAATTTCTGTTTGGATGAGGTAGGACCGTGGGTGCGGTGTCCGTTCAACCACTTGTCCATGACGAGCTTGGTCTCAGATCCAAACTGGCTCTCCTGGTTGGAAGTTTGGCAGGCTGCATGCTTGGTGACGTTTGTCATAGTTCTGGTTGGAATGATACTCTCCCTCTTCCTCCTTCACTTTGTCCAAGTCATCTGCTTGTAATCACGGCATGAGCGCATGTGAGAATAAGGAGTTTCATTCTCAGTCTCCTTCCCATGAGGAGTTTGCATGGTGCTAAACCATTTTGGAGTGGGGTTGAATGATAACTCAGAAGTGTAGGTTGGATGTCATCGTTTTTCTTCAGCAATGCTATCGCTGTACACACTCCTCTCTCAGCTTCGTCATTGGCTTGAGGTGAACTGGTGGTATGGAGGAATCCATATGATACCGTGAACTCTCTGAAGTATTCATTGCCAAATTGCGGCCCATTGTCTGAGATTAGAAGGTCTGGGACTCCATGTGTTGCAAAACTCTCCTTCAATAATGTCATCACTGCTTCAGAAGTGTGACCCTGCAGTTGCTTGACTTGTATCCATCTGGAGTAGTAGCCTACAGCGATCAAGAATATTTTACTCTGCGTTCAAAGAGGTCAATCCCAAGACCCAGAAAACCTTAGAAAAGTTACAGTGCAGAAAGAGGCCATTCAGCCCATCGCATCTGCGCCAGCCAAAAAGAGAAAAAAGAAACTAGCCGCTCATTTTAATTCCACCTTCCAGCACCTGGTCCGTAGCCTCGCAGGTTACAACACTTCAGATATAGATCCAGGTACCTTTTAAATGAGTTGAGTGTTTCAGCCTCAACCACCAACTTAGGCAGTAAATTCCAGATGCCCAAAAAGCGAAAAAATGAAAAAGACATTCCCATGATGGAAAAGAAGATGCCATCAATGGTTCTCTTTCTTCTGAGGATGAATAACACAGGTCATATAGTTTGATGATATTATCTCTTCTTTGAGAGACCTGGCCACCAAACAGAGTATCTTGCTCTGGCTCGATGTTTTGTGGTGCCCAAATCTCCCTGGTGTAATCGTTGCAGCATCTTGGAATGACCAATCCCTCGTCATAAATCATCAATTACATTGAGGTGTCCTCTCTGTTGTCTGAGAATGGGATTGTGTGGCAAGTATGCTGGCCATCCTTTGACACAGTACTTTCTGACCTGAGCATATTCGTCAGCAGGTTTCAGTGCATCTCTGATTTCATTTAGTCACGGAGTTGTTGTTGGTAGGTGACTTGGTTGTTGTCAATGCAAAGCTTTCAAACCTCTTCAACAAGGACTACATCACCTCGTTCGGGTTTTGCCACTGGGCTATGGGTCTGCCGTTTTCCTAGAACACACTCTGTCTTTGCATCGAAAGTCATCAACCTCAGTCTGAATGGTCATACTCATGGAGGCATTTTTTGCTAACTCCTTAGAATTTAAGAGTTTCACTAAGGATTTGTGGCCTGTCTCTGTCTTGAAGTGGTGACCAGGAACATAATCAGCAAACTTTTCACAAGCCCATGTAGCAGCTAATGCTCCTTTCTCTATCGCTGCATACCTCTGTTCAGATTCTGTCAGTGAACAGGATGCACGGTTAACTGGTCCACGCTTTCCATCCATTTGTACCTGAAAGAGTACATTTCCCAATCCTGTAGAAGATGCATCTGCAGCAATGATGATGGGTAGTTCTGGGTCATAGTGAGCTAAAATATCAGATGATATCAGCTTCCCTTTGATTTTCTTAAAAGACCTCTGTTGTGCTTCCTCTCAGCACCATGTATTGTTGTGTCACAACAGCTGTTGGTTTACCGCACCCACTCAGTCATATCCCAAGGAGCTGGAAACTCTTTGATTGCTCTTGTCTTCTGTGGATCAACTCTGACACTGGACACATCCACAATATGCCCAAGAAACTTGACAGTTGGCTGCTAGAATTTGCAGTTGACTGTAAGTCCTGTTTCCTGTAGACATTGTACAACTCGCACTCTAGTGTCATGTTCTGTCTGAGTGGATCATGGATTAGGACATCATCCATGTGACATACAACACCATCTAGCCCTTCCAGAATGCTTGACTTTGTCCTCTGGAAGATTTCAGGTGCTGATGTGATGCCAAAGGGTAATCTGTTGAAACAAAACCTCCCAAATGGTGTAATGAAGGTTGTGAGGAATTTAAATGCTTCCTTGAGGGGTAGTTGCCAAAAACCACTATTTGCATCTAGCTTTGTGAAGATTGAACTCTCACAATTTTGCTAAACTCTCATCCACAGACAACATAGGACGAACTTCATGTTCAACTGCTTTGTTCAGCTGGATGAGATCTTACGCAAATTCTGAAAAAGTCTGCTGGCTTTTGGTACTGGGGCTATCCAGAATGAAAAATCAATAAATGAGAATGCTGGTCTGAACTGGTCTTGTATACTGTAAAATGGAACACCAGCAAAAGCTGGGGAATAAGGGTACTGGTCCGAACTGCTTTTTTCCTACACGGCACCCCGGAGCACCAGCTTGTTGGTTCTGGCACAGGGTGAAATAACCCCTTGCTTCAACATAGAGTCAATTTCCTTCTTTACCTTTGGCAAGAGTGGATGAGGAACATTTCTGGGGTAAACAGGCACATTGACCTCCTTTCAGAATGTGGACTGATGTCGAACGCTGTCTTCAGCTTTCCTAGTCCTGTGAACAGCTGTGGAAATTCAGCTCTAAAGTTTTTAGGTTGATATTCTTAGCTTTCCAGATCCTCTACTCTGCAAATCAGATGTAAGCCAGTACAGGCTTTCCTGCTTAAGAGTGAACAACTCTGGTTCAGGATCATATACAAGATTTTATTTTCTCTATATTGAAGGTTTGCATTCAGTTGTCCGACAACATTGAATTCAATATCTCCTGGCCCGTGTAGTCTTTTCATGATGGCTGAAGAGAACTTCTCTCGAAAACGTGCTCCAGCATCAGAGAGAACCAAAACTGCTGCACTGTGTCTGACTTGAAGCTTGTCTTGCTTCCCTCTATTAAGATATCAGCACTCCAGCAGCGTCTGTTTGGTTTCTGGATCTCTCCAAGGAAAGGCATCTCAATATCATTCCATGGATTTTGCCACCCTTCGAAGACTTTTTTTTTGCTTATTCTGTACGAGCTTCTTGCTGTGATCCAGAGCCTGAAAGGGACCCTTCTTTCTGCAAAATGACATTTGACCTCTTTGGCTGGACAATTTTCCCAGCACTCTGATTACGGGTCAGCTGGAGGTTGATGGATGCTCTTCCTGTCTCTCCTGCTTTTGTATGGCCATCTCTCTGCTTTTAAATTTAACATGTTCCCACTGGAGTCAGTCACTTCTGGGATATGGCTCTCCCTGTCATCCCGAATCACCGATCGGTTTTACTTCCTGACCTCAGCTTGTCTGTTCAGTTGAATTGTCTCTCTGAAGGTTAAGTCATCTCTCATCTGCAAGTGGTCAGACAATGCTTCACCCAAGACCCCGACAACAATTCTGACCCTAATTAGCTCATCTTTTAAGCTGCCATTTTCACAGTTCTCTGCAAGTCTATACAAGTCACTGAAAAATGTATCAATGCTTTCTCCTTGTAGTTGGGTATGCTTGTTCAATTTAGCCTGCTTGACAATCGTATCCTTTTGCTGACTGAAGTAGGCATCAAGTGCTTTTATTACTTCGTCGTATATAGCTTTTTCTTCATTGAGCCCTTGCCTGACTAGAGTATTGTCTGTACAGCTACCCATTGCATATAACAGTGTACTGACCTGTTCGCTGCTTGACTTTGCCACAAGGCCCAATACGGTATGATATCTGGCAAATCCTCAGTGCCAATTCAGCCATGCTTCTGTTTGGTTGAGACTTGCAACTAACTCAAAGCTTTTCAGTAGTGGCGGAGACTTTATATACTTGTTCTTTCACACACTGCCACCATATAATATTGTTGGTCTTGCTGTGTTAACACAGAATATTCACAAAGTCTGTTGAAGTAAGGAAAATGTTAACTTTATTAAGAAATATCTTACAGTGGCTTAGTGGCTTTATCTTGCTATGAGGCCTACAAGGGAGAACAAAATCATGAGTCATTACGTCACTTCCTGTGATGATGTATACTGTTTCTCATTAGCATATCACAGTTAGAATTAACCCCTTATACTACATAGTCCTGATCATAACAACTTGCTATGTTGACAAAGAACTCCTCCATGCATCCTGATTCTTTTGTTATGAGTTGAATTTGTTGCTAAAGAGATGTTCAGGGAATGTCTCTAGTGTTGGTGGCCTCTCTTTTCTTCCTTTACATAGCAGAATGGGAGAGAGGCCTAAGGGAAACCGTATTGTTTCCCATGGTCAACAACTCTGCCAAATCCACTCTCTCCTAGGATCAGTGTACTTGCTAAAGCTACAATGTTCAATTGTTCTGTGTTTGATTATGTGAGTCTGTTTACTACTGATGCTCACTGTGCTTGATTGGTTACGCTTGGGTGCAGACTCAGAGTAAAGTAAACTAAACTGTAGAAAGAGTTGGAAGCATGGATTAGACATTTTAAAGCACAGTGACTAAAACATGTTACACACAGAGAAACTAGTGTCATCCCTGCTTAGTTCCGAGATATAAAATGGATAACAGAAAGTGTCTGCGATGTCCTGATTTTAATAAAGGACAGCTGAGGCTGCCTTCTGTAGCACATGTGCTGGATTATATTCAGTTGCATTGAGTCTACAGAACAGAAACAGGCTATTTAGCTCAACTGCTTGAACTGCCTCAGCTCTCTTCTTCTCACCCTATCAGCAAATCCTTATATTTCTTTCTGCCTCATGTTTATCAAACACCCCTTTAAATGCATGTCTACTATTTACCTCAACCACTTCTTGTGGCAGTGAGTTCCAAATTCTTACCATTCTTCCTGAAAATTCTCCTAAATCCCTCATTGGATTTTATCAGTGGCTATCTAAGGCCCCTAGTTTTTGAATCCCTGTACAAGTGGAAACGTCATTCTCCATGTCTTCCTATGAGCCCCTTCATCATTTTAAAGACCTCTATCAGGTCACCCCTCAGCCTTCTCCTGCCTTAACAGCAGTCAAAAAGGAGTCTTCTTCGCATGGTTGACAACAAACAGGCCTCAACATCTTTTTCAAACAGGTTTTCTTTTATAAGGATGAGGTGGAGCACTAGAGTAGGGTCAGACCAAAGAATTTCCTGGGCATGGGATGCAGATTGGAGTGGGGAGGTGGGGGGAATGAGCAGCAGTGGTAGTGGGGGGGGGGGGGGTTGGGGGGCGGTGGGGGGGGGGGGGGGGAATTGCGCCAGCAATTTTTTGGGGGTGAGGATTTGGTGGGAGGCCTCCTTGAACGGGTCGTGCTTGAAAGCAGGTGAAGTCCCAGAGGAAAACGATTGAAGGTGAGACTTGCAGCTCCTTAAGGCCCAAAATTCCCCTGCATGTGTCTGAATGCTTTGAATCAATGCGAGCCTGCCGTCACACACTCCAACCATCTGCGTGATGCCAAGATACCAAATTTGGAAGGTGCAGGACCTAGCAATGAATTTGTTGATCACCCTTCAAACGACCAGCATTCTGCTGCAAGATGGACCATGCGCTAGTGTTATTTAAAGGGCCGGGCACCCAAATTGTAGATAAGATATATATATATATATATTTTTTTTTAAATAACTTCTCTATTGCAAAGCATCTGGAAGTACTCTGGAGTGTTTCTGGAGGTGCTGTCGTGAGTTCCGGGGTTTGCCAGAAGCGGATGTTGTTGCAGCCCCTCGTGGTGGATGGGTAAGTCCACGGAAAGACTGCAAAAGGTGCAGAGGCAGCCGTGGCATTGTCTCTGACAAGGCAGCACAATGGGGAGATCAACAGAGGCTACCGAGAGGATGAGTCCTCGGCTGTGCACACTGCCAAGTTGGAGGTGGACTCCTCCATGCTGCTTAACCTTGGCAGGAGGCTGCCTGACAGGCCATCCAATTCACTCAGCATCTCAGTGTTCATGCCCATCGACATTCTCTTGTTTGCTGCCCCCATTGAGGTCCTCATTTGAATCCACTACTCATCTGGGACCTTGTGCTCCGGTGAACTTCCAAACCAATCATCCCTTACTTCGCACCTGGCTTGAGTCTACCATGTGCTGATCTATACCACCCTCCAAGGTGTCTGCAGCACCAGTATCTGAGCTGGTGACTGTGAGTGTTAGATCAAGTGATGTGGCCACTTCATCAGTGCTCTGCTGATGTTCTCCCTCTCCCTTCTTGGGCTGCGTTGCTGGGCAGGTTGTAGCAAGAAGTCCATGGTCACACCATCAGCACCTTGCACATCATGCCTGATAGCAGGTTGAGGGTGTACTGGGAGTTGAGGCGGGGCACATGGCAGAAATTACCATCATCTTCAATGTTCTCAAAGATGCCAGGTGCAACTGACAAGGTCCCAGCTGGCCCCATGATACTGACAACCTGCTCCTCTATAGGGCTCAGGAGGTGCAGGTGTCTTTGTCGCCCATCAGCTCTGCTCTAGTGGAGGTATTTGGATGTTAGATGTGAGTCCTTAGTGCCAGGGACTGGTGCTGGTGAGGGATGGGAATGTAGCGCATTGAGCAGCATGAAAGGATGGCCAGGCAATGTCATGTTAAGATGCATTCACTGGCCTTGACAATTTACGTGAGGTCATTAGACATCTTGTAGCCCTGCTGCTAGGTCTTCGGGGCCAAACTCTGGAAGTTGACCTCCCTGACCACTAGCTTCCACTCCCTTCTGTGGGTTGTCCCTGAGGGCCTCCTGACTCCCCCCCACCCCCACCCCCCAGCTCCCCCAGAAGCAATGGCGTCTCTCCCCCAACACTTCTGCTATTAATGTCTTCAGCACTGCATCCATCACCCTGGAACCCTCTCTCTGCCGTGGTTTTCATTTTGCCATCATTTAAACTGCACCATTGAAGCAATATTCTTTAGTGTAGCTCCCCTTTGAGAGGGATAATCTGCCTTTAAAAAGAGCAGGATGGCACCATGTGGCCTGTGAACAGTGCTACTGGGCTCCCCCACCGAGCACAGAGGCAATCATTGAGAAGACAGCAGTGGGGGACGCACTTGACCAGACACAGCAGGCGTGCAGACGAGGTGGGTGCATTGCATTTTCCTGCTGCTTGCCTCGATCTGAATGGGAGCAGGTACATTGCAAATCGTAACCTCCTCACATGAAATTCAGGGTAACCCAAGTTTAGCTCTTAGTTTCTTGTCCTTTGATGTTATAGTGGTTAAGTGTTGACACTGCACCTGTAAGAATGCTTAATATGGAAAAACTCAGCAGGTCTGGCAGCATCGGCGGAGAAGAAAAGAGTTGACGTTTCGAGTCCTCATGACCCTTCGACAGAACTTGAGTTCGAGTCCAGGAAAGAGCTGAAATATAAGCTGGTTTAAGGTGTGTGTGTGGGGGGCGGAGAGATAGAGAGACAGAGAGGTGGAGGGGGTTGGTGTGGTTGTAGGGACAAACAAACAGTGATAGAAGCAGATCATCAAAAGATGTCAACGACAATAGTACAATAGAACACATAGGTGTTAAAGTTAAAAGTTGGTGATATTATCTAAACGAATGTGCTAATTAAGAATGGATGGTAGGGCACTCAAGGTATAGCTCTAGTGGGTTTTTTTAAAAAACCCACTAGAGCTATACCTTGAGTGCCCTACCATCCATTCTTAATTAGCACATTCGTTTAGATAATATCACCAACTTTAACTTTAACACCTATGTGTTCTATTGTACTATTGTCGTTGACATCTTTTGATGATCTGCTTCTATCACTGCTTGTTTGTCCCTACAACCACACCAACCCCCTCCACCTCTCTGTCTCTCTATCTCTCCGCCCCCCCACACACACACCTTAAACCAGCTTATATTTCAGCTCTTTCCTGGACTCGAACTCAAGTTCTGTCGAAGGGTCATGAGGACTCGAAACGTCAACTCTTTTCTTCTCCGCCGATGCTGCCAGACCTGCTGAGTTTTTCCAGGTAATTCTGTTTTTGTTTTGGATTTCCAGCATCCGCAGTTTTTTTGTTTTTATCTAGAATGCTTAATATATTCATTCTAAATTCCTCTGCGTGCTACTTTAGCTCAGGTAGGTTAAACTCTGAGTTTAAAAGGTGCTCAGAATTTAGTGCAGTGATCAGAGCCGTGTGTATTGCAATAGCAGACGTGGGTAAGTCCATCCTATTCTCTCTCTATCCTGCATAAATTATCTGTTTACCAGAAAGCCTGTGATTTCCTGAACCTATTAATAAGAGGTGTTGAAAAGTCATATCACAATGCAGCCCGTATGTAATTCCATGAATGCTTTACTGGTTCTGAAATGTATGGGGCGGTGTGGAAGGAGCTGGCAGGGGGAAGATTGAAGACAGGAAGCCAAGAATTATGGACAAACTGCAAATATGAAGGGCATGACGCATTAGAATTTTTTTCTGCAGGTTTCATGCTGGACTGATAGGCCGCCTGCCTCTGGGGTAAGAAAGCCTGCAGCACAAGGAGCAGGGAGCTGGTAGTGGGGGAGAGACCATAGTGATCACAACTGGCAGGGGGAAATGGGAGATCACGGAAAGGGTGGAGTGCCTGTAGGTGGGCAGAGATGTGGGGGGACAGGGAGCAGGGTGGATGATATTGAAGGGGAGTTGGTGATTACAGAGCTGGAAGCAGCTAACTTTGTTGGGCTGGAGCTTGGAAGATCTCCTCCTCCTCGTCCTCCTGGCCCACAAGCAGTGCTGTAAATGCACTAACCTCACAGGTCCGCTCCTTCGTGCCTTCTTTAACCTGCCAGGTTTCCCAAGGCCGGGAAAATCTTAGTAAAACTGAAAAAGCCTTGAAAAATCGGGAGCACGCAACCTCCTCGAGCACTGTTACCGACCGATGACCCTCCTGAGAGCGGATTGGTGGACCCTTCCCTACCCCACCTCTGATACAAGAAGAAGCAGGGAGGTTCAAGTCATGGTTGAGGCTGTTTACAGCCAATCAAACCCGCCCTTGTTCTTGTGGGTTCAAATTACTCTCATAGATTTTATGTGGCTGCAGTACTGCCTGTGTTTCATGAGGGAGTAACGAAAATGATAATTGCAAGGCAATTCTCTTCCCTGGACGAGTTGCAAATCAGATGGAATGTTCTGTCCCTGCCTTAAACTGAATCCTGTATCCCGGGCTTTTGAATTGATTGGAATTCCCTGCTGCAGCTTCATCCCTTGGCAGTACATTCCACTTGGAAGCAGAGGAACCAAAGCTCTCCCTGGCTGCAGTCCAAACGTAATCATTCTGGCAGCCTTCGCAGTGTTCTGTTCTGAAATAAAGGAAAATATTTTCTCCTTGGACTTTCCGCCTGCCCTCGGATTGTCTGAGCATCGATAACAAGGTGAAAGGCACACTTCAGCTGACTTACTTCCACCCGAGTGCCTGACCAGCAGAGACCCAGTGGATGAAGTGGGGTGAGTTGCATCATCACCGTTTTGCAGATAATTCCTGTGTCAGCTGGTAGCATTCTTGCCTCTTTTTTTAAATACCATTTGTTCATGGGATACAGGCATCGCTGGCAAGGCCCCTGTCCATCCCTAGTTGCCCAGAGGGCAGCTTTGAGAGTCAACCACATTGCTGTGTGCAACAGCAATTGTCTATGTCTAAAATGGGACAATTGCCCTTCAGGCTGGCAGTGAGTACTGAGTAGGTCAGTGGATTTCAGGCTGTTTTATTTTAGAAGCTACTAGCCTGCCATTTCAGGGCACCGAGAGCCGGGGAAAAAAGGGCAAAATACGTAGACACTGAACAGGTGACGACTGGCACGCAATGCGCAACCAGCACCGGAGATGGAACGTAGTTTTGGCGTGTCGTTCACCTCCAGGGTTTCAATCTCACCTTCCGCAATACCTCTGGGTCTCCAAGTACCTTCCAAGCACACGTTCAGATCTTCGACCAGGTCAGGCAGAGAGCCCGCCGCTCCAAAGGCTTGCCTCCTCAGATCTTCACGGTTTCTTTCTAGCCCAGTTTGCTTCTCCCTTCGCAGCTCTTGCTTTAACTGGGAGCCTTCTTTAGCTTTACCTCTGGAAGCGCTGGAACCTCTCTTGTGTCCCCCACCTCCTCTGTAATGGCGCTCCTGCTTAGGTCACCTGACTTGTACCTCTGCGGTGTTTGGGCCCTTTAAGCCCTTCTCTTCCGCATACGCGCGCAGAGCCGTTCCCTGGCCCAGGAATCTACAAGAGAGAAGCTGAGCATGTGCCGGCCAATTCCTGGCTGGCGCATGTGCAAAAGACCTGAGAGTGGCTGCAGCCTGCCGGGAAATGTAGTTCCACAGCAGCAGCAGTGGTCATGGTGGCAAATTCCTAGTATGTTCCTCAGACTTGGCGGGGGTGGGGGGTGGGGGGGGGGAGCCGTGGCTGCTCAGGGGGTGTCAGGGCTGTCTGGGGGGCAGTTGGGGCTGATCGGGGTGCATCAGGACTGTGTGGGGGAGTCAGGGATGCTCAGGAGGAGTTGGGGCCATTCAGGGGCGGTCAGGGCTGTCCAGAGGTAGTTGGGGTTGTCCGGGGGTGGGGGGGGTGTGCGGGGTGGCAGTGCGGAGTCGGAGCTGTCCAGAGGGAGTCAGAGCTGTCTGGGGGGAGTCGGGGCTGTCACTGGTCAGAAGAGGTGGTGCCAGAGCAGCACTCCAGCAGCGCTACACCGCTGCCTCTGAGTCACAAGGTTCTGGGTTCAAGTCCCACTCCAGGGCTTGAGCACAAAAATCAAGGCTGACACTCCTGTACAGTACTGAGGGAGTGCTGCATGTCAGAGGTGCTGTCTTTCAGATGAAGCATTAAACCACAGCCCCCTCTGTATGCTCAGGTGAGAATAAAAGATCCCATGGCACCACTGCAGGAAAGGGATCTTGACGCAGCTGCACAGGCCACAGATGGTGAGTCAGAAGAGGAGGAGCAGGGTGAGGAGAACTCTGAGGGCATGGAGTTCCTGCGGGAGGCAGGAACACCAGGAACATCTTGATCCAACGCCCGTTCAGCTAGGCTGCCAAGTAAGTGCTACCACCTCATGCCAGGACTGCTGCCTCCACCCCTAATTTCTGAAATGACCCTTTCATTTATGCCCAAAGTCCACTCGGTGCCTGTGCGATAACATTTTGAGCCACCCATGTCCAGATTTACATACTGGCGTATCCAGCACCACATTAAATAAAAAAGGTGAAGCATATTCAGGCCATTACGACAAAATAAAATTTATCTCATGTTGAAACTCAAAACAAATTAACTGAACCTTATCAGGTCTTCAATGCCAGATCAATGCTAGATCCTCCCACACATCTGGCTGGACATCCAGCATCTGCCACCTAATGGACAACCCCAGAGGCTCATCATCTGCCTTTGACTGAGCATCGTCCTGGTCTCCAGCAGTCCCCCAACCGCCAGTGCCCTGGGCACTCTCTGACTCCACCTGCACCCTAAGTGAGTCTGAAGTGCCCTCACTGCTGCGCACCAACACTCTAGCTGAAGATCTAACGTCCATCGAGGTGCTGGTATCTGCGCTGGTGCCTGGTTCAGAGAGCGGGAGTGACGCAGGTGCATTTGGAGTTTGGTAGACCTCTAGCATCAGGGGTGGGTCTTCCGGGTCCTGCGATTGGGTGCGTGGAGGCAAACCTAAGGGAGAACAACAACATGACATTAGTTTAAGTCATCACGCTGTCACTGTGCATGCCAGGCACCTTGGCGAGACCATGGAGATCTGCACCACGATGCCATCATCTTTCAGTGATCAATGGGGAATCCAATTTTGAGGCTCTTCCGAGACTACACAAGAATCTTTGCACCATCCGAAACTCTCATCACTGTGCACTGCACTCTTACCTTCGAATGACACCGCAGCCTGTCTGCAGCTGGTTGACCAAGGTGTGTGGTGCATCTCCAGGTCCAAGGTGTCCTGCTGATATCTGGAAAGGATTAGGAGGTTAGCTGGGCCTCAGCCGGTCCATGACCTTGCAATGTTGTTATGGGCCGTCTTCTCTTAAAAAGGACAGAGGAGCACTGATCAGTCCCCTCTCTACCTGCAGCGCCATTGCAGCCTGGACAACCCCACCTGAGGAGCACCTCGCAGGACTCAACCAAGTCATGGACCTTGAGCCGCGAGGCACTCAGTCCGAGCAGCCAGGGCTCACCCCCTTGGCCAGATCCAGCATCATTGACAATTGGCACTCAGACTTTAACAGCTCTGAGCTCCACGGGGTGACAACCAGGCCTTCACACTTCAACATAGCGAACATGGTACTCACCCTTCCTGAAGGCAGCAGGCCATTGAACCTCTTGCAGCACTGGACCCAGGTGCACCGCACCACATCGTGGCTGCTAACCAGGGCTGCCACCTCCTCCCAAGCTCTTTTTGTAAGGTGCGGTGGCCTCCTCCTTCCTGGGGACAAGGGTGTCCCTCCTGGCAGCCACCTCATCCAGGAGGACCGCGAGGCACTCATCCAGAAACCGGGGAGGGGGGGGGGGGGGTTAGTGCCCACCTGACCTGCCCTCCCGCTTGGCGTCTGCCGCCACGTTACTCTCCTTGACTTGTACTCACCTGCTCACCAACAATGGAGTTCTCCTAGTCGCCGGCAGTCTTTCCAGTGCCTGACTGAGCCGGTCTTAAACTGGCTGCCGGATTGCTATTGGACCCGGCGGCTGATAGGCCTCAGCTGCTTGCTGACTAGTGAAGAGCCGCGTTTCATACTGCCTTAAATTTACCTGCCAGTGTGAAATGGCGGTGGGGAGGGGGGGGCCGATCATGGGGGGAGGGGGGTGGACCTTTCCCAGCCGCTCCCGGGCACTCACGCCTCGCCCACCTGCCTACCTCAAAATTCTGCCCCGTATTTGACATCTGGGCAGAGGAGACAGGTCACGCTTTACATGTGAGTTTCTGCAAACCACTTCTATAGGCTGTTCTGTTACTGTGCGGTATGTCGAAGCCTGTAATTAATCTCAGAGAGCACTGCGGGACAAAATAAGGCTCTGTCAAAGAGAAATGACCCAACTGGAGATGAATAGAATGTATGAAAAGAAGGAGTTTTCTATTTTTTTGCTTTGCGGATTTCTTGGCGTGTTTTCTGTTAGCTTTTTTTTTTTGCTTTATTTTTACCTGGGATGTGGGTGTCGCTGGCAGGGCCAGCATTTGTTGCCCATCCCTAATTGCCTTGCTAGACCATTTAGGAGGGCATCTAAGAGTCAACCACATTGCTGTGGGTCTGGAATCACATGTAGGCCAGACCGAGTAAGGATGGCAGATTTCCTTCCCTAAAGGGCATTAGTGAATCAGATGGGTTTCTCCATCCAACAATCAATGATCGTTGTCATGGACACCATTACTGAGAATAGCTTTCAGTTCCAGATTTTATTAATTTAATTCAAATCCCATGGGAGCATTAGCCTGGGTCTCTGGATTACTGGTCCAGTGACATAACTGCCACACCACTGCCTCACCTGAGTTAAATGGGGATATAAGTCAACCGCATGGAGATGGGGCATTATATAATCTCTGGGATTAAGTAAGGAGAGCACGAGAGAGAGAGAAAAAAGATAACAACCTTTCACTTATCGTTCCGTGTATTCAGGATGTCCTGGAGCATTTCGCAACCAATGCATTTGTTTTGAGGTGTAGCGGTTGCTGTTGTGTAAGCAGGCCAGGCAGAGATTTTGGACATAACACAGAGGTACAAGATGCATGGTTATTGCTGGTAGTGTTGGCTGGGGATGAAGACTTGCTGGGAGACCAGGGAAATGTCCCTGCCCTTCCTCGTATCATGCTGTAGGATTTTTTTATATCCACTTAAAAAGGCCAGCAGGTCCTCTGTTGTACACTTTGGCACCTTCAGTAAGGCAGCAAGGCCTCAACTTTACACTGAAGTGTTTGCATAAATTCAGAAATTAAATCATGGAGTGTGCCCAGAATTCATAATCTTTTGAGATAGGAATGAGAACGCTACTACTGAGCCAAGCCGGAACAGTCAAGGACAGTGATTAAAATTCCCCCAAGATGATCAGGCTTGAGAACACTATTTACTGAACATGAATTTTGCAATGCTTAAACATCTGCAGAAAAGTTTGTGAGTTAATGCTTTTGCCTGGAATGAAGTTTGGGGTCACAGCCAGTCAGAATCTTATGAGCAAGGACCTTTCTTCATTGTTTGGAATCCAAGCTGCTATATCAAGATGACGAGGAGTGAAATTACCAATGGAAGGGGCAGGCGCAGGTAATGAGATTCACAATCAATGTGTCACCCAATAACACTTCACTACAGCACCATTTAATATCCCATAGCCCATTGTGTTACATCCGGGATGGGAGGAGTACGCATTTGATCTAGCCCCACTACTCCATGGATCGCAACATTAGTGTAAATGTTTAATTCACTCACCAAAATGGCCAACTATTTACCTTCGCTACTGTTAGGCCCAGAATAAAAGAGACTTTAACCAGGCTTCTTTCAATAAACTCAGAATGATTGATTTATTATAAAACAAGACTCCTTTTTTGAAAGAAGTTGCAAGAACTGGTTAACACACAATTGTAATCAGGAAGTATAACTATCTATCCATTTTAAAATTCCCCAACATACACACACACATACACACACAGACACACACACACACACACACACACACACACACACACACACGCATACAAATAACAAACAAGTAGAATCTCTGCAGTAATGAGCAGTTGAAGAAAAGACTCCATAAGAAAAGGATAAAGTTCGCAGGGTTTCGATGTTGTTGATCTGGAGCACTCTCATGTGAAGAAAGGACATTAATTCCAGTAGAAACCTGGATGTTCTCATCAACAGAACTTCAACATAGAGGAGAATAAAGCCAGATGAATCCTTCTTGTCTCAGCCTCTTGGGGTTCCAAATACAGATAAGTTCCACTGAGAGGAGGATTCTTAGCTGGATACTGAAGAGCACACACCCAGGCAAGGCAAAGAGAGTGTGAGCTGGGCAGCTTTTCCCTTTCTCAGTTCATTCTCCAGTGAATTAAAAAAAACAAGTACAAAACTTAAATCTCAGCTCTGTCCTGTGATTTCCAGTAAATCACTAGTCTTTACCTTTAAACCAGTTTTTTTTTTTGTCCACCCATTAAAATAATTGCAGTGCAAACAAACAAAATGCTCTTCCCCCCATAGGTACCATTCTGGTCAGGTGATTTTTTTGAAAAAGTCATGCTTGATCCCAGTCCAAAGGTAAACTTATGGTCCTTTTTTTAAAAAAAAATCCAGGTCAGCTTCCAAGTGTCCAGGTAATGCAATGTCCCTCCATATTTTAAAAGAAAAGATTTTCCTGGAAGAAATGTTTCTAACAATTGTTCCAATCTCGGATGAGACAGGTAGTTTTTTTTCAGAAAGCAAGGAAATCTGTAATTCCAGTTACTTACTGAAAGAATGAAGCCATGTGATTCCACGGTTTAAAACAGAAGAATTTTTACTATAAAACAGTCAAACAAAGCAAGCACTGAAAACCATCTTCGGTAACAACCTATAATCTAAAACCCAGAATCAACATAAATTAACATGAATTAACAGGAAAACCGTGGTCAATTATAGACTATAAATTACACGTTAAATGGCAGATAAAACTAAGACACATCTTATTTATTGTCTCACACAGCATACAGGTCACCAACCTTAGACACAACATCCTTCAAATTCTGTCTTCTTCATGAAGAATTTCAGATTCTCTTCTTCTAGGATGTAGGCTGATCCGTAGCCAACAGTGGAGCACAAACAACTGGGATTCTATGGGTATGGTCTTCAAAACTGACCCACATCTGCAGAATCCCAGTCTGATTCACCAATCTTATCTTCAAGAAACTGAAACAGCTGCAGCAGCTGCATCTTTACTTCTTGTCAGCTTCTGGATCCAGCCTCTGTCTTCTTCAGTCTGCCTGTACTGTGCCGCTGGACTCATCTAATGAGTTTAGGTGGATCTCCATTACTTTACATAGCCTCAATCAGTTTGAGTCTCCCTAGAAGATTTGATTTCCAATCTCAATTTCAGTTTTTGTTTTCTTAGAAACTTGGAGGGTCAGTTTCCTTTCTCTGTTTCCTCTTTAGGTTTTCCCTTTCAAGTTCCCTTTTCAGTTTCCCTTTTCAATTAGGGTCCATCTCAAAAAATACCAGCTTTGGAATTATGGATGGAATTTTATGTCCCCGTGGGCAGGCGTGTGTCTGACCCAACCGGGCATAAAATAGCAGGCGATGAGTGTCCCAATGTCATTGTGCACTCGGGCGATATTTCAGTCGGCATGCCCGCGTGACAGTCGGCAGTGTGCCCGCTGATAATTAAGATATTAACGCCATTAAAAGTATTGACTAAGAGATTTTTCACTGCCCCTCCAACCTCATGGTTGGTGGCTGGGCGAATTGGCCTTGTGCATGTTTGAGGAAACCTCATCCATGGGCTGGATGAGGATCCCGACGTTAATTTTTAAAAAGTGAGACTGTTTTGACATGATTTTTATTATGTACGTGTTCACGTGAATGAGTCCTGCGTGTGTGTGTGTGTGTGTGTGGTGGGGGGGGGGGGCATCTTTTGCAGAATTTCCAAGGCCAACGTTTTCTGTTCAGCCTGTGGGGGCCGGACAATTAACCCAATTGACAAAGCAGCCGGTCCAACCTTAACCTGTCAAACCTCATCCACGGGCGGGCTGAGGTTTCATGAAGGTTTTATCCACTGAGTAAAAGTTTTTAATGACAATTCATAGACATGTCCCAGCTCCGTGTGACACTGGCACATGAGGGGGACGTGTCCGAATAATTTTATTTCTTTAATTTTTCCAACTTTGAAACGGAACTCAATCTCCCCGGCTCCGTGCCTCAGGGAGATTGCTGAGCTCTTTCGCTCGCATGAGTGCAGGCCGCGGCTCTTCCCTCCTCCGCCCGCCCGCACAGGTGAGCGCTACCAGGCCCGTGTCACGCTGGGTGGGCCTTAATTGGCCTGTCCGCTTAAAAGGGCGGCGTGCAGCCGATCGCGGGGTGTGGGGGGGTGGGGGGGGGGGCGATCTGCTCCGTGCCCGCCCGACGGGGAGAAAATTCTCCCCCAAATTTTTATTTCTGATTGGAAAACTCTCTTCAGCTGGCTGAGGGCAGCTCTCTGCCTCCAGGGAGCTTTCCTTGCGCTACTCCAGCGCAGGCTTCAGCGCTCGCCCTCCTCCTCCCGCCCTCGCTGAGTCTTTCAGCGTGCGTTTCACGCTGGCTAGCCGCTGACTGGCCAGCCAGTGTGAAATGGCGGTGAAGGGCTGATCGTAAGGGGTGGCGGGGTTGGGGGAGGGGGGGGTGGGGTGTGTGGGGGTGTGGGGGGTGTGGTGGGGGCGGGGGTGTGGGGGTGTGGGGGTGCTGACTTTTTTCTGGCCGCTCCTCGGCCTGCCCAATGACCTGAAAATCCTGCCCTCTGGACTCCATCACACTACCGCCAGGATTTTACAGCCCCTCGCACCTGGCAGGATATTACAGTCCCGCTGAACTCAACAGACATTTAAGTGGCTCGCTGCATCTATTGGGGGGATACATGCTGTGCCCAGGCCTTAAAACCCTGGCCTATCGGTAAAACACCATAACCCACAGAGTCTTACTGTACAATTTCCTGATTTAAAACCCAACCTTGGCCCCTTTCTTCTAGCAAAGCTACTACTCCATCTATAACCTGTTTCCTCTTCATAGTCTCTGAATCATAGAATCATTGCGTGCTGTAGCCCAGAAGGAGACATTCAACTCACTGAATCTTTCAGAGAGCAATCCAGTTCATCCCATGCTCCCACCCTTTCCTCTTAGCCTGCAATTATTTTTGTTTCAAGTGCTTATCCAATTCCATTTTGAAGACTACTGTTGAAACTGTACCTACGTTTTCTGCACCTCCATGTTTGAATATCTCCAATCAGGCTTCCTTGCACTGACCCAAAGTTGAAAATGACATCTTGTGTAACTGTGGTGAATGATCTCTTCCTGTCATTCTCAATCACTCTTCCTTGTCAACTGCACTGTCCTCCTCCAACACCTTCCAATATTCAAATCAGTGGGCCTACCATTACTTGGTTCCATTCTTACCTAGTCGATTGTAGCCCAAGCATTTCCAGCAATGGATTATTTTCCCACGCCCACAAGGATATCTTTGGAGTCTCCCAAGAATCTTCCCTTGGTCTTGCTCTCTTCCTTATCTGTATGCTGCTCCTCAGCAACATCATCTGCAGATATGGAGTCAAGCAACCGTACTTTGATGCCAAGCTATACCTCACGCCTCATCCCTCTGTCATCTGTATTATCAGGCTGATTGTTCAATATCCATTCTTTGATTAGCACAGTTTTATCCAATTAAACACTGAGACAAATAAAGCTTTTATCTTTGACCCCACCACAAATCTGTACCCTCCCCACTGATTCCATTTAAAGCCTCTTTAAAACCTACATCTTTGTTAAGCTCCTCCTAATATCTCCTTCTTGAACTGTGTCCAGTTTTGTCTATAATGCTGTTAAGCACATTGGACTCCCTACATTAAAGGCATTTTCTATTTCAGTGCACTGGGGAGCCTTTCATTTTGGTCAATTCTCTCAGTTGAAATTCAGTGTCAGACAGGGAGCTGTGAGCTGGCTAACTGGCCATACAATGCCAACTGATCTTATGGGAGGGAGTAATGGAGGTGTTTGCTGCTGCTGATGACTAAGGATAATGTGTGAGAAACACAGCACAGTTGGGGGCTATGGTAACTTGGGGGCTTGCCATCATGGTGGATAATGAAGTCCCACTGTCTATCATTTCCATTGTTTAACAAATTACAATGTGTTGTCCATTCATCTAGAATATTGTATTCTCTATTCATGGAATCATAAATCACAGGAAGATATTTGGTCCATCATGTCTAAGCCAACTCTTTAATAGAGATATCCTGTTAGTCCCACTTCTTTGCTTTTTCTCCACAGCTTTCTAGCTTTTCACTTTCAAGTATTTATCCAATTCCATTTTGAAAGTTACTATTCAATCTGCTTCATCCACTGTTTAAGATCCTGAGGGGTTTCCTCTTGTGGGAGAAACTAGAACTAGGGGTCACTGTTTAAAAATAAGGGATCGCTCATTTAAGACAGAAAGGAGGAGATTTTTTTTTCTCTCAGAAGGTTGTGAGTCTTTGGAACTCTCTTCCTCAAAAGGCAGTGGAAGCAGAGTCTTTGAATATTTTTAAGGCAAGACCAGATAGATTTGTGATTAACAAGGTGGTGAAAAGTTATCGGGGGCAGGCAGGAATGTGAGTTAAGGTTACAATCAGATCAGACATGATCTTATGGAATGACAGAGCAGGCTGGATGGGCTGAGCGGCCTACTCCTATTCCTAATTCATATGTCCGTATGTATGTATGTACATTCCAGACCATCAGAGAAATTAGACTAAACTAGGAAGAATAATGTTTAGATTCAGGATAATTTTCTCAGACACTGAGGTTCTTCTTGATGGTGCTGAAGTGTTTATCTCAGCTGAAGCCAAGGGAAATTTCTGCAGGACTGAATGGCTAATGAAGCCAGCTGAATATCTGAAAAGTATTAAAAACTTTTACGTTTAAAATTTCTTCCATGACTTAGGCTCAGTGATCAATTGGTCAAAAGTGGCTCGTTAAAATTTAACACCCCTTCTGTGGCCCATAGCAATGCCGGGTGCCGAGAACACATGCCCTTGATCCTTTCATTGGTAAGGCATGATTGGCAGTAACCATGCTGCATGTTCTTGGTCACATCTTATTTTAATTCCCCTGCCCATATTTGGGTGGACTTGCATAGCCAATGTCACTTCTGGCTTAAAGTCCCATAAAAAGCATTGGGCTTATTGGCACAACAGGTAAACAAAAGCTGGCCCAATTGTTAAGAGGAAGGAAATTGGTTCTGACTGTGTAATAAATTCATCGATAAAAACAAAAAACTGCGGATGCTGGAAATCCACAACAAAAACAGAATTACCTGGAAAAACCCAGCAGGTCTGGCAGCATCGGTGGAGAAGAAAAGAGTTGATGTTTCGAGTCCTCATGACCCTTCAACAGAACTAATAAATGCATCGCTCCATTTTGGATAAAGCTTTCCACGGTACCTCACCATTAATTGAAATTGGGTAGGGTCTATGATAGAGCGGTTGGCTTATCAAAGGAAGTTCTTGATGGAAGAATGACCTTTCCTTGACCCAGGCTTTCTTATTTGCTTCTACTGTGTAATATTTTTCAAGGGATGCATGAGCAGTGAGCATTTTGGCTCTTCGTGCCTGCTTCTGAAACCTGTCTGCCTTGACAAGGGCTAACAGAATGTTTTACAAGGCTGTTGGAACATAACATTGGATTTGGCCAATGGATCTTATGCTGAACCAACCACTGGGTTTTTATTAATTTTGTAAGTATTTTGGTACCAGTACAATTACTAGGAACATTACTTATTATTATTCAGTGCACTTACGATCACTGCCACAAGACAATCTGAAAGCCACTTCCTGTCGGAATGCAGGCCCCTGAGACATTTAATTTATTTCTAATTGCTCAGTGTATTTTTAAAAACACTAACTGATAACAGTCGATGCACTTGGAATTTCACGTAAATTAACTAATTGATGCCGATCCAAGAAAAACAGACCAATCTTAAGAGAAACCCACAAATTGCCTCTCACTCAGTTTGACAGATCCGAAATGTACATAATTATGGAAATACACCTTTTCTTTGAAAATTTGAAACATTGTAAGGTTGGTTTTAAAAAAATTCATCATGAGATCATAGGGAATAGAAGCAGGAGTAGGCCATTCGACCCCCCCCCACCCCACCCTGGGCCTGTTCCCCCAATTAGATCTTGACTGACCTTCTACCTCGATGCCATTTTCTCGCACTATCCCCACATCCCTTGCTGTCTTTAGAGTCTAGGAACATATCAACCCCTGTCTTGAACATACTCAATACTGAGTTTCCACCACCCTCTGGGGTAGAGAATTCCAAAGGTCTAGCACCCTCAGTGAAGAAATTCCCCCTCATCTCAGTCTTAAGTGGTCTACAACATCAGTTCTGAGTACGATTGAAAGCGGTTAGAGGAAATGCCACTAAAATAGGTTAGAGACAGAAATAGGGAGGCTCTTGTGACAAAACTGAAGTATTTCTGTTGAGTCTTTTCTTGGTGGCTGTGCCTTTAAATCGGTATGTAAGAGGACTGATTTTCTTCGGCTGCACCTCTGGAAACACTCAGTTCCAGATGCAAAAACAAAAGAAGAAACGGTGAAGCTCAGTGAAGATTCCAAATTTTTGTGGTGGTCTTGATTTTCTGGTCATTAACAAGTGAATCATTACAGAATCAGGAAGGAAATAAATTGGATGGAATGCCTCCTGCAACCCTTTCCACAAAACCACATTACCAGTGAGCAGGGCTCTGGGATGGGAGCACACCTCGCAAGGTCTACAATGTCATGTTTTTTTTATTCATTCACAGGATGTGGGCTGCGCTGGCTGGGCCAGAATTTATTGCCCATCCCTAGTTGCCCTTGAGAAGGTGGTGGTGAGCTGCCTTCTTGACCTGCTGCAGTCCATGTGGTGTAGGTGCACCCACAGTGCTGTTCGGGAGGGAGTTCCAGGATTTTGACTCAGTGACATTGAGGGAATGGAGATATATTTCCAAGTCAGGATGGTGAGTGACTTGGAGGGGAACCTCCAGGTGGTGGTGTCCCCATCTATCTGCTGCCCTTGTCCTTCTAGATGTTAGTGGTCGTGGGTTTGGAAGGTACTGTCTAAGGAGCCTTGGTAAATTCCTGCAGTGCATCTTGTAGATGGTACACACTGCTGCTACTATGTGTTGGTGGTGGAGGGAGTGAATGCTTTTGGATGTGGTGCCAATCAAGCGGACTGCTTTGTCCTGGACTGTTTCCAGCTTCTTCAGTTCATATTGTTCTTAACTTGAGACCAGAAGATTGTGGCCTTGATCCACACTCAAGGACTTCATCCCATTGTGCAGCTGGCACTCAAGTGCAACACTGAGGGAGTGCTTCACTACAAGAGGCAAATACATCAACAGGAGGCTCTGTCCTCCTGTTCAGATGGAGGTTAAAAACTTTGCAATACTGTTTGAAGTTCACTGGATGTTCTCACCAGCATTCCTCCTTCCTTGTTCTACCAAAAATCAAGTTAACTGATCATAGATCTAATGGCTGGTGTAGATTGACTTATGTTTGTCATACTTGAGTAGCACCCCCACCTCTGTGTCAGGAGGTAATTGTTTTCAATCCCACCCCAGAGACTTGAACATGTAATCAGTAGATGACACCTCAGCGCAGTACTGAGAGAGTGCTGCACTGTGTGAGGTGCCTTCTTTTAGAAGAGCCATTAAACAGAGGCCCTGCCTGCCCTCGCATGTGGACGCTAAGATGCCAGAGCACTTTTTGAAGAAAAGCAGGGGAGCGCTCAACATTTATCCACCAAAACCAGATTATTTCATTGCTGTTTTAGGATCTTGCTGGACTGTGTACAAATTGGCTGCTGTATTTCCTTCATTACAACAGTGTCTACACTTTTCGCTACTTCATTGGCTTTGAGGTTTGAAAGGGATTATAAATGTGAATTATTTTTTTACAAGATATTCATTCAAAAAGATACTTTGCCATGCCACATGTCTGCGTCAGCTATTATATAAACACAAGATTTCTCTTTTGATATCTTGACAATGGGAAACTAAATAGCCCAAGCTGACTATGAGCTTCAAAGTAACAACAACGATGGGATCTTGGCTCAGCAGTGGCGTTAAAAATAATAAAAGCTTCATTGACTCTGATCTTCATCTGCATTTGCACGTTGAACTAGCTTCGGGGGATCGTAGTCCCTTGCTGCAACTCGTCCTCAGATTGACTGAGGCAGATTAGCCAACAGGAGTTGAAACAATGGCCTGTGCTTTCTTGCTGCAGTGAAGGAAGGTCACTGAAACATTTACATCAAAAAGATTTCATTTTCCCTATGCATTGCATAAGTGAAAAATAAATATCGTGCCCGGTAGAACGTTAATTATCTGTGTTGTGTTAACCATAGTTCAAGGAAGTCAAATATTATTTTCTTAGCTTTGGGGTCTAGTATTGTCTGGTAATCTTTGTTCTCCTGACATGGAAGCAATCAAAAAAACTAGCATTACATGAAAACATGCAATTTATGACAAATATTTTTAACAATTCCTTTATATTGCTGACGGGTTTTTGGGCAGCAAACCCTAATGTGACTGCCTTCCAACATTTCATACAGCTAAGTTTCTTATAAAACAAGAGCTCTATGGGACTTTCCATCAGTGTGGAGGCTGTGTGTGTGACAGTTTTGACAGTTCACATATGCTAAGTGCTAATGTTCCTGACCCCAGGAAGGCTGGAAGCAGCCAGAACAATCCCATTAATTAAAACTATGGTTCCTCTGGGTTGCTGGCTATTAAATAAAAAACATTGCGCGAGTTTATTGTTTTCCCAGCCCTGCACACGACCTGTGCTATGGGACCCAGAGGCTGCCAAATAATAACGTTTAAAATGTTAAACACGTGAAGCCTCAGCTGAGTAAATACAATTCTATCACTTTAATACCAAAATGAAGCAAAACAGATCAGTGGTATCGATGTGGAGGTTCAGTTATTGACTGCACTGTCGTCATGGACGCACATGCCAATTAGATTTTAAAAATTAAAGGCCATTTTGTATCTACGTAGGCCAGACTAGGTAAGGACAGCCGATCTCTGTCCCTAAAGGACATTTGTGAACCAAATGGGTTTTTATGATAATCAGCAATGGTTTCATTGTCCAGATTTTTATTGAATTCAGATTTCACCTTCTGCTATGGTGGGATCTGAACCTGGTTCCTCAGAGTGTTCCCCTGGGTTGCTGGAATACTAGCGACAATATCACTATGCCACTGCCTCCCCTTATCTAGAATAAAGTCAAAGGCTGGATTTTGCAGCCCTCCATTCTGGTCTGTTGATGGCATTGGTGGGGTGGGGGGTTGGGGGGGGGTGGTGATGCGGGGTGGTGGTGGGGGACTCGGAAAATGTACTGCATGGTCTGCCTGTCACCTTCCCACTCGCCACTGACCTATCTCCTATTTAAGGGGGGGTGGTGGTGGTGGAGGTGTTGGGTGCCTCCAATTGATGACCCTTTAAGTGCCTCATCCAGCCCTTGCCTCTATTTTACCTGTGGCAGGAGGAGGCCCAGGCCACGTGGATAGACTGGCAGCTTTTACTGGGCCAGTTGGTGTCAGGCAAGGGAGGGTGGGGCTTCCTCCTTTGGGGGTGTCCCCTGCACCCCCACCAAAGCTCCTTAACCCTCTCTGCCCCGGCCTCTCAAACCCAGGCCCCGCCACCTGCGATCACCCTCTCTTGCCGAGGCCTGCCAACCAGGCCCCACCGATACTCTGGACTTACCTTCACTTCCATAACCTCCTCTTATTTGGGTCCTGGCTGTGGTCCCAGCCTCGTGGTCACCACCCGAACCTGGCCTTGCTGGGAATGGAGCCGCTGGCGAGTTCGATTGGCCGGCAACTCTCTAAAGTGGGACTTCCTCCCCGGATGGGGGCGGAAGTCCTGCCCTGAACCACTTAACACTCAGCCGAACATAAAATGGCTGCGGGGCAGTCGGCTTTGTCATGGGCGAGCGCCCGGCCAACATTTCAGTTGTGGGGTCAGGGAACACGCTGCCCTGTAAAATCCAGCCCTTGGTTCTTAAAGGTTCTCCAATGTGATCCGAAGGAAATAATACATTTATTTAAATTTTTTTAAAGATCATTCATTCGAAACATTAATATATAACTGGTGTTTGAATGATGCTGAGCGATCTCCTTTTTCCCTCTCAGGGGACTGACAGTGGATTGCCTAGGTAATTCAGCTTGAAGAGATGAGTGATAAAATAAGGTCCTCAGAACCATCTTTTCTAAATGCTGGTTGGAATTTATTTAATTGATTTGGCTACTTCCATCTCCCGGAAGGAGAGAGTCATAAGCGTGACAGCCCTCTGAGAGGTAAGCCTCCCAAGTATGTTGGCATTCATCAGGTAGAGGCAACTTCACTGGCTCAGGCACGTTTGCGAGATGGAAGATGGACACATTCCCAAGGTTTGTTCTGTGTGGGGGAAGGTAGCTGGAGACAGAAAGGCCAGTAGCATTGCCCACAGCCCTGCTTCAAGGACGCTTGCAAGCATAAATGCAAAGTCCTATTGATTTTCGCAGTGGGAGGCACTACCCAACAACAGAGGGAAATGATGACATTCACCGCGGGTTGGCATGTGCCACCATGATGACCATGACGATTGGCTTGACAACAGGCGCCAATGTGGAAAACAACAGCCCACAATGACGCCTGATAACAACTTCATACGCGGCACTCGTGTCAGAACCTGCAACTCATGGATTGTCCTGGTCGGCTATCAGCAAAAGTGCACTGTGCGAAATTATCCCATCACTAATGGATTTGCCTAATGTCCATTATCTCATGTAGATGGAAGGATGCCAATGGTAATGCGAGCCATACGCATCCTTTCGAATAATCAGGTGGGGTTTATTTTATTGATTTGTGCTACAACCTCACACCGGACTTTCAGAAACATGGGGCAGAATCTTCAGTTCAGCGCGTGGGACCCGCCCCTTCTCACTGACACGTAAAATTATGCGATGTGAGGTCGGGCTTGCATCCCGATGTCACCTCACATCATTCTGATCTTCCGCTTGGTGGGTGTGCAACGGAGTTGGCTGCGTGCCCGCTGAACTGTCAAAGGCCTGTTAAGGCCATTAATAAAACAATTAACCCAATTGAGAAAGCTGCTCGTCCAACCTTAAGGTTGGTGAGGGTGGGGGGGGTAGGGGCGGCAGGCAAAGAGCCCAGGCGGCCTTCGCATTTTTCACAGAACCTCATCCATGGGCGGGAAGAGGTTTCATGAAGGTTTTATTAATTAAGTAAAATTTCTAATGAAAATTCGTGGACATGTCCCAGCTCATGTGACACTGTCACACTGGGCGGGCCTTAATTGGCCCACCCACCGTAAAATGGCGGCGTGCAGCCAATCGCGGGTGGCGATCGGACTCCGTGCCCACCCATGCCCCCTCCTGATCAGCCCGCCCGACAGGGAAAAAAATTCTCCCCATGAGCTGCTTGGGGCAATTTCTCCATGAGTCAGCATAGTTCCCTTGCATTGGTTACCTTGCCTTAAACTGAGATCCATTGGTTACCTTGCCTTAAACTGAGATCCATTGGTTACCTTGCCTTACACTGAGATCCATTGGTTACTTTGCCTTACACTGAGAGCCATTGGTTACCTTGCCTTAAACTGAGATCCATTGGTTACCTTGCCTTAAACTGAGATCCATTGGTTAACTTGCCTTACACTGAGATCTATTGGTAACCTTGCCTTACACTGAGATCTATTGGTAACCTTGCCTTACACTGAGATCCATTGACTATTAATCACTTTGGGACATCCAGCGGTTGTGAAATGTGTTATATGAGTGCAAGCCTCTCTTCCTTATCAATAATCACAGTTAATGACAAAGGCCTGATCTCGAGTATTGACGAAGGATGTTTGAGGCTAATTCATTCTGCAAGACCATGAAAAATTGTAGCGAGAGTTCGCAGACCCAGCCACACAGCCAGTGCAGCCTCAGTTCCACCTTTGGTGTTGAATGGTCAGAATCAGGTGCATCATTCCTCAGCCATGATTTGGACCGGTCAATCTCATTATAGTTTGTCCCCAATCTTCAAAGTGACTTTAAGAAGCTATATAAACAGGCACACTTTCATTACCCAGTAAAATACACGTGAGGTTTGATTGGCTATTAGAAAACGATGTTTCTTTATTTCACAATCTGTAAAGAACAGCCTTTATTGGCAAGCAGCCTATCAGTGTGGCGCCAATGGTTTTACAATTTGACACTTGTTGAGTTATGAGTCCTTGGTCATCTTCCCCAAGCGGTCCCATATACGAGTGCCTGTACAGCAGACTTGACTGGGGGAAGTAATCGGGAGAGGTAGCTGGCTGACCTTTCCACCTCATTGTGCTACTCAGGATATATTACACCATGTACTTTCTACTGTGCTGTTTACAAGTCCAGGATGACCCGAAACACTTTCCTAGCCAAAAAAAAAATCACTTGTAAAAATCTGGTCAATTAGAAATGTAAGAAATGGAGTAGCCAACTTGCGCACAGCAAGCTCCCACAAACAGCAATGAGCTACATGACCGGTCAAAGTTCCCTCTTAGTAAATCATGGTCAGGACACCAGGAAAACCCAGAACTCTTAGTATATAAAATAAAACTTTGTTTAACTCACTGAGGTCTCCTTTTAATCTTCTGGTATCTTAAGTTTCTCCAATTTTTCACCACAGTTCAAATTCTTTACTCATGAGGAAAATCTCCACTATTCTCCTTCGAATAGTGCATGGGGTCCTTTAAGTTCATCAGAGAGGGCAGACAGGGCCCCAGTTTAGCAGCTCGCACAGAAGAAGGCACCTCTAACAGTGCAGCACTCCCTAAGAATTACAGTGGAGTGTCAGCCTGGATTATGTGCTACTCCTCAACCCCCACCTATGGCACCTCCCCATGCCCACGCAAAAGATGTAACACCTGCCCCTTCATTTCCTCTCTCCGCACCATCCAAGGGCCCAAACACTCCTTTCAAGTGAAGCAGCGTTTCACTTGCATTTCTCCCAACTTAGTCTACTGTATTCGTTGCTCCCAATGCAGTCTCCTCTACATTGGAGAGACCAAACGTAAACTGGGCGACCGCTTTGCAGAACACCTGCGGTCTGTCCACAAGAATGACCCAGACCTCCCTGTCGCTTGCCATTTTAAAACTCCACCCTGCTCTCTTGCCCACATGTCTGTCCTTGGCTTGCTGCATTGTTCCAGTGAAGCCCAACGCAAACTGGAGGAACAGCACCTCATCTTCCGACTAGGCACTTTACAACCTTTTGGACTGAATATTGAATTCAACAACTTTAAGTCTTGAGCTCTCTCCTCCATCCCCACCCACTTTCTGTTTCTTCCCCCTTCCTTTTGTTTTTTTTCCAATAATTTATATAGATTTTTCTTTTCCCACCTATTTCCATTATTTTTAAATCTTTTATGCTCCCCCCACCCCCACTAGAGCTATACCTTGAGTGCCCTACCATCCATTCTTAATTAGCACATTCGTTTAGATAATATCACCAACTTCAACACCTCTGTGTTCTTTTGTTCTTTTGTGTGTGACATCTTTTGATGATCTGCTCCTATCCTAACACCCTCCCCCCTCCACTTCTCCCCCCCCCCCTCCACCTTAAACCAGCTTATATTTCCCTCTCCTTGTAAAGAAAGATCAGTTCTGTTGAAGGGTCATGAGGACTCAAAACATCGACTCTTTTCTTCTCCGCCGATGCTGCCAGACCTGCTGAGTTTTTCCAGGTAATTCTGTTTTTGGTTTTGATAATGTGCTTAATGCTTCAGCATGGAGCCTGAACCTATGGCCGTCTCACTCATGGGGCGATTTTTCCCAAATTTGCACTAAGTGCGGCAGCTGGAGGGTAAAACAATGTTTTACCGATCGGCCGTGATGGTGGGTTTTCACACCGCATCGTCCCAAACCCACCTCATTATTTATGCACTCCCGGGAAACCTTCTGTTTCCATGGTGGGTGGGCTCTCAGTCACCCGCCCGCCATCACCCCGCTGCTGCATCACGCCGGGCACCATGTTTAAAGTCCAGCCGCAAGCGCTCATCTCAGTGCTTCCCACTCACCACTGCTGCACGGAAGACATGGCCCTGAAACTGAAGAGGACTGCAGCCCCCAGGTTCAGTGACGTGTCTCTCGAGTGACTTTTGGATGCCGTGGAGGCCCCCTCAGGATGTCCCCTACTCCGGCTGTGGCTGTAGGATGGGCAGAAACAGCACTAATCCAGCTTAGGAGGTGGTGGCAGTGATGGTCAGTGCCAATGCCCTGCTAAAGGGGACAGCCACCCAGTGCCACAAGAGGGTGAATGATCTCCTCCGTTCCGCCAGGGTAAGTCACTCTTCTCATCGCTCAACTCTCACACTCACAAACCCATCACATGCCCACAGGGCCCGCACTCACTGCCAGTTCAAGGGACATCACCATTCACTCTCTCACACACACCATCATTGTCCTCATCCTGTCCATGGGATCACTCATCACCCGCACAGACCACACATACTTATCAACCGGCCCGGTAGGCATCCTCCCTTCTCCGTCTCTATCCATGCAGGACAAGCTGGCACACAACAAGAGGGAGAGGTTGCAGGCAAGTGGTGGAATGCCCGAAATCAAGGTCCTCACGGACTTTGAAAACAGAGACATCCAGCTGGCCGGCGATGACCGGGACCGGTCCTGTGCTGACGGTGAGCTCGGCGGTGCTCAGTCAAGTGAGGGTCCGGCAGTGCAACATCCATCAGACAACCATGCTGTGAGTGATGTGTCCTCTTTCACAGGCCACTGCCATGCACTAATTATCTCCCCTTGCTTTCGCAGGGACATCTGCCAAACAGCCGACAGAGTTCATGACCCAGGGCCTCCAAAGAAACTGCGAAGAAACCTCTGAAGAGGAATCTGGAGGCACCCTCCCTTAAGTCCTGTGACGGCGCTCACCCACGACCTCTACCAGCTCAGGGACACACACCTCGGTGGGACCTAGCTTTAGAGTAGCTCCGGGATCACAAGCTGGTGAGCTTTGCTGGAATTGCAGAGGCAAACTCAGGAACATCAGGAAGGGATTTCCGCTGCACTCCTCAGATTGTAAGGCACAATGAAGGAGTCCGTCTACCTTCAGTCTGAGGTGATAGCGCGGGCGTGCCAATGCACTGAGGTCAACACTGGTAGGATGGCGGCTGCCATGGAGACCTTGATCCAGGACATTGCTCCTGCACTTGCTGCGCGGGGTCAACTCCATCACTGATGCCATAGTTGGCCTCCAGCAGTGTGTACGTTGAGAGGGGTGCAGCTTGATCTCACTCCAGCTATTCCTACTCCTCAAGGAGTCAGCCTGGGGCTCCTGGGCACCCATAGGGAAGAGCATCCACAGGTGAACACCCCAGGCCCATTCATCCAAGTCACTCCAAGAGTGTTCAGCCCACCTGACTCCTCTCCCTATGACCTCTGCAGCTCCAACTCCACAGGTCGAGGAGGGTGTCACTGCCACTAAGCAGGACCCTGAAAGCAGGCCGAGGTCCTCCAAATCTGGGCCCTCCAGAGGATGCCCGCCAAAGTCATCACAGACAGGACATCGCAGTCAGCAGGCTGCCCCCACCTCTGCTGTGGATGTCCGGGGAGCACCAAGATGTAGTGGCAGGGTTAGGGCCGTGAAGGAGAATTAATCATTTGGAGTCAATCAGATAAACTAAATTAACAAAATTCAGGGACAAAATAAATGCAGCCCCTAAATTAGGGAGACTGCAAAACTAAGGACAAAGTTTAAAGGAAACTTACAAATATTAAACCAAAATGTGATTAAAGGGGTCGATAAAACACCCCAGTCCCCGCGGTGCCCACCAGGTATGAAAGGCCTCGAGAGTGCCGGCAGACACCGCGTGCTCCCTCTCCAAGGACATCCGGCCGCGAACGTAGCCGCGGAAGAGGGACAAACAATCGGGCAGGACTCCCCCCCTCGATCACCTGTTGCCTGGATCTGTTAATGGCCAACTTGGCCAGGCCCAGAAGCAGGTTCACGAGGAGGTCCTCCTCCTTCCCGACCCCCTTCCACACCGGGTGTCCATAGATCAGGAGCGTGGGAGTGAAGTGCAAAACAAAGCATCAACAAAAGATTTTTTAAGTAACTGAAAAGTGAGTGCGGCCTACAACCCCCTATGCATACATGGTCCACAGACGTCACAAGGCTGTGAAAGACTCCTGGGAGTCTGTGAACCGACACGTCCTGCTGTTGTAGGGGACTTATGCCTGCAACACCCTCCGCCTGAGGTCCCCGAAGGAAAGCAGGAGGACACCTCTGTAGAGGGGCCCCCAGTGGGGACCTCCGCCGCCGGGTGGCAACAAGGCAGCCAGAGTGTGTCCGGGCGGTGGGCCAGGGCAAGAAAGTGAAGCAGCAGCCCATACAGGAAACCTCTCCGCGCCGTGCTAAAGGCCGCGGAGGGCACTTCCGTGATGCTTGTGGGCCATCGGCTCCCGAGGAGGGGTTCGGGGCTTGGGGCCAATGTGGAATTCCATCCAAAAGGGGGAACGCTCAGAGGGAACACCACCGCGCACCTGGGCCGCCTCGAGGCCCGGTGTGATGTCAGGGCCGAGCACGACCATCCTAACGTCTGGAATGGCATTGGCCGCGAGCTAGACGTCCACGGACGTGCAATGTGCCAACTCCTGCGGGAGCATCCAGCCCAGTCCTCCGCCACCCAGCACGTCCCCGATCCTGGTCAACCCTGCGGCCACAGACCTCCTCTCCGCCAGACACTGAAAAGGACGGACGGGAGGGGATTCCTGAGCAGCGGCTCTCTGACGATAGCCGCTACTCCTGACGGGGGAGAGCTGCATCGTGAGACGAGAATGTTCCAGACTTTGATCAGGTCCTGGTAAAAGACGGGCTACGCCTGCAAGGCCCCTCTGCTCTATAAACAGGAGCTGCACGTCATAATTCAGGCCGTGTACCTGACGGAAGAAATACGTCGTCAGGGCACACCATCTAGGAGGAGGCTCGACATAGAGGTATCGCTGCAGGGTCTGAAGGCAGAAGGTTACCACCTGTGTGCGTAGGCACACTAGCGCCTGACCACCCTCCCCAAGCGGGAGACTCAGAACCTCAGCAGCGACCCAGTGCAATCTTTTGTCTCAGTAGAATTCGACGAGCCTTCTCTGGACTTTTGTGACAAAGTCCGGGAGAGGGGTCAAAGTGACCAGCCGATACCACAACATGGCGGCGATCAGCTGGTTTAATGGCCAGAACTTGACCCTGGTAAGACAGCACTCGGAACAGTCCTGTCCAGCGCCGCAGGCGAGCGGTGACTTTGGTCTCCAGTTCCTGCCAGTTTGCCGGCCAGGATTCCTCAGCGGGGCAGAGATGGACCCCCAGGTAGAGGAGGCTGGTCCTGCTCCAGGTGAAAGGCCTGAGCTCCTCGGGTAGGGGATCCATCTGCCACTGACCGACCAGGAGTCCAGAACATTTACCCCAGTTGATCCTGGCAGAAGAAGCGGCAGAGCAGACCTCCTGGCACTCGCGCATCCTCCTTAGGTCAGCCGGGTCGGTGAACATAAGGAGCACGTCATCGGCGTAAGCCGAAAGGACCACCCCGATGTCCAGCCCGCGCAGAACCAATCACGACAACCTCCCCCAGTCGATGGAGGTGGGGGGAAGGAGGAGCTCACTGGGGACAAAGGGCGGGACGTTGGAAATGATGATCCTCTGGGTGGTGGCCTCCAAAGGGTCCAGAAAGGTCCTGTCCACGGTGAGCCCCTTTTCCAGGGCTCCGGTGCACCGCCCACTCGGACCTCAGGAAAATTTGCCGCACATTTTCGAGGCTGCGCCAATGGCCGAGGGAACCGACGACCCCGGCCATTGTCTTCGCTCATGCCTCGATGGTCAAGCCCAGGGTGGGTGTAGCCCTTCGCCCCCCCAGGGCCTTTGTAAGGAGGTGGAAAGGTGACAGGGCCGCAGGAGCAGCTGCCCCCGCTTAGGCCACCGGTGTCAGCTCCGCCTCCACATTCACCCAGGAAGGCCCAGCTACAGGAGACTGTGTCGCAGCCAAAGGGGCTGAGTCACACCCACCCTGAGAAACGGGGGTAACTGTATCTCTCCCCGGGGAAAATGGGGAAAGAGATGGTACAGCCCTCCCCTTCCGGGGTGACAACAAACAGAGAGGAGAGGAGAGGGAGGGGGTAAAGGACAGGGAGACACAGGAGGGGAAGGGTAAGGGGTCGGTGGGTGTCTCTCGGTGGAGTGGAACGTTGGGTGGGGGCCCTGATGTCCTCCTGGTAGGGGGAGGGCGATGTCTTCACCAGGCAGCTGGTACTGACTGGTGCACAGGAGTCAGCCCCTGTTCCTCTTCATCAGGCAGCACCAGCTACCTGGACTCCAATTTGGTCGAAGTGAGAAGGGGTTTGAGGGGTTGTGGGTGTGGTGGGGGGTTGGGGGGGGTGGTGGGGGTTGGGGGGGGGTTGGGGGGCTTCGGGGGGTTGGGGTAGGGGGGTGGCAATTTTTTAACAGCACACACAAATACTCTTTCTTCCCCAAGTCTCTTTAACAAGTCTTCTGCCCTCCCCCACAAAACACACAACCTTCTTCAGCCCCCACCAAACAAAAAGCTCCAGATGCCCACCTAGGACGGTGAATTACACAGTCTTTGCCTCCTGGCCTCCCCGTTCAACAACAATAGTACCTCCTCTCTCACTCTCTCTCTCTCTTCTCTCATCCTCCTCAGGCCTTGCAGGTCCCCAGCAACAGGGGATGGGGGACGGCAGCAACAGCAGAGCAGGGATAGCCACACTGGATATCCAAAAGCCAAAGGAATACAGCAGCCAGAGCAAGAGCAGCAACACAGCAACAATATAGCAACAATACAGCAAAATTACAGCAACAATACAGCAGCAACACAGCAACAATACAGCAGCAACACAGCAACAATACAGCAAAAATACAGCAACAATACAGCAGCAACACAGCAACAATACAGCAGCAATACAGCAACAATATAGTAACAACACAGCAACAATACAGCAGCAATACAGCAACAATACAGCAGCAATACAGCAAAAATACAGCAACAATACAGCAGCAATACAGCAACAATACAGCAACAATATAGTAACAACACAGCAACAATACAGTAGCAATACAGCAAAAATACAACAACAATACAGCAGCAATACAGCAACAATACAGCAACAATATAGTAACAACACAGCAACAATACAGCAGCAATACAGCAACAATACAGCAACAATACAGCAGCAATACAGCAACAATATAGTAACAACACAGCAACAATACAGCAGCAATACAGCAAAAATACAGCAACAATACAGCAACAATACAGCAGCAATACAGCAACAATACAGCAGCAATACAGCAACAATATAGTAACAACACAGCAACAATACAGCAGCAATACAGCAACAATAAAGCAGCAATACAGCAACAATATAGTAACAATACAGCAGCAATACAGCAGCAATACAGCAACAATATAGTAACAATACAGCAACAATACAGCAGCAATACAGCAAAAATACAGCAACAATACAGCAGCAACACAGCAACAATACAGCAGCAATACAGCAACAATATAGTAACAACACAGCAACAATACAGCAGCAACACAGTAACAATAGAGCAAAAATACAGCAACAATACAGCAGCAACACAGCAACAATACAGCAGCAATACAGCAATAATATAGTAACAACACAGCAACAATACAGCAGCAATATAGCAGCAACACAGCAACACTACAGCAGCAATACAGCAACAATACAGAAACAATATAGTAACAACACAGCAACAATACAGCAGCAATACAGCAACAATACAGCAGCAATACAGCAACAATACAGTAGCAATACAGCAACAATATAGTAACAACACAGCAACAATACAGCAGCAATACAGCAACAATACAGCAGCAATACAGCAAAAATACAGCAACAATACAGCAGCAATACATCAACAATACAGCAACAATACAGCAACAATACAGCAGCAATACAGCAACAATACAGCAACAATACAGCAACAATATAGTAACAATACAGCAGCAATACAGCAGCAATACAGCAACAATATAGTAATAATACAACAACAATACAGCAACAATACAGCAGCAATACAGCAAAAATACAGCAACAATACAGCAGCAATACAGCAACAATACAGCAACAATACAGCAGCAATACAGCAACAATATAGTAACAACACAGCAACAATACAGCAGCAACACAGTAACAATAGAGCAAAAATACAGCAACAATACAGCAGCAACACAGCAACAATACAGCAACAATACAGCAGCAATACAGCAATAATATAGTAACAACACAGCAACAATACAGCAGCAATACAGCAGCAACACAGCAACACTACAGCAGCAATACAGCAACAACACAGCAACAACACAGCAACAATACAGCAGCAATACAGCAACAATACAGCAACAATATAGTAACAACACAGCAACAATACAGCAGCAATACAGCAACAATACAGCAACAATATAGTAACAACACAGCAACAATACAGCAACAATACAGCAGCAATACAGCAACAATACAGTAGCAATACAGCAACAATACAGCAGCAATACAGCAGCAAAACAGCAACAATACAGCAGCAACACAGCAACAATACAGCAGCAATACAGCAACAATACAGCAGCAACACAGCAACAATACAGCAACAATACAACAGCCACCACCAACTCTCCACACTTCGCAATTGCAGCAGCAGCAAACAAACCACAGCTGAGAGCAATTGGGGAGGATTAAATCTTTCAGTAAACATTTTCAACAGATGGACCCAGCATTAGTTCAATTACAGTAACAATCCATTTTTCAGGGGTTGATGAAATAATCCGTCAACAGTCTGATAAAGTTAGCAGTCCTGTTGGATAGCATTGTAATGCTGGGCTGTTGAACGGGAGCTACATTCCAGGAGATGGAAAGCACCATGCAGTACGGAATTTTATTTATTCATCCTCATTTTTCTCATAATTGTGTTTGATGTGTTTCCTGAGTTTCCACTCATTGATATGCTCAAACACAGCATCTCCGGCTTGGTCAAACACCCTCTCGAAGAAGATGGCGCCCAGCACAATGCTCAGTGCGAAGGTGGAAGTTCTCTTGAACATCAGGTTGTAAACCTGCCTCAACACCTCCATCTTCCCACTAGTTGCACAGTCTGGGCACGGGTGTTAATCACTTGTTCATATTGTTCACTATTGTAAATAAACTCCCAAGAATGTCTCCCCGCCTGTGGCTCCTAGTTCTGATGAGCAGTGTTCTTGTCACTCAGATGTGAAACCTTCCTGTGCAAGATAAAGGGCAGGTGTATGAGTCCAGGGCCTTTTCCCTGTGCTCTGTGCAACCTTCAGATAACAGCGATGGTCCAGCCTCACACTCCCTGGACACATTACTGATGCCTGTACCCCGGCGGTGCTGGTCATTGCTGCCAGAATGTAGTGCGCAGGTATCACAGTTCTCTCAGACTCTCTGTGAGCTCTCAGCACCTTTAAGGAGGGGCTGACCCCCATCTCTTCAGCACCTGTGACCACTGATTATTGCTCCAGCTCCTGAAGGGCTCAGGTGTTGAAGACAGGCAAAGCACTAGATGCTTCTAATGTTTCATCGCTGCATCTCTATGATTAGACCCTGATCACAGAGGACAAGCGAGCTGCCCTCAGCCAGACAGAAGTCTGACATTCTCAGAGGCTGTGTGAAGATTTAAGGAGTGTCCTCACTGCGTGTCATCACCATCCTCCTGCAAATGAGCGACGATTAGGGCCTCCACTGTGTCTCCATGACAGGAGCATTCTCACAGACTCTGCCATAACCAGGCTGCAGTCAAGTGTTCACAAACAGGGTGTGAGGAGCTATGGGGTCACCTCACTGCATGTCGTCATCATCATCTACAAGTCTAGCAGCTATGAGGGCCTCCTGAGCAGGCCTGCCTAGTCTAGCCAGTGCGAGGGCCTCATCCCCGTCATCGTCACCTCCGAGGACCTCCTCACCCTCATCCCCATCAGTGTCCTCCTCGTCAGAGGAGACGTGCAACTCCTCCATCTCCTCCTCAGCCAGCTCCTCACCCTGTTGCAGCACCAGGTGGTAAAGGGCACACCAGACGATGACAATGATGTGTGACACCCTCTGTGGATGGTATTGCAGGGGCTCCATCAGACCGGTCCAGGCACCAGAACCTCATCTTCAGCATCCCAATGGTCTGCTCCACCAAGGTGTGAGCTGCAGCATGAGCCTCATTATAGCGTCGCTCTGCTGCAGTCTGAGGCCACCGCACGGGTGTCATCAGCCACAGCTTCTGCAGGTAGCCCTTGTCCCCGAGGAGCCATCCCTGCAGCCTCTGTGGACCCTGGAAGACTCCAGGGATCTGTGACCGACTGAGGATGTAGGCATCGTGCACAGTCCCTGGAAACTGTGTGCACACATGCAGGATGCATTTCTGGTGGTTGCACACCAGCTGCACATTCAGTGAAGGGAACCCCTGGCGGTTGATGTAGTCCACCGTGTGTTGCGATGGAGATCTGAGCACCACATGAGTTCAGTCAATCGCACCTGTACCTGTGGGAAACCCAAGATCTGGGCAATTTTTAAAAAATTCTTTCATGGGATGTGGGTGTGGCTGGCTAGGCCAACATTTATTACCCAACCCTAGTTGCCCCTGTTCAGACGGCAGTTAAGAGTCAACCACTTTGCTGTGGGTCTGGAGTCAGATGGCTCCATGTTCCTGATGTACTCCTCCTGCAGGATGAAAGAGAGAGGCACGTGGGTCAGCATGGGTGTACTAAGAACCTGTCCTGGTTTAAGTGTGACAGCCCCTTAACACTTGCTGGAGAGTGCTGGCCACCACCTGGATGGCCAGAGATTAGTGCGCTGCAAGGCTGCCCTGTTAGCTTGAACCACGGGGGAGACTGGTCCAAAGCGGGATGCTGACATTGCAAGGGGCTGTGAGCACCTCTGCCAGTGACTGCTCCATGGCCAGTTTTAGCAAGGAGATTGTACAACGTGTGGAGTCCAACTGCTCTGCAGTCGACTAAAATGCTCATGAATCTGCAGTCTGTCCCGAGAGTTGGGAGGTGGGCTGTCGATGGGGTGGGGGGAAGCTCTGCAGAACTTGGTGGCAATTTGATACCTCTGCAGAGTGGGCAGATAAGCTAGAAGCCCAACACCAATAGCATCAATGTGGCCTGAATGCGTGGCCGGTTCCATCGCCCACCCTACCACCACCACCCCCCACAAATGCTTGTGTGATAAATTCAACGGCAAGGCTGCCTTTGCCCTCCTCACAAGTCATCTCAACGGCAAGGCTGCACTTGTCCCTGCTCCCCTTCACCCTCAAAAGTCGCCTCGGGGGCAGGGGCTGACTTGCCCCCTGATCCCCCTCCCCACCCACCTCCCGCCACCAGTCGGACAATGTGGCCCTTAACCCCGGCCTCACCAGCTGTCCTGAAGCCTGCAAAGCACCAGGTGAGCTCTGCAGAACGACGCTGCTCACTCATCTCCGGTTCACCCAAATGTGCCGGCTGCCATGTGCTGTTGTGAAGCACGTCAGCGTGCTTTCCCATCGACATGGATGGACGATCCAGTGGAGGGTACAAGACCCTGGAGGAATGGCCTGGTAATGATTTGCTGATGTATTACAACAAGGTTCCCGACGACCGATGGTGGGAAATGTGGCCCGCTGTTAGCAGGCTGGGGGGACAACTGTGACCTGTCTTCCCACTGTCGTAAAACCGATTGCGCCATATTGTCTGCTCACGCCACCTGTCAGGCCCTCCACCAGTGGGCATGGAGAATTCCCCCCATGGTAAGGGCAAATTATGACCAAATAATTTCAAGATTAAAGAGGTTGAACTATAATGAAAAATTGGAGAAGCTTAAGATGCATTTTTTTTTTATATATCAAGAGTTCTGAGTTTAGCGTGCATTTCTTGTAGGTGCCATATTTACTTCAAGCACTGCACCTGTCCATCAACGCCTGTTAGTTATAAAACGTTGCATCCTGTAACTTAGCACAAGGGACCAGTTAGTAAAGTATTAGCTAGTACAGAGAAGGTGAACAGAGCATGCTTGAAGATAAGTCAGGCCATGGAGCAAGAGGATTATAAATTTCAATTAATGAAAAGTAAATTTAAAACACATTTTATTTAAAATTACATATTTACAGAGAATCAAAGATATTATAAAAGTTCTAAAAGCCATTCCAATACTGGAAGGAAAACCTTGATGGGCCAAATGGTCTGTTCTCGGTATTGGCTTGTTCTACTGCTATTAATTGCTGCCCTAGCCAAGATTAGCCAACTCAACAAGAATTTGAAGCTGGGGCAGTAATCTGGATGGTGTCTCCACCTTCAGGTGAGGGGCTTCCAAGCGCTGAATCCATCTGGTTCCATCCTTCACAGTTATACCACGGGTGGATGGTAGCTGTCCCTCCTAGTGTTACTGCTCCCTCCTCCAAGTGGGGCCTGCCGTGTCCTGGATTCCCTGGGCCTGGGAAGTGTCGGCTGTCTTTATATTTTTTGAAATTCCCACGACCCCCACCAGAAGGTCAGCATTTTCCAAGCAGTAGGCATCTCAGAAATGGTCATTTTCGTAAAGGTACTTGTCTCACCTCACGTTGGGTAGCTCTGTCCTAGGACAGCTGGGTAGGGGTGGGCCACCAATTCTTGGCCAGCTCAACTTGGAAAAATTGATTGGCTGATCAACTGACTGCAGCTCCCCTTCTGCGAGTGACAGCAAAGAGTAGGAGCTTCAGCCAATCTCTTTCTAGCACAGGAACGCTGAGGCTATTTGCTGCAACATCTCACTCATCATCCAGCAGCACAGCAAGGGAGCTTGGTCATTCACACAGGTCCTCAGCCATGAAACAACAAGTGTGTGTTATTTCCTACTGAGCCATTGCAAGGAAGGGCTGGTGCGAATCCTGATAATGTTCTTTAAGCCTCGAGGGTCATCTATAATGTCAAGAAATACACTTCATTAATTCTAATGCAAAGGAATTAAATGGCTGATTTATAGGGTGACCGGACATTCTGATTTTGCCGTGACAGTTCTGGCTTTTTATTAAATGTCCCGCTGTCACAACAATTTCCTCAAAATAATTTGGATAGGCAGCTCACCATCACCTTGTCAAGGGCAAATCGGGATGGGCAACAAATGCTGGCGTAGCTAGCAACTCCCACATCCCATAGATGAAAAAAATAAAAAGTTTCCTGGTTTTCACCATTTCCCTTTCTGTTAAACATAAACTGGACCTGGAGGAAAAAAATCTGTGTAAAATGTCATCCTTCTTCCTGTAAACACCCATCACATCACATTGCATTCCTCCCCCAACCTTGACGTCTCCAAGGGAGTTGTCACTACCCTTTTGGTGCTGATGGCTCCATTGCCGATGACGCTTTTCATCAATTTACAGAATATGATCGCCAAATTTGCAAGGACATATTCCGGGAGATGTCAGCACCTGAACTCCCACCTTTAACTGCCCCTCCCCCAGACTCCTGCCATTCGTCACCCACCATGTCAATCATCAAGGAGTCCTGCCCTCCCATGGCTTTTCAATATGTCCCAGTTTTGACTTTTGAAAATCTGCTCACCCTACCGATTGAAGAAAATGATTCCTGATGGTGGATGTTATGCTTCTGTTTTTGTGGTTTGGTTGCAGGATCCAGTTCTGTTTCCAAATTTGTGCATTGAGGATCCTGCAGTTCCTTGCCCCCTCCCCCAAGCCATCTAACCCCCACCCACTCCCACTCTTTGCCTCACACCTTCTAATGCTGTCTTGAATTCCCTCTTAAACTCAGCCAGTTCTTTTACAAATATCTATTGTTCCGAATGGTCTGTTTCATTGGAACATGTGTCTCATTAAAAGTCAAAGAGAACTCAGTTGTGTCAGAGTCATCGAGGCAAACTGTACCAAGGCCAACATTATGGCGAATCAGTTAGTATAGTGGAGACAAATCACAACACATAATAACTAGAGGCAGCCACTGCAACAGATGCGGTTTGACACAGATGGACCACGTATATCCTTGAAAAGCTGTACCATGTAAAAGCCTTCAATGTAGAGGAGAGGAGGTACAGAGTCATTTTCTGTTGTGCAAAATGAATTGCATTTATATAGCACTTTTCACAACCTCAGGACATCCCAAAGGGCTTTACAACCAAGGAATTGTTTTTGCCTGGATGAATGTATCTCCTAAACACTCAAGAAGCTTGACACCTCCAGGACAAAGCAGCCCAGTTGATTGGCACCTCATTAACTACATTCACATTCACTCTCTCCACCACTGACGCGCAGTGTGTACCATGTAAAAGAAGCACTCCAGCAACTCACCAAGCCTCCTTCTGCAGCACCTTCCAAACCCGCAACCTCAACCACATATCAGAACAAAGGCTGCAGGCGCATGGGAACACCACCACCTGGAAGTTCCAGTCCAAGCCACACATCATCCTAACTCGGAAATATATCGCTGTTCCTTCACTGTTGCTGAGTCAAAATTCCAGAACTCCCTCCCTAACAGCACTGTGGGTGTACCTACACCACACGGACTGCAGCGGTTCAAGGAGGTGGCTCACCACTACCTTCTCAAGGGCAGTTAGGGATGAGCAATAAATGCTGGCCTATAGTCAGTGATGTCCATGTCCTGTGAAAAAATAAAAAGGATGCAGAAGCAAACAGCGATGTGATGATGGCCAGGAAATCAGCCAGAACACCAGATGTCCTTTGGTGTGCTTTGAGTAATACAAATTATTTGAATACTTGGACAAATGGGGCCTCAATTTGATGTTTCATCTGAAAGATGACCCCTTCTGACAGTGCAACCACTCGCAGTACTGCACTACAGCGTCAGTCTAAATTATGTGCTCATCCCAATGGAGCGGGTTTTGAACCCACAACTTTCTGATCCAGAGGTTAAAGGGCTACCATCTGAGACACTCCTGTTCCAGGACACAGTATAGGAGCCATGTGGCATTTACTCCTGAGACAGTACAGAAGGATTTCAGGAGATCTTTAACGTGATCTTTGCAGACAACTTAAATATCATTGCACTGCCTGACTGCCTGTTATGACCATTTTGAAACGTCAGTAATGTTGCTTGCTTGTATTGAAGTACCTCAGGGTGCGACATGATACATGTGGAAAACTTGAATACTTTTTGTGACGACCATTTTGAAATATTTTGAAATGTTCTTTCAGATATTTTATGAATAAAGTATATTTTCACACACGTGTGTGTGTGGAAGGGCTCAGAAATCCCCGCGAGGCAGCTCTGTGCCTCAGGAAGATTAAAGTTTTTGAACAGCTAAATGCAGAAAAGAAAATATTTTAAGACATGTCCCCTCATGTGGCAGTGTCACATGAGCTGGGACATGTCAAGGGACGTTAACGGAAAACTTTATTTAAATTATAAGCCCTTCATGAAACCTCATCCCGTCCGTGGATGAGATTTCATGAGAAATGCGAAGGCCGCCTGGGCTCTTTGCTTGCCCCCACCCCCCAACCCCCCACCCCCCCACCCCCGCCAACCTTAAGTTTCGACGGGAATCTCATTTAACTAGTTTAATCAGTTTTTGACAGGCCTTAGGAGGCCTTTGACAGTTCGGCGGGCACGCAACTGAGTCAGCTGTGCGCCCGCCGAACTGAAAATCTAAATGACGTAGTTGATGCGCCCGAAGTCACCTGGCGTCATTTTACACGTCGGCAAGAGGGTCCTGTCCCCGCTCGCCGACCGGAAAATTCTTCCCAATGGACACTGACCCTTCCACTTATCAGCGCATGTTTGTCTCCCTTTACGCTGCTGACCAGTGTGCACGTGTTAAGACAATGGCCGGGATTTTCCGCTCCCGATCGTGTAATCGGGTGTCAACGGCGGACGTGAGATAAATCTCGCAAGGCAGTCCACAACCGGTTTTACAACCACGTTGGGACGAGGAAGCGATTGTGCGCCTCCGCCGTCCATGGTGGGCTACGCTCCCCGCTCCCCGCTGCCAAACGCCACGGCCGTCATTCGCATAAATCAGCATCTCATTGTGACGCCCGCTCACCGGAATCATCCCTCCAAGCGGGACGAAGAGGCCGCGTGCAATTCGAAAGACACGTTTCACAACATGGTTCATACGACGTGCAGCTGGAGGGCGGACCTGCTCTTGGCTCCGGACCCTGAGGTGAGCTTGCATCGTGTGGCCCTCGTGGGGGTCAGCGCCAGCTTTCTCAGGCTGTCCTGCGTCGGTTTCAGAAGGTTCTCAAAGCAAGTCTCTACAGATACCACAGCAGGGTTAAGTGGGGCGGGGGGGGGGGGGGGGGGGTGGGGGCGGGGGGGTGGTGGTGGTGGGGGGAGGGTGGTTAGCTTTTATTGTGCTACATGGCAAGGGCTCCACCCCGGGGAAGGGGCCAGACAGGACTGAGGGAAGGAAAGGGGCTGCAGGGCAAGGGCTGCACTGAGGGGCAACAAGCGGGGAAGGCTGCACTGCGACACACGACTGGGGGGGGTGAAGGGGGAGCACTAAAGGGCCACCCAACTGAAATGATGGCTCCAAAATGAGCACAGAGGCACAGCTGAGACAGGTTAGCAGCTGTTCAATCGACATGCAGGGAGTCAGTAGAGTGAAGCAAAAATGCTCATTAATGCAACACTGAACCCTCAAAGTGGCAATGATTGTTCCCCTACTTTTAACTCCTCGTTTGCAGCCTTCAAATTCTCCGAGCGTTATGGAGCTGCAGAACTGTGCATTGCACAGAAGAGAGGCCCTGGATAGAAACCATTGCCATACGCGGGTTCAGGAACCAAGGTAGCACATGTGATTGACAATAACACAGCTCATCTAAAGAAGGAGGCATAGACAAGAGGAGACATGAAATGAGTGTGAGTCTATTTACATTTGTAAACATTATATATATATGTGATTAACACCTGTGCCAATGTTATGCAACTAGATCTTCTTCACACCTGGAGAGGGAGCACGCGGTGTCTGCCGGCACCCTCGAGGCCTTCCGTGCCTGTTGGGCACCGGGGGTGGGGGGGTTGGGGTGCTTTATCAATCCTCTTAATCACATTTTGATTTGAAGTTTGTAAGTTTCCTTTAAACTTTGTCTTTGGTTTTACATCTAACCTGACTTAGGGGCTGTGTTTATTTTACCCCGCATTTTGTTGATTTAGTTTGATTGGTTTGACTCTGAAAGAGTTACATTGTCTTCACTTTCCGAACCCTGCCGCTACGTCTTGGTGCTCCCCCAACATCCATGGTGGAGGTGGAGGCAGCCTGCTGACTGTTATGCCCTGTTGTCTGTGATGACCTTGGCTGACGTCCTCTGGAGAGCCGAGACCTGGAGGGCCCCAGCCTGCTTTCCTGCTGTGAGGCAGGTGCACACTCCTCGGCCTGTGGAGCTGGAGTTGATGGGGCCACAGGAAGAGTGGATTTGGATCGGCCGGAGTCACCTGGGTGGATGACCCAGGCGATGGGGAGGGTTGGGGGGGGGGGTGGGGTGCGTCATGCTGCTGGGCCACCTCCCTAGGTGTGCCCGAAGGCCCCTGGTTGACACATCGAGAAGAAAGGGCAGCTGGAGTGAGATCAAGGTGCTCTGCAGCCCTCTCGCATTGACACTGATGGATGGCACCAATGGTTACAGTGATGGAGTGCAGCTCCTGCAGCAGTGCAGGGCCAACTTCCTGGACCAAGGTCTCCATGGTGACCATGCACCTGCCAGTGTTGACCTTGGTGCATTGGCATGCCGGCACTATCACCCCAAACTGAAGGTGGACGGACTCCTCCATCGTGCTTTACAACCTGAAGAGTGCAGCGGACATCCCTTCCCGATGTCCCCGAGCTTGCCGTTGCAGGATTTAGGACTGAGTCTGGAGGCTCGTCATCTGACTCAGCAGAATTGTGGCCTCCAGCAGTGCTCTGAGTCCCTGAGCAGTACTCTAATGTCCCTGCCGCTGCCTGCTGTGGAGCAGATGGTGCGTTGTGCTCACCAGATTGTGAACCTGAGGCTACTCCAGAACTAGGTCCCACCAAGATGTGTGTCTCTGAGCTGGGGGAGGGTACAGGTGAGTGCTGTGACAGGTCTTCAAAGGTGCTGCCTCAGGTTTCTCATCCAAGGTGTCGTCGGGTGGGAGTTGAGGGCTTGGCTCATGGATGCCCTTGGGGGCTTCCCAGAGGTGCCTACAAAAGAAAGGAGAGACAATTTGTGCATGGCAGGTGACTTTGAAATGGGAGAAATCATCACAGTGATTGTCTGATGGATATTCCAGTACAGGATCCTCACCTGGGTGTGTGTTGCTGACCTCACCATCAGCGCAGGCACAGTCTATGCTCAGGCCAGCTCTATGTCTCTGTTCTCGAATTCCGTGAGAACCTTGATCTTGGGAATTCCACCCCTTATTGTGGAGCCAGCGTGTCCTGCACAAAGACAGATGGAGGGACTGTAAGCAAGACGCATGCGAGGCCAGACGATAAGGGTGCCTGACACGTGTGGGTGGTGAGTGGAGCCATGGACAGGATTAGGGTGCAAACTCCAGAGCGGATGCAGCCAGATGGGAACCAGAAATGTGTGGGTGCGTGGCGATGTCCCTTGAGATGGCAGCGAGTGAGATCCTTGTGAATGTATGAACTGGAATTTGTTGTTAAAAGAACTGGAGTCAGGGCTTAGAGGGAAAACCGGGGGGCACTCCTGTTTCTCTGGTAGAAGTGAAGTGCTTGTATGTGGGAGGTGAACTAAAGCATTTTTTCAGGAGCATTTTCATTAATCAGTGGAGAAGGGGGATCACACCATTGTCTCTTTTTCCTTTGTAAGCTTCATCCTTCAGAATGTGACTGGGCAAAAGAGCTGTATTGTTGCCTTGTATCATCGTTTCTTACACTGGTTACTGAGCTAACAATGAGTTGATTAGTTTGTTCCTATTGTTCTAACTAGTCATATTATTTGTTAATCCCATTTAGGTACAACAAAATAGAACAAAAATGTCAGGATTCCAGTGACAGTGCCAAGACTGACCATGGTAAAATATAACAGTAAACATGGAGAGGCCCTATACCTCACTGAAAGAGTGTGAGCCTCCACAAGGGACTGGGTGCGAGCTACGTGTGAGGTCACTTAAAAAGTATTTCATAGTTACATTGCATTTCACTTGCATCATTCTAATGGTCAAGTAGAGATGAGAGATGAAAAAATGCAAGAAGTCAATTGTGGAAGTGGTGAGCACGCCCTCTAAAGTAACCACACAGTAGGGCGGGGTATAAAGGAGAAATAATGGGAGCTTGTTGGAAAGTTATGGCGATAATCATGGGGCATTTTAATCTACATATGGACTGAAAAAATCAAATTGGCAAAGGTAGCTTAGATGAGGAGTTCATAGAAGGTTTTTGGGATAGTTTCTTAGCATAGTATGTTCCCACACCAACCAGAGATCAGGCTTTACTAGACCTGGTATTGTATAGCGAGATAGGATTAATTAATGACGTCATAGTGAAAGTGCCCCTAGGTAGCAGTGATCATAATATGATTGAATTTTACATTCAGTTTGAGGGAAGGAACAGTGGGCCTAGGGCTAGTATTTTAAACTCAAATAAGGGTAATTATGAGGGCATGAAAGCAGAGCTAGCTGGATAGGTCAATAGGGGTTCAGTGGCAGACATTTAAGGGGATATTTCAGAATACACAGAATGGATACATTCGAATGAGAAAGAAAAATTCCAAGGGGAGGACCCACCGTCCATGGTTAACTAAAAAAGTTAAAGATAGGGCAGAATTCTGCCCTCGATGGGCGGACGGGGCCCCACCAGCTCGGCAGCGGGTGGGCAGCCAAACTCTACCGCCAAAATGGGCCTCGCCTCCATTTTAAGTTGGTGGGCCAATTAAGGCTCCGCCCAGCAACATTCCCACGCACGAAAGAGCGCACATCTCCCTGAGACTAAGTGCTGTCTCAGGGAGATCAGTAAATGTTTTACAAACTTAAAAAACAGAAAAATAAAAAGATTATTAACATGTCCCCCTCATATGACAATGTCACTCGAGATGGGACTGTTAATAAATATCACATAAAATTTATTAAGCATTTTTAAAGCAGACATGAAACTTCATCCTGCCAGTGGATGAGGTTTCCTGTATTATCAGAAGCCCCCTGGGGTTCCTGGCCAGCCCGCCAGCATTAAGGTTGGACGGGCAGGTCCTTTAACTATCTTAATTATCCTGTCAATGGCCTCAATTGGCCATTGACAGGTTGGCGGGCAAACAGCTGATTGCGCTGTCCGCCCGCCTTCCTGAATATTTAAATGGACTGGGATGACGTTGGGGGTTCCTCCCGACATCATCCCGCGTCATTTTCCCCTCGGCCAGCGGGCCCCGCCCCCAAATCACCAACAGGAAAATGCAGGCCATAGTGTCAAACTTAAAGAAAAAGCATAAAATTGCACAAAGATGGAGGGGGCAGAAAATTGGATATAGTATATAAAACAGCAAAGAATGACAAAAAGGTTAATAAAGAGGAAAAAATTAGAGTATGACAGAAAGCTAGCTAGAAACATAAAGACAGTCAGTAAGAGTTAATATAGACATTTAAAAAAGAAAAGGATTAACAAAGTGAGCTTTTGTCCGAGAGAATGTGAGTTTGGGGAATTAATATTGGAAAATAAGGAGATGGCAGGTGAATTGAACAAGTATTTTGCATTGGTCTTCACTATAGAGGATATAAATAATAAATCAGAAATAGCTGTAAATCAGGAAATGGGAGGGAGGAACTCAAGAAAATCACTATCACCAGGCAAGTGGTACTGAGTAAATTGTTGGAGCTGTGGGCTGACAAGTCCTCAGGTCCTGATGGATTTCATCCTGGGGTCTTAAAAGAAGTGGCTAGTGAGATAGCTGATGCATTGGTTTTAATTTTCCAAAATTCCCTAGATTCAGGGAAGGTTCCATTAGATTGGAAAACAGCGAATATAACTCTTTTATTCAAAAGGGGAAAGAGGCAGAAAGCAAAAAACTACGGGCCAGTTAGCCTAATGTCTGTCAGAGGGAAAATGTTAGAAGCTATTATTAAAGATATTATTGCAGGACACTTAGATAAATTCAGGGTTACCGTCTGTCAGAGGGGAAATGTTAGAAGCTATTATTAAAGATATTATTGCAGGATACTTAGATAAATTCAGGGTTACCATCTGTCACAGGGAAAATGTTAGAAGCTATTATTAAAGATATTATTGCAGGACTCTTAGATAAATTCAGGGTAATCAGGCAGAGTCATCATGGCCTTGAGAGAGGGAGATCATGTTTAACCAATTTATTGGACTTCTTTGAAGAAGTAACGTGTGCGGTGGATAAGGGGGAACTGGTGGATGTACTGTACTTAGATTTCCAGAAAACATTTGATAAGGTGCCACGTCAAAGGTTATTGCGGAAAATAAAAACTCATGGTGTAGGGGGTAACATATTGGCATGAACAGAAGATTGGCTGGCTAACAGGAAACAGGAAGTAGGCATAAATGGGCCAGTTCCTGGCTAGCAAGATGTAACGAGCGAAGTGCCACAGGGATCAGTGCTGGGGCCTCAAATTTTGCAATTTATGTAAATTTCTTCGATGAAAGGATCAAAGGTCTGGTTGCTAAATTTGCTGATGATTCAAAGATAGGTAGGGAAGTAAGTTGTGAAGAGGACATAAGGATTCTACAAAGGGATAGAGATAGGTTAACTGAGCCAGCAAAGATCTTGCAAATGGAGTCTAATGTGGGAAAACGTGTAATTGTCCATTTTGGCAGGAAGAATAAAAAAGAAGCATATTATCTAAATGGTGAGAGATTGCAAAGCTCTGAGTTTGCAGAGGGATCTGGGTGTCCGAATGCATGCAATGCAAAACGTTAGTATGCCGGTACAGCATACAATTAGGAAAATTAATAGAATGGTATTGATTGTTTCAAGGCGAATTGAATACAAAAGTAGAGAGGTCATGCTTCAGTTATACAGGGCATTGGTGAGACCACATCTAGGGTAGGCTTGCTAGACTAACACCTGGAATGGGCAGGTTGTCGTATGAGGAAAGGTCGGACAGACTAGTCTTGTGTATGTTGGAGTTTAGAAGAGTAAGAGGTGTCTTGATTGAAACATATAAGATCCTGAGGGATCTTGACAGGGAGGATGTGGAAAGAATGTATCCTCTTGTGACAAAATATAGAACTAGGGGTCAATGTTTAAAAATAAGGAGCCTCCCATTTAAGGCAGAGATGAGGAGAATATTTTTATCTCAAAGGGTCGTGAGTCTTTGGAACTCTCTTTCTTCAAAGGCAGTGGAAACAGAGTATTTGAATATTTTTAAGGCAGGGGTAGATAGATACTTGATGAGCAAGGGGATGAAAGGTTATCGTGAGTATGTGGGAATGTGGGGTTGAAATTGTAATCAGATCAGTCATGATTTTATTGAATGGCAGAGCAGACTAGAGGGGCTAAGTCTAGGGTTATTGTTACCTTGGTGAAGGTTTACCTATGAGTGATTAATTTGGGGGTTTGTTTAAAAGTTATTATGGCAGTAATTTGTGGACGTGTATACGTTTAATTCCATGTTAAGTTAATAAATGTTCAATTTAATTTATATAAAAAAAACCTTTGGAGGCTTGGTGGTTTTATTTCTGAATTCAGAGCTGCATCTCAAACATACCAATTGAAAATATAGGTTGTGACAGTTATTTAAAGTTTCCCTCTGGGATTTTAAATGACTCATTCATTACCAACAGAGATGGAAATAATGCCTAAGAGTTGGCATAAGCGTGAGGTCGGAAGCTCATCTGAGAACCACCCCCATCCCTTGCTGCTGACTCTTTTTCCCTTCTTCTCCAACCTCCAGTCTGCAACCCCACCCTGCCCTCATTCGCCTGAGGCCTGGGTTCCTCGGCAATCCTAGGCCTCTCCCAGGGTGCATTGCTGGTAGCTGCCACTGATCCTGGTTGCACTGCCTCTGATTGGCCAGTAGTTCTCAGTGGCTGCAACATCACCCCTCCCCACCCCCAGGGTCCTTGATCCCAGAAAGGCCCACTGCTGGCCACATAAGTGCCCGTATGGCACTTAATTTGGCAGACGTTCCACAAAGGAGGTGACGCAAGGATCCCATCAACTTTCCAGCTGCTGTGCGAGACCCCTGCCTTCACAATTAAATACCGCCCTATGATTGTATACATTCTACATCCTCAAAGCGGAGATCAGCAAGGCAAAGCCCATGAATTTCTGAAAATGCAATGGAACTGCTGCTGCAAGAAATGAGGGAAAGAGAAACAACCCTGTTTAGTATTCAAGGTTGCCCTCTCCACAAGACAGTGACCAACACAAGGTGGCATCGAGATCCCACCATGCCCTGCGCCACCCAGAGCCATTGGCACCAAACTAGGAACAAGGCTTCGGGCCTACAGAAGTTAGCCAAGGTTAGGAGCCCACTAGTACCCATGCCAAGTAGATGGGCCTATATAAAGGCTTCCTTGCATCCTGCCACACATTGATCGCTAACCCCTGTCAAGCATGGACATCATGTAAAAACCTTTTGAATGTTTACCATACAAGCCTTGACTGTAGCACACAACAGTTCACCTGCAACTCATCACAGAGTCTATACCACATGAGCATCTTAAAAGGGTTTTACACAATACCTCTGATAAAACCAAGCTCTATACTGTATGCTCACACGCTCACACACACTATGGGCTGCAGTGTGGAAACTTGGGTTTGTCACAATATGGCATTTCAAATTTCACAACACAGGGTGCCTCACGACAGTGGAGAAGTTGGGGAGTATAACATTAAGCCATTGTGTGCCTCTAAGGAAGGCAGCTTGAAACATTTTGAGATTGAAGGCATTTTGGGAGTTGGCAGGGTGAACGGCGCAAGCCTCACATTATGGAGCACGAAAAGCCATCACAGGGATAAACAATGAACTGGGACCTTTATAGTCACAACAATCAATGGATCTTGGGGTCCATATTAAGAGCAAGAGGTTCCATTAAGGCAAAGTGCGGATTCTGGATGTGAGAGACACGGGCGACAGTGTTTACTTGGAGCCAGGAATAGAGTGCAAGGGCAGGGAAGGATTTTCAGAAAGGAAAATCAGAAATAAGATTATCTGGCAGGAATTAATCTGGCAGGACACATTTTAAATTTCAGCAGGTTTCCTACGCCCTGCAGCCAGTCAGGTTGACAGGCCGGCTTCCTACTGGGCAGGGATGTAGCCAAGAAGTGGATCCCAGATAGGTCAGGTGGTTTGTGGGGGGGGGCGAATGAGGAGGTGGGGGAGGTGGGCGGTGGAAGTTTTCTGAGAGGTTTGAGCTGAACTAGGCAGCAAACTGGGAAAGTTGGCTGACTGCGGGAGCCTGGTTGCCTGAGGTAAGCGTGTTGGGCATGGGGCAGGTGGGAGTGGGGAGCGGGGGTGTAGGCAGGGGCTGTTGGGAAGCTACCTAATGCTACTCCTGGCCCACAAGCAGTGCAATAAAGACACGCACCTCATGGATGAGGCCTTTCTCACCTCCTTTAATCTACTGGAATTCCTGAGAGCTGAGAAACTCGGCCCCCGTGATTAAAATCCTGTCAATATGGACGACTTCTTAAAAGGATTTAGTGACTAACCCTCCTGAAAGCTGATTGGCTTTACTTCCTTCCGCTCTGCTGTTAAAATGAGAAATGGGCAAATTGGAGTGGGGTCTGGAAACTAGACATTTTTTATCTTTCCACATGCCCCCAACCTACCTGTCCTTGAGAGCTAAGTTTCCCCAAAGCATTTCGACATTCTTATCAAAAAATTTGCCCCAAGTACATTCCTTCTCACGTACTTTTGTTTCTGTCTACTCATTTAGTCACTCATGCCACACGAGAATACGCTGGAGAGCAACACAATGGCACACTGTAAATTACCGAGAAATTATTGGCCAAAGGGATGCCATGTAATGAGCATTCTAACACACCCCTCGCAGTGGTTGAGGTTGGTTGCTGTCAGATTGCAGTAGTTGATTCAATCAGTTACTGCCTCCTTAAAAAAGCTCAGCCTACAGAAGCATTTCTCACTTTGACAGTGCCAGGTAGCTGCACTGAGAGCTATAAACTTGCTCTTGGGGGGATAATGGTGGGTGAAGGCGCACATTTTTAAGTTTCTTTTAAATTCGTTTATGGGATGTGGGCATCCCTGGCTAGGCCAGCATTTATTGCCTATCCCTAATTGTCCTTGAGAAGGTGGCGGTGAACTGCCTTCTTGAAACGCTGTAGTCCATGTGGTGTTGGTACACCCACAGTGCTGTTAGGGAGGGAGTTCCAGCGACAGTGAAGGGCGACATATTTCCAAGTCAGGATGGTGATTGACTTGGAGGGAAACTTCCAGGTGGTGGTGTTCCCATGTGTCTGCTGCTCTTGTCCTTCTAGATGGTAGTGGTCGTGGGTTTGGAAGGTGCTGCCTAAGGAGCCTTGGTGAATTAACGCAGTGCCACTTGCAGATGGTGCACACTGCTGCTACTGTGCGTCAGTGGTAGAGGGAGTGAATGTTTATGAAAGGGATGCCAATCAAGTGGGCTGCTTTGTCCTGGACAGTATCAAGCTTCTTTAGTGTTGTTGGAGCTACACTCATCCAGGCAAGTGGGGAGTGTAGCTCCAACATCAGGCTCCTGACTTGTGCTTTGTGGATGGTGGACAGGCTTTGGGGAGTCAGGGGGTGAGTTACTCACCACAGGACTCTTAGCCTCTGACCTGCTCTTGTAGCCACAGTATTTATATGGTTAGTCCAGTTCAGTTCCTGGTCAATAGTCACCCCCAGGAAGTTGATAGTGGGGGATTTGGTGATGGTAATGCCATTGAATGTCAAGGGGTGATGGTTAGATTCTCTCTTGTTGGAGATGGTCATTATCTGGCACTTGTGTGGCACGAACATTACTTACCACTGGTCTGCCCAAGCCTGAATATTGACCAGATCTTGCTGCATTTGGACATGGACTGCTTCAGTATCTGAGGAATCATGAATGATGCTGAATATTGTGTAATTTTCCCCACTTTTGACCTTATGATGAAAGGAAGGTCATTGATAATATAGCTGAAGATGGTTGGGCCTAGGACACTACCCTGAGGAACTCCTGCAGTGATGTCCTGGAGCTGAGAAGACTGACCTCCAACAACCACAACCATCTTCCTTTGTGCTAGGTATGACTCCAACCAGTGGAGAGTTTCCCTCCTGATTCCCATTGACTCCAGTTTTACTAGGGCTCCTTTGTGCTACACTTGGTCAAATGCTGCCTTGATGTCAAGGGCAGTCACTCTCACCTTATCTGTGACAGAAGAACAATAAACACGCTCTGTGCTTTCACAATCTTTGGCTGCAGCAATCAAAATTCAGACTGTTCACCTCCAGGCTGGATCATATCAACATTGCACCTAAAAGGGAAGGATGATTTTGTTTTCAAAGATGCATATTCTTAATACACGCAAACATAAGAATTAGGAGCAGCAGTAGGCCATTCAGCCCCTCGAGCCTGCTCTGCCATTCAATAAGATCATGGCTGATCTGATTGTGGCCTTTATTCCACATTTAAGCCTGTCCCCCTTAACACTTGACTCCCTTTTTAGTCAGGAATCTAACTACCTTAAAGATATTCAATGACCCTGCCTCTACCATTCTCTGGTGAGGAAAGTTCCACAGACTCTCGACCCTCTGAGAGAAAAACATTCTCATCTCCATCTTAAATGGGAGACCCCTTATTTTTAAACTGTCCCCCCTCCCCTCCGCCCAGTTCTAGTATTCTTAATTGATCAATGAGTGAAATGACCTGGAAGCATTTCATTTTGCATCCTTTTGCCAATGGCATACCCAAACAGCTTCTGGAAACATGGAACAAATGTTTTGATAAATAAGGATTTCAGAATTTGAGCGTGTCAGCCATGACTCCATTGGTAGTGCTCTTGCCTCTGAATCGGAAGGTTGTCCCACTCCAGAATGTGAGCAGAAGTATCAAGTGTAGCACTGAGGGACTGCCCTATTGGTGGTGCTGTCTATTAGATGAGACATTGAACAGAGGCCCCACATGCCCTTTGAGGTGGATGTAAAAGGTCCGATTACAATTCGAAGAAGAGCAGGGGAGTTATCCCTAGTGTCCTGGCCGATGGTTTTCCATCAACGAACGTCACAAAGACAGAGTATCTGACCCTTATCACATTGCTGTTAATGGGAGCTTGCTGTGTGCAAATTGGATGCTGTGCTTCCTACATTGCAACAGTGATTACACTTCAAAAGTACATCATTGGCTGCAAAGCACTTTGGAATGTGCAGAGGTTGTGAAAAATGCCAAATATATCTGCAAGACCTTTTTATTTTGCGAAGGAAATTCCATTCCTGTAATCAGGAATCCACACATTGCCTGAGAGACGCTTCCTGGTATCTACTGTGGCCTATGAGATCCATTTCTCATTGCGATTATGAAGGTCTCAATTAGCTGCTCAATCCTGTGACAATTTTCGGTTCCTCACAATGCAATGTTTGTTAAAGGATAGTTATGGAGAATCAAGCAGCTTGCTGGCACACAGACTGTTCTTTTGGCTGGCACTCGCAGAGAAGATCTGTCCAGATTAGTTAAAGCCATACAAAATTGAAATAAAATCAGAACAGGCTGGGAATACTGAGGAAGTCTGGCAGCAACTTGGAGAGAGAAAACCGAGTCAACATTTCAGTTGGATGCTCTCTCTCTCTCTCTCCCCACAGATGCTGCCAGACTTGTTACATATTCCCAGCAATTTTTGTTTTTATTTCAGATTTCCAGCAGGCTAGTACTTTTCTTTCACACAAAATTAAGCTGTCCACCTCAATCCAATTCGAAATGAGTTCGAGTAAAGCAGAATTTGGCTGCTGGCAACATTTAGCACAAACTTCAATAGAACACAAACTCTGAACAGGCTGGAAACTAAAAAAAAACAGAACCATTAAATAAAAGCAAAAAAAAACTGCGCATGCTGGAAATCCAAAACAAAAACAAAAATACCTGGAAAAACTCAGCAGGTCTGGCAGCATCTGCGGAGAGGGACACAGTTAACGTTTCGAGTCTGAATGACTCTTCATCAGAACTAAGTAAAAATAGAAAAGAGGTGAAATATAAGCTGGTTTAAGGGGGGTTGGGGTAGAGCTGGATAGAGGGCCAGTGATAGGTGGAGATTGCCAAAAGATGTCATAGACAAAAGGACAAAGAGGTGTTGAAGGTGGTGATATTATCTGAAGGGATGTGATAATAAAGGTACAGATAGTCCTAGTGGGGATGCGGTGGGGGGAAGGCTAAAAGGCAGAGATAAAACAATGGATGGAAATACATTTAAAAGTAATGGAAATAGGTGGGAAGAGAAAAATCTATATAAATTATTGGAAAAAAGGGGGATCGGAAAGGGGGTGGGGATGGAGGAGAGAGTTCATGATCTAAAATTGTTGAACTCAATATTCAGTCCGGAAGGTTGTAAAGTGCCTAGTCGGAAGATGAGGTGCTGTTCCTCCAGTTTGCGTTGAGCTTCACTGGAACAATGCAGCAGGCCAAGGATGGACATGTGGGCGTGAGAGCAGGGTGGAGTGTTGAAATGGCAAGCGACAAGGAGGTCTGGGTCATGCTTGCAGACAGACCGAAGGTGTTCCACAAAGTGGTCACCCAGTCTGCGTTTGGTCTCTCCAATGTAGAGGAAACCGCATTGGGAGCAGCAAATGCAATAGACTAAATTGAGGGAAGTGCAAGTGAAATGATGCTTCACTTGAAAGGAATGTTTGGGCCCTTGGACGGTGAGGAGAGGGGATGTAAAGGGGCAGGCATTGCACCTTCTGCGGTTGCATGGGGAAGTGCCGTGGGAGGGGGTTGAGGTGTAGGGCGTGATGGAGGAGTGGACCAGGGTGTCCCAGAGGGAACAATCCCTGTGGAAAGCCGCCAGGGGGGTGAAGGGAGATGTGTTTGGTGGTGGCATCATGCTGGAGTTGGCGGAAATGGCGGAGGATGATCCTTTGAATGCGGAGGCTGGTGGGGTGATAAGTGAGGACAAGGGGGACCTTATCATGGTTCTGGGAGGGAGAGGAAGGTGTGAGGGCGGATGCACGGGAGATTGGCAATACATGGTTGAGGGCCCTGTCAACCACCGTGGGTGGAAAACCTCGGTCAAGGAAGAAGGAAGACATGTCAGAGGAACTGTTTTTGAAAGTGGCATCATCAGAACAGATGCGACGGAGGTGAAGGAACTGAGAGAATGGGATGGAGTCCTTACAGGAAGCGGGGTGTGAGGAGCTGTAGTCGAGGTAGCTGTGGGAGTTGGTAGGCTTGTAATGAATATTGGTGGACAGTCTAGGACAGAAATTGAGACAGAGAGGTCAGGGAAGGTCAAGGGAAGTGTCAGAGATGGACCACGTGAAAATGACGGAGGGGTGGAGATTGGACGCAAAATTAATAAATATTTCCAGGTCCAGACGAGAACCATTAAATAATTCTTCATGAAGGTAGAGTTTGCAGAAAGAGCAATGTTAGTGTCTGTAGCACTGAGCAGCCTATTTTTAATCCTTCCTCCTTGTTATGAGGTTTTGGAGCTGAAGTTGGTGATCCTACTGATGACTCAATGGAGCAGTAAGGAATTATTCTTATTGACAATGTCTGGATTAGGAAGAGCTTGGAAGCATTTTGCTTCTTGTACCTTTGTGTTCATGCCTTGTTAATATTTCCTTATTACTTGATCACTTTATTACTTGATTACTTTATTAACATCAACAAATGGGAAGCTAGCAGATGCCCAAATTGCAAACAAGATGGCGATTCATCATCGATCGTGCGTGGTGTCAAGGCTTTCCAATCAATGAGCCACTGAAAGAGAACAGCTATAAAGAAAATAACACAAATAATGGGTAATTCAAGATGTTAATGATGCTAATTAGCAAATAATTAAAAACACATTCCAGCATAAGCAAAATATACTACAGCAACATCTGGACCATTGCCAGAAGGTCAGCTACTACAAAAGCCCTTGGAATGTTTTTACTTCTGGGAGACTTTGGGAAACAACCAACCAAGCCATCTGCAGATGGTCCCAAAACCTTCTAAAATTGACAAGAAGTTGTTTTTGTGAAAGACTACAAAGAACGAAGAAAGTTGAAGAAGGGTCATACGGACTCGAAACGTTAGCTCTGTTTCTCCCTGCACAGATCCTGTCAGACCTGCCCAGATTTTCCAGCACTTTCTGCTTTTATTCAATTTTGTTTTCATTTCAGCTAGGATAGTTTTAAAACAGACACATAGTGAGGGGACATTTTTAATCCGCGGTCTTTCCGCCATCTTTGGAAATAGATTGAGGCCTAGTTTAGTTCAGATTCCCCATCCTTTTGTGACAGAGATACTTCAAGAACTAATATAACCATATTGGATTTTGTGAGTATAATTTCCTTTCAGAGATTTGTTTGATTGTCCAAGTGTTGATGATAAGCTGGAATCAAAATTGCATGGACTCTTACTACATTATTGGCATGCTTTATTTACATGACTAGCTTTAGTTACTAGCTATAACCTCATTATAAGCTGTAATCTATAATTGGATCTCACAGAAGCATGTATTTTTGAAGCATGCAAGAAGTGTAGCCTAAAGTACATGTTATCTTGAGAATCCACACATAAACACATTACTCTAGAAGTCTTGGTTAGATTTCTAAGGGCTGGTATTCACAGAATCACAGAATCTTAGAATCACACAGTGCAGAAGAGGCCCTTCGGCCCATCGAGTCTGTACCGACACATGAGAAACACCTGACCTATTTACCTAATCCCATTTACCAGCACTTGGCCCATAGCCTTGAACGTTATGATGTGCCAAGTGCTCATTTAAAGGATGTGAGGCAACCCGCCTCCACCACCCTCCCAGGCAGCGCATTCCAGACCACCATCACCCTCTAGGTAAAAAAGTTTTTCCTCACATCCCCCTAAACCTCCTACCTCTCATCTTGAACTTATGTCCCCTCGTGACTGACCCTTCAACTAAGGGGAACAGCTGCTCCCTATCCACCCTGTCCATGCCCCTCGTAATCTTGTACACCTCGATCAGGTCGCCCCTCAGTCTTCTCTGCTCCAACGAAAACAACCCAAGTCTATCCAACCTCTCTTCATAACTTAAATGTTTCATCCCAGGCAACACCCTGGTGAATCTCCTCTGCACCCCCTCCAGTGCAATCACATCCTTCCTATAATGTGGAGATCAGAACTGCACCCAGTACTCCAGCTGTGGTACTGGTAAACTTCCAAAGTCATGCTTCAATATGTGTCCCATCCTAAGATGACTTTGTTAGCTTTGAGACTCCTGGAAGAGAGAGAGAAGACTTTTATTTGAGGACCCAGTCTAAGACTAGTTCCTTTAATACTTAGAAAACTCTTTTAGTTGAGACGTTAAGCTAGCAATAAGTTCAAGGGAATTGGCTTACCTTTCCGGTTGTGGGGGATAAAGATAATTGAACCATTAACACAGTAAGAGTGACGGAAAGAGGACATCTGCTCAACGAGCTGCTGGCTGACAGCCAATGTTCTCATTGTGGAAGAGCCTGTAAGCCCAAGATAGGACTCATAAGCCACCAGCAACCCACAGCCAACACTGACACCTCAACAGAACCCGGCAATCTGCAAGGAGAAAGCGCTCTCGATGATGATGAGATGATTAGTTCGAGTACATTTTAATGGCAGGCATTTGGATAAATTGAGATTTGAGAATGATCAAACATCAAGTTCTTTCCACAGGGCATCAAGGAACCAAAGGTGGTTCAGTGTGTTATTTCCCCCATTAGGATGTTTCTCAAATTCTCATACAAAACAAAATACTGCAGTTGCTGGAAATCTAAAATAATAATGGAAAATGCTAAAGCTTCTCAGCAGGGCAGACAGAGTGCCTGAGAGAGAGAGAGAAACAAAGTTAACATTTCACATTGATGACCTTTCGTCAGGACTGGAAAAAATTAGAGACGTAACAGGTTTTAAACACATACAGAGTCAGAGAAAGGGGGAAGAAGGGGAAAGGACAAAATGAAAAACCTGTGATATGGTGAAAGGCAGGACAGATTCAATGACAAAATGGCACAAGGCAAAATGGGATTATAATGGGCCAAATAAAGAAACAAAAGATATCTTGAGACGAGATCTAAATATAAAAAGCAGAATTATCGCCAACAGTTCCTGTCTGAAAAGATGGGGGTGGAGGTTCTGATCTAAAATTGTTGAACTCAATGCCTAAGAATGCTGTAGCGTGCTTAATCAAAAGATGAGTTTCTGATCTTCAGATTATATTAAACTTCATTGTATTAGTGTAGGAGGCCAAAGCCAGAGTGAGGTAGAGAATTCAAATAACCAGAAGCCCAGGGTCACACTGACTGAACAGAGATGTTCTGCAAAGTTCCCTAACCTTAACCCCAATCTGCGTTGGTCTTCCAGATGTAGGTGAGATCATAATATGAACAATGTTGGTGGAAGGTGTTTACACCATTTCCCTTCAGTTTCTGCTGAAGTTCCCTTGGGAGGTCACTTATAGCTAGTTCCTGTCATAACTCAAGGGTGCTTTACAGCCAATTAAGTACTTTTGAAGTGTATTCACTGTTGTAATGTCAGAAACACGGCAGCCAATTTGCGCACGGCAAGTTTCTCCCACACAGCAATGTGTTACTCGATCACTTGTTTTTTAGTGTTGTTGGTTAAGGGAGAAATATTAGCCAGGACATTTAAGAATATCACCTGCCCTTCTTCTCAATAGAGCCATGAGATCTTTGACATCAACCTGTGAGGGCTGACGTGGCTTCAGTTTAGCATCGCATCCAAAAGACTACAACTCCAACAGTGCAGCACTCCCTCAGTACTGTGGTAATACTATGGCAATCCTATTTCATAATCCAGGTTGACTCCTCAGTGAAGTGCAGAAGTGTTATCTTATCAAATGTAGTATCCTTTGGTTGAGATGTCAAATTTAGGCTCTCTTTATTTATTTCAGCCACTCACGTAGAATTGAAAGGTCCCAGTGTATTCCAAGAGGAGTCCCATTGTTGTTCTGGCCAATATTTCTTCAGGAGATTGGATGTCATGGCAAGGATTTCAGATCGTTTAAGAATGTTCAATCCCTTCCGGTTCCATCAAGAGGAAGGAACCAGGAGCAGTCCTGATGGAAGCAGCTGGAAGTGTCAACTGAGCAGGAGTGGGGGGTGAACGCGGGGGAGCTTAAAACAATATTCCTTTCCATCTGGAAACAAGGATGCGGATGCTGCTTCTGAAGTTTTGGCACCGAGGCTCAAATAGAATGGTTTTTAATTCTGCCCTCTTTTCAAAGAAAGAAGACTTGCATTTAGATAGCATTTTGAATGACCAACAGATATCTCGACACTTTACAGCCAATGAAGCACTCCTGAAGTGTCGTTACAGGTGTAATGTAAGAAAGCTGACATCCAATATGCGCACAGCAAGCTCCCACAAACAACTACGTGATAATCTGTTTTTGTGATGTTGCTTGAGGGATAAATATGGGTCAGTACACTGGGAATAACTCCCCTGCTCTCCTTCAAAATATTGCTGTGTACCCAAGAAGGCAGACGGAGCCTCAGTTTAATATCTCATCTGAAAGGCAGGACCTCCAACATTGCAACACTCCCTCAGGACTGCCCTCGTATGTAGCCTTGATTATTGTCCTCAAGCCCTGGAGTGGGACTTGACCCCTGAACCTCGTGACTCAGAGGTAGGAATGCGACCAATGGATTCACTCAGGAAATGTTCAGACACTTATTGAGAGTTTTCAGAGTGAGAGGACCCGACTGTCGAATTGAATGAGTTTTGTGTGAGTTAACATCTGGCCAATCTCGGTTAAGGAACCATAGGAGGAAATTAGCTTATTGAGGGACATTTTCATTGATGTTAAGCAAATAAAAGCTAACTGTCCAGCAAATTTCTGCTAAAGCTAATTGAATAAAGATCAGGCATGAAAAATCGTACCTGCTAATTAAATGAGGGGAAACTTTTATTTATGCCCAGAAGTGGATTGTGCTGGGGACTATTGTGGTGGGGTGGGGGGTGGGGGGGGTGGTGACACAGGAGGGGCATCATTATTCCATGGGCGGACACGCACCCGACCCAAAGGGGAGTGAAATAGAGCGAGATGATATCGGGCGAGTGTCCGGACATCACCATGGACTCTGGTGATCTTTTGGTCAGTGGGCGCAGGCAAGAGGCAGCAGCACGCCCGCAGACAATTAAGAGGCCTATTAAGGCCCTTAATCAATTAATTAAATTGAATTTTTTGCTGCCGGTCCAACCTTAACGGTTGGCGGTTGGGTGAATAGGTCAAACGACCTCTGCATTTCTTTTTGGCGAAACCTCAGCCACGGGCGGGATGAGGTTTTGAACAGCGATTTTAAAATGAAAACAATAAAAGCTTTTAAAACTCATTTTGAGAGTCACATGAGGGGGACATGTTTTCCTTATCCTTGAAATCTTTATTTGTAATGTTTAAAATCTTCAGCTCCCTGGGGCAGCTCTACCCACCCACCCCCCAGCGCGTGTGCACACTTCAACCCGCGTTCCTCCCACTCCCCCCCCCACACCCACCACCCCCACCCCCCCACCCCATCCCGGCAGCGCTGAGGCTCTTAGTGCGTCTTTCACGCTGCTTGGCCGTTAGTTGGCCAGCGTGAAATCGTGGTTGGGGCCCAATCGCGGGCAGTGGTCAGTTTCGCGGCCTCTCCCTGGCCTGCCCACCGCACCCAGGTAAAAACTCTGCCCGGGGTTTAGGGGGTGGGGTGCAGACCACACCAGCTCCGCAGAAACAGCCACTTATTATAACTCACCCAACCTGAGAGGCACTTCTCATTCTAACCTTGAGTTCAACCAAAGCTTTGCTGCCCATATCCTAACTTGCACCAAATCCCACCCCACCCTTCACACTTGGCGCTACTTACATTACCTCCCAGTCCAACAACGCCGTGATTTTTAAAATTCTCACCTTTTGCTTTTAAATTCCACCCTGACCTTGGCCGCTCCCTGTCTCTGTAACTTCATCCAGCTCCACACACCTCAGGGAACTCTGCGCTCCACCAATTCTGGTCTGTTGTGCAACCCAGATTTAATTGCTTCACCCATTGGTGGACATGTTCTCAGCTGTCTGCATGGGTCCTAAGCTTTGGAATTCTCTCCATAAATTTGTCTACCTCTTTCTCCTCATTTAAGATGCTCATTAAAACCTATCACTTTGACCAATGCTCTGGTCCACCTGTCCTAATGCTTCTTTATGTGACTCGGTATATCAAACCTTGCTGGATTATGCTCCTCTGAAGGCAATATATAAATACAAGCTGTCCCCGTGATGTATTGCATTTTGGAAGTCCAAAAAAATTTGACGAAACTGCGAAGGGATGCAGGCGTGGCGTATGTTGAAAGTATTCGATCTGCCCACACTTCTGGGATAACGCCAAGGAAGAAGGCTTTATATTGGGTCCAAGTTTTACCGGATGCTGCTACTGGGTACAAAGCGGAAAAACATCTTCCATTCCCCAGCATCGTTATCCTGGAGTTTGACCCTGTCAGGGATAGCCCAGGACCTCTTCCTTCTTCTGAATGATAAAGGACCAAATGGGCTCCATGGCTTCCATAAATAAGCTGCAATTTTCCCAGAAAAGAAAGATAACAAGAAGTAGTCTGCTTATTTACTTTTTGAGGTCACTCATAAAATGCAAGTGATTGTTTAAATGGGAAGCATTCCATCTGTTTTATTGTTTGTATAATGTTCTTATAGATCTGCACCAGACAAGCTGACTTCAGTCAGCGGTTGATCCAGTATTTTATTATCATTCCTTTAAAGTATGACAGCCAATGACTGTCAGGTTTCTCTGACAATGACATGTTCTTTAAAGGTACTCACTATGACAGCAAATCCTCCAGAAGCTTTTTTCAGTGTGCTGCACTTTGTAACTGATATAGTGCTCTCCTGGATCACAGGATAGATACAGATGAGGAAAGCTGTGCGCCATCAATATTCTGCGGTTTCACATCTCAACATTCCCCAAAACCCACCCACCCCACCCAAACCACGTACTCCTCCCCCATCATGACACACTACTGTTTCCTAAATGATTGCATTGAGGTTTTTCCTTAGCCCTTCTACTTGTCCACTCTAACACTGATGGGGGAGCTAAGGAAACCTTGGGAAGATGGACTAAATGCACTTTCTGTGCCTCATCCACCATAGCCATGGTGCATGAGTGTGTAAGACCCCCTTGTGGAAATTCACACCCTTAAAACGTCTGGGAGCTCAATCACTTCTGGATTTCACAAGTCACAGAGTAACTTATCCTTCGCTTCAACAGGTTTAACTCAAGTCAGGCGTAGTTGTGGGACAAATGGTGGTGTTCCTGAAAGATACTAGCTTGTGCTGTCCTGTCATTAGTACAAAAGGCAACACTTTGGGTGCTGGACCCAATCTCTGCCAGCAGCCAGAATTTTGTGTATAATTAAGGCCAGCTGTCACTCTGGAGTATCAGATTTGCTCCCCTGATTCCTTTTGCAGACATGTTGTTAATTACTGCCAATCAATCTCTGGCACTGAAAATTAATCTTTACGAGTGTGGTGTCTCATTCCTTAAGGTTTTTAATTTTTGGGCAGATGCCCCATCATGGGTCATTCTGGCAGTATCCATTATTTCCATGATGGAAAGGATGGGCTCTAAGCTCTGTTCGCTGCCCACTGCCTGTTGGAGTCAAACTCATCCTTGGCAATGATTAGAGGCAGCCTGACATGCCTACAAATGCATCTTGGTAAGCATCTTCATCAGCGTTCTCCTGCATTCTTCCCAAAGGAGCTCCTCATCTGAGTCCCCTGCAGTGGAACTCCACCACGCCTCACCTCCAGGGATTTCACACGTGAGTTGTCCTATTCTTTGCTCCAGTTGCAGCACATCAGGCCCAATGACAGCACCACATACGAGTCCCAATTCTACATTAGCCTCTGACGCTTGCGCAGTGCCAGTTTCTGGGCTGGTGGCTGTGAGTGTAAAGCCAAGTGATGGTGCCTCCTCTTCACTAGAGTGGGGTTGCTCTTCATCTTTCTGACGGCTGTTCAGAGCTTGAATACCCATCAGTTCTTGATGAACTGAAAGCGCAAAATCATAAAGGGGAGGGCTGCAGTGAGGGAAGGGGTGGTGGGGAGGAAAGCAGGGGCTCCACAGTCACACCATCTGCAGTTTCCATTTCATTGCACCTTTCAGGATAAGGGTGAGGGGTGAGTGGAGAAGATATATAAGGCAGCATCTTACCAGCACCCTCTAAGCCCTTGGCAGCACTGGAATTGGCCCAATGCTTCATTGAGCCATCTCCTCAAGGATGCTGAGGGAATGCATACATACTGGTCCTTCCCCCGGTCCTTGGCTTTCTTGCCTGTTGCATACTGCCTTCTCCTGCATGGGAGAGGCCAGAATATCAGTGACTGTGTGCGTCACTGTACTTGGGTAATGTGCTTGCCATAGCTGAATAGCTGTAGGTTGGAGGACTCATGGAGAGGTGTGCGTGCGTCTGCCATGATTGGAAGGTGTGTGCGGGTGAGGATGTTAGGGGTGAGTCCTGAATGCCCGGGCGTGCTGTCGGGTGAGTGATGGGGGTACTGGGCAGAGTGGAGAGATAGGTTGTGTGGCGGGTCTGAGATGTGATGTGCTGATGCATTCACACACCTTGACCAGTCAGATCCTTGCATTTTTTTTTCTGCCCTGCTGCCTTTGCTGGGGGGGTGACACCCTGGACAATAACCATCCTTGCCACCTACTCCCTTTCCTTCCCCAGTGTCCATCTCAAAGGCCTCCTACCCACCGATGGAAACTTGGCACCCCCCCCCCCCGCCCCTTGTCTAAGCAATGCCTCCGAGGTGGTGCTACTGAGGTGGCGAGTCCTTCTCCTGCTGGTGGTATCAAGCAGCCTTCAGGCAATTAGTGCAGCTCCCCTTTGACAGGGGACTGCGACTCTAAAAAAGGGAAGACTTTCTGGAGCTTGCGGTTTCCTCATGACACCAGTCAGCCCCCTGCAGTGAGCGAAGGTTGCCTGCCGCGCTTCAGAGAAGCAGCACAGCGGGGGAGCTGCTGCGTGGGGACCACACCGCATATGGGAAATGAGACCGTCGCACCCATTTCACGTGCTGCGCGCTGGCCCCAGAACGGCGCTGGCATGCTGTGAATCCCAGACCCCCTCCCCGCCCCGGTATAATTTTCTTCACCCAAGCACACAATCCTGCTCCCGGGCTCTGGAGGTCACGCACTGAACTGGAACAAGGGGCTGGAGTTTTATGGCCTCCGTCGCTGCAGGGATATGGCGGCAAAATGCCGGAAGCCATCGTGAAAGTAAAATCCGGCTGCTGTAACGTTTCCCCCATTAGCCTCTGACGCTTGCGCAGTGCCAGTTTCTGGGCTGGTGGCTGTAAAGCGTAAAGCCGAGTGATGGTGCCTCCTCTTCGCTGTACAGTGGGGTTGCTCCTCATCTTTCTGACGGCTGTTCAGAGGTTGAATGCCCATCAGTTCTTGATGAACTGAAAGCACAAAATCCATAAAGGGGAGGGAAGCAGTGAGGGAAGGGGCGGTGGGGACGAAATCAGGGGCACCACAGTCACACCGAGGAGTTACTTTCAAACAAAAAATAATCACTCTGTGATTTCCTGTGTCCCAAATGGTTATAATAAACAGTAGGAGGAAAGTACCAAAGATTTCCCTCGCATCTGTATACTTGCCCAAACAAGCAGAAGCGATTAAGTCATGCATGTCACTTCATCCTGGTTTGTCTATAAGGGAGAACCAGATGTTGTTTTCTTTCAAACATCACAATTTTACATGATGAAAATATTCTGAAACCTTTGGCCAGTTTTGCCATTCGGGAACAGTAGCGGACTCGACTGGGACTGAACTGAGAGCAGAAAATGAGGTAGAGTTTCCACAGTGGCTCTTCTGATGTCCTGCAATGGGATCTCAACGGGAGGATAACGGGTGGAGAAATTTCTCCTACCTCGCCACCACCCATTTCTCCTTTAAAAACCTGGAATCGTCCCAGGTTTGCGCTAAGCGCAGTGGTGGGCGTGATGAATGACGTTCTACCCGCCAGACGCAAAGGCAGGTTTTATCGCCGTATTGTCCGCTTCCCGCCTAATTAATTATGGAGTCACAGTAAACAGGCCCCCTCGCTGGTGGGCAGCCTCTGAATCGCCGGCCACACGGTCACCTCACCGATTCCTCACTCCGGGTGCCATATCTATACTGCAGCCACACGCACAGTTCTCAACATCTGCAGTCCAGGGCTGCTCCTGTGAAGACATGGCCCTGAAAGAGGAATTCAGTGACCCGACACTGGAATGCTTTTCGGAGGCCCACCGTCAAGCCCTCCGCCCCTGCTCTGGCTGCAGGAGGTCCGGCAATCTCACCACTCCGGCTTGGGAAGCAGTGGCAGTAGCGGTCAGTGCCAATGCTGCGCAGAATAGGTTGGCCATCCAGTGCAGAAAGAGGATGAATGATCTCGTCTGTGTCGCCAGGGTAAGGCAACCATTTCATCGCTCTAAACTCACACACTCGCAAGCCCATCACACGTTCACTGGCTTTTCACTCACTGCCAGCTCAAGGGACATCACCACCCACTCTCTCTCACACACACCCTCACATCTCCATCTGGCCTCATCTCCTCTGGAGACTGCCTCTTCACCCCTCACCATCTTGAGGCCACCCGCACAGATCAACATGTGTCACCCACACAAACCCGGGGATAGCCCCCTTCCCCAGTGCAGTCCTCACGCTGCAACCCCTTCCCTTGCCTGAGGCCACTTCTCCCCTTTCCCCAAGCAGGCCCTAGCCCTGCAGCCATTGAAAAGCCACCCCGGCCTTGCGGCTGGCCTGGTGGGTAGGGACCTATCCATAAGCCCCCCTAAAAGTGATGTGGCGCTGCCTGCAGAGCCTGGTGCTGATGACTGTGAGTGCTGCCTGAGGCAAGGTAGGCAAACAAACCTCAAAGTCCTGAGTGAAGTGCAGCTCACCGGTTGCACGTCGCCTACGTACAGTTGTGAAACACATCAGTAAGATTGCCCGGATGGTCCAGAGTTGAGGGGATGATTCCGGCAGGCAGAGCTTATAATGAGCTGCTAAAGTGTTGAAACTAAGTTCCCGATGTGTGGCGGTGGGAAATGCGGCCCCGCCATTGATGGGAGGAGGGGACAAACACAAACTGGTTTCACGATGGCGTAAGGTTGATCTTTGGGCTTGTCACCATATTGTCTGGTCATGCCACCAAACACACCAATGGGAGCAGAAAATTCCACCCTACTCCTTTGACCAAGTTTTCAGTCACCCCACATCTCTTTTCTTAGTTTGATCTGCTTTAAAGCGCCTTGGCCGATTTTTCTATGTTAAAATAATATTCGGAATAAAAGTAATTTATTCAACCCTCAAGTCCATTCCGCCATTCAATTAGATCATGGCTGATCTGTACCTCAACTCTTCCTACCCATCGTGGCTCCACGTTCCTCACATACCCTTCGCCAACCAAAAACTATCAATCTCAGTGCTGAAGGATCCAATTGTCCCCCCAGAATCCTTTGTGGGGCCTTTGTGGGGCAGAGAGTGCCATCTTTCTGCTGTCCCATGTGCTTCCTGATTTCACTCCTGAATGTCATAGCTCTAATTTTAAGATTGTAACCCCTTGTCGATTCCTTACCAAGGAAAATAGTTTCTCCATGGTGACCCTAGCTACCTTGGGGGATCTTCGTTGGGCACATGGTGCCTGAACAGGAGAAGGCCTGCTCCCCCCTTAGCCCCATTCATCTCATGGCCTCGCACATAGTGTTGACACCATGTTAATTGGCCCAGGGCAGGCAGGCTGCCTGATGCCTCACCCTCTGCCAGTAAAATACCAACAGAGGTGGGTAGGCAGTGGGCATGGCAATGCCATCATGGCACCCAATTGACATGGTGTCAATTGGTGCCATAGTGGCATTGCCAAGCCCACCACCTTGAAAGTACAAACAGATCAGCCATAGATGGCAGAGCAGGCTCAAGGGGCCGAATGGCCTACTTCTGCTCCTATTTCGTATGTTTGTAATTTTACAGCCCCTCACCTGCTCGCTGACTCCCAGGGTGACCATAACATTTCAACCAATTATTATCCTAAGTCAGAAGCCTACCTCAAATTTGTTTGCTCCTCATTTTTGCAAACAAGCTCATGTGGAACATTTGAACACTTTCTGGGAGTCCACACGGACAACATTTTTTCAAAAATTCATTATAGGGATGTGGGCTTCGCTGGCTGGGCCAGCATTTATTGCCCATCCATAGTTGCCTTTGAGAAGGTGGTGGTGAGCTGCCTACTTGAACTGCTGCAGTCCATGCGGTGTAGGTACACCCACAGTGCCATTAGGAAGGGAATTCCAGGATTTTTACCGAGCGACAGTGAAGGAACGACGATATATTTCCAAGTCAGGATGATGAGTGACATGAAGGGGAACTTCCAGGTGGTGGTGTTCCCATCTAACTGCTGCCTTTGTCCTTCTAATGGCAGTGGTCATGGGTTTGGAACATTTCACTTGTCAAAGTGTTCACCTTGATTAGTCAAACACAATTTACCCTTAACAAAGCTACTCTGGCTCTCTCTGACAGGCTTGTCTGGGTCACTCTATCCCTCATGACAGATTCTAGCAACTTCCCCATTACACATGAAACAGATCTGCCTAAAACAGATTGGGCCATGACTAAGTTAAAGATGGGTCTACTGCCCATTGAAGGACCCCTTTACAAAATCAATCACTGAGATCCTTCAGTGGTCAGATAATTTTAATTCTTAACAAAATAATTTTTTTGTCAAGCCAGGAGGAGCTGGGATGCTCCTCCCATCTCCATATTCCTAATGATTGCCTGTGCCCGCACATTGCCCATTCCAAACGCCACCTGCACCATCCCCCACCCTCCCCCCCCAAGCCCCCGCACCCTGACCCACCACTCCTGAAATGTACCAAAGAGTCACTACTGGCTAGGTAGTCATGGAACAAACTAGCTGGAATGGCGTGTGACCAGTGCTGGCTACCCGACTTGAATAAGTAGGTGGACATCAAGGACCCATTCCTGGAGGCTCTTGGCCATCTTAATTTGGATGCACACCTGCTCACACAATGCCCACCAAACCTGTTCAAGCAAGTATCCACAGAGTGCAAGGCGATATCCTTAACCACTCTGAAAATTCCACCTTAAGGCCCTTGTCATGGTGCAAAAAGCAGTGACTCAGCTCTTATCTCATCCTGAATCACTCAACAGATGTCATGGTAACCAGGCAAAGGCTGATTCATCTGAACGATCCAAGCTACCTTCTTGGGTGGAACAACCCGGCTCACAAAGTAATATTTTAACCGCACTGGGGTCAGATTTTATTTCATTTTAGCGATGTTTGAGAAAATCCCTACAACAAGGCTCACTGGTGATGCCAGGTTTATGTCCTGGTCTTCAGAAGGAATTTTAACCGGAAAAAAATTGGCTGGGTTTGGGAGCGATGGATTGGTTAAAAGGGCTGAAACGGTTGGCAAGTTGGAAACTGGCAGTGACCTGTGTGTTTGGCTGAGCATGTGAAGTGTCAATTATAAGTTGTAAATAGGTGACCATCAGTAAGTTTATCAGTGGATTTTAACTTTAACATGAGTTTCCTGGGTTTCATGGAACTTGCCACTGAAATCAAGGCAAGAGGATAATGTGGTTTGGCGGGGGGGGGTGCTAAAGAAATGACAGGCCAAGGTTTCATCAGCCCTGCTTAAGGTGGCTTTCTGAGTGCGCAGGCCACTCATGAGGGCCAGCATGCACTTGGTCGATTGTTGGGTTTGATTCTCCAGGTTAGGAGCCACTCTCACCGTGGACACAAGTATCAACGCAAAGGCTTGAGACACCATGGCACTCACGTTAGAGATGGACTCCTCCAGTTGCATGCAATGTAGCTGGAAAGGCTGACAGAATCTCTCTCACTTTCTGCTCCTGCTCCAGAATTATCCACTTTCGTCAACACCGCCCCTCCCAAGTCTCAGCATCTGCACCCAATCGAGCAGAGCTTGGAATGTACTGCACTCCCTGAGGGGGCCTCTCCACTGCAGTCCTTTTCTTCATCACCTACTCTTGCTCACTCATGATGTGTCAAACACCATTTGTCTACCCAGCTACCCACCGAGGCGTGTGCATCTGAGCTGGTGGACGGTCTGCAAGAGTCATGTGACAGTGCATTCTCAGAGTCATTGGCCTCGTCTGAGGAGTATTCATTCTCCTCCTGCACCACATTCTGAGGGACACTTGAAGGCCCCTATGAGAGATGAAACACATGAATTAGAACTGCCAGAATAAGGAAGTGTTAAGTGGTCATTATGCCCATCATTTCACCGGCTGCTGGAAACTAGGCCTGAATTTCACTGGGGCGGGTGTGTATTGCTCGCCCTTCCCATCCACCCCCCACCCCGTTACAAAAGCCGATTTCAAACAGATCGACTTAAAGAGAGGCTGGCGTGCGGCAATAACACGGTGGATACAGCCTAAACAAGCAGAGGGAGGGAATGGGAGGAAACCTGTAGCTGGCCAGGTCTGGCTTCATCAATCCTGTTTAAGGTGGCATTCTAAGTGTGCAGGCCAGTAGTGAGGGCTAACATGCACTTGGCCGATTACTTGGTTTAATGCTCCAGGGGAGGAGCCGCTCGCTCCGTGGACATAGGCATCAACGCAAAGGCCCGAGACACCAGGGCACTCATGTTAGTGATGGACTCCTCCGATCGCTACTGGCCAATCTGATTGGCAGCTCTAGCAGTCCCAACAAAACCAGAGCTCAGCAGAGGGCGCTGCTGGGACTGAAAGCAGATCCCAGGAAGAAGAGCAATGGATCCCACTTGAAGGTAAGCCCTGGTTGTCTCAGGTGGGGGAGGGACCGGGCACCCTGGGAATGGGCTGGGGAGGTGAGAGGGATTGAGGACAGGTTTTGGAGACAAGGCTGGAATGCGCAAAGGGTGGAGATCGTCTTCAGCGACGGGGTGGGGGTTTGGGCTTGGGGGTTGCCCCAATGTGCACAGGCTAATTGGCTCCTTAATAGGCTCAATTGCCTGTTAATTACTTTTTTAAAAAAATGGCGGACGGGCTGTCGATTTCGGTGCCCGTCTGCTACCGGTTCATGGGAATCAGGTCAGGAGTGAGCTGGAAGGCAATGGGTTAGCCAAGCATCATATTTTATGTCCCACCCCCTGCAAAAAAACACAGAGGTGGCGGAAGCCTAAAATCTAGCCCCATGTCAATGAGTGAGTGTTGTATGCTCTGTAGTTGTGTGATAGCTAATTCTGTCATTAGGCAGCCAGAGCAGCCCTATCTCTCCACCTCACACATGTGCTTATCTCCACCACTTACTCATCTGCAGCTGTCGGTACAGAGATGGTTGGAGGGTCACCTCCAGTTCTCTGCCTCCTGGTGGTGTTCTGTGTGAGGGCAGAGACCCATGAGTGAGAGTAATGGTGTGTGTGTGTTGACTGGATAGAAAGACAGCAATTCTGGAGGGTTACTGTGAGGCATAGTATGGCATTGCATTAAGATGAAGACGTCAGTGGTGTTGGTCAGATGGGGATGTGGAGAGGTGCCAGGGCAGAGAGGGGTTAGCGTGCCTGCAAGGAATGTTGGTGTGAAGAGTGCTATGCTGAAGTCGTAAGGAAGGCACACATCAGGTCCTCAATGGGCTGCCTTTCCCACCCTGATTAGGTCACTGAACCTCCTGCAGCACTGGATCCAGGAGCGTGGTGCCAAATTCTTGCTGCTCACCTTAGTAACTTCCAGCCGCACCTTGTTGTTCTATGACAAGCATCGTCTTCCAACCTGCAGGGAGCAGGATCTCCCTGTGAGCCCTCACAGCCCACAGCATCATCTCTGAAGAGGCATCAGTGTCAAGCTGCCGTGCCAACATTGTGAGCCCATGCTGATGACCTTTCTGGCTCTGTTGAAACAGCTGTACAACGGTTCAAGTTTCATCCTAGCAGGGTCCCTTTTAAATGTTCCAGCTGAAATAGACTGATGCAGGTCAGTATCACGCCGCTCGCTCTAATTGCTCTAACCCGGAAGTCAGGTGCTAATGCAGTGGTTGGGTTACGAAGACACTGCCAAATGCGTTGCTGAAACTTCCCGGTTCTGCACACGCTCATGGGCTCTCCCACTTCCAGGCTGCAGGCAGTTAAAATCAAACCCTTGATATCTGAGATCCACACCTATATTTATTGTCTCGCATTGTATTTCTAATGTAATTAATGATAAATCCAGCCATGAATAGCAGCAACCTTGGGTATAGATCCATGTTTCATTGGGCTAATCATTAGCCAAATAAATTGCCTCCTCGCCACCAGAATCGCTAACTATAAACACTGCCCACTTGCTTCTCCTTTCCTACTTGGGTGTTTCTCACTTACCATCTCCAAAGAGAAACCAATCGTCCGTTCAATAAACTTTTCCAGGCCTACTTAGCCTGGGTTTCAACCTGAAGCATCGTTTCGGTGGGCACAGGGACAAGGCTAGTGCCAACCCTTCCCTGTCTGACCTTGACAGTGTGAGGCCTGGTGGGCTTTCAGGGAGGAATCATCTCAGGTTTGCACTAAGTGCGGTAGCGGGCAGGTAAAGCGGCATTTTACCTGCCAGCCGCGATGGTGGGTTTTCACACCGTATCGTCCCAAACCCGCCACAATGTTTATGCATTCCCGGGAAATACGCCATTTCCATGGCGAGCGGCCTCTCATTCGCCTGCCCACCATCACCCCATCGCTGCATCACGCCGGCACCATATTTAAAGTCCTAAGCACAAATCTCAGTGATTCCAGACCACCACGTGGCCCTGAAACCGAAGAAGACGGCAGCCCTCAGGTTCAGCGAAGTGTCCCACAAGCACATTTTGGATGCCGTGGAGACCCACCGGGATGTCCTCTACCACCCACGTCTCCCCCCACACCAACCCCCCCCCCCCCCCCCCCCCCCCCCCCCCCCCCCCGGCTCTGGCCGCAGGATGGGCAGCAACAGCACTAACCCAGCTTGGGAGGCAGTGGTCAGCGGTGGTCAGTGCCAACGCCCTTCAAAAGAGGACAGCCACCCACTGCTGGAAGGGGATGAATGAATTCCTCCATTCTGCCAGGGTAAGTCACTCTACTCATCAGTCTCAACTCACACACTCACAAACCCCATCACACACCCACAGGGCCCTCACTCACTGTCGGTTCAAGGGACATCACCATTCACTCTCTCACACTCACCGTCATTGTCCTCGTCCCGTCCATGGGACCACTCACCACTCACACAGGCCAGGCATACTTATCATCTGGCCTGGCAGGTCTCCATCTCTAGTCGTGCAGGACAAGCTGCACACAGCAAGAGAGAGAGGTTGCAGACTGATGGCGGAATGTCTGAAATCAAGCCCTTCATGGACTTTGAAAACAGAGCCATCCAGCTGACTGGCGAGGATCTGAGCCAGTCCTGAGCTGTTGGTGAGGTTAACAGTACCCTTACCAAGTGAGGATCCAGCAGTGCAACGTCCATCAGATAACCATGCTGTCTGTGAGTGATGTGTCCTGTTTCACAGGCCACTGCCATGCACTAATTATCTCTCCTTGCTTTCACGGGCACATCTGACAAACAACTGACAGAGTCCATGACCCAGGGCTTCCAATCAGGCCCCGAAGAAGCCTCTGAAGAGGAATCAGGAGGCACCCACCCTGAAGTTCCGTCACAGCGCTCACCCACACTCTCCGCCAGCGCAGAGACACACATCTCGGTGGGATCTTGCTTTAGAGTAGCCCCAGGATCACAATCTGGTGAGCACATTGCACTGTCTGATCCACAGCAGATGGCAGCAGGGACTTACCAGGCATGTGGCACTCAGAGAGCTGCTGGAGGCCAGGACGTTGCTGAGTCTGAGTCAGATGATGAGCCTCTGGAATCGGTTATGTCACAGTTGCTGGAGCTGCAAAGGCAAGCTGGGGAACATCAGGAAGGGATGTCTGCTGCATTGCTCAGATTGTTTAGACACAATGGAGGAGTCTGTCTGCTTTCAGACTGAGGTGATTGCGCGGGCATGCCAATGCACTGAGGTCAACACTGGTAGGATGGACCGCTGCCATGGAGACCTTGGTCCAGGACTTCACTCCTGCACTGCTGCACAGGCTCAACTCCATCGCTGATGCCAAACTGTTCACGCAAGAGGGGTGCCAGGCAACTCGATCTCACTAAAGCTACCCCTGCTCCTCAAGGAGTCAGCCTGGGGCCCCCGGGCACCCATAGGGAGAACGATCAGCAGGTGCACGCTCCAGGCCCAACCATCCAGGTGACTCCGAGAGTGTCCGGCCTACCCGACTCCCCACTTCCCGTGACCTCCAGCCCCACAGGCCGAGGAGGGGGCCACTGCCACACAGCAGGGCCCCGAAAGCAGGCTGGGGCCCACCAAGTCTCAGCCCTCCAGAGGATGCCCACCAAGGTCATCACAGACAGGGCGTCACATGCAGCAGGCTAGCTCCACCGCTGCTGTGGATGTCCAGGGAGCAGCAAGATGTAGTGGCAGGGTTAGGAAAGTTAGGGAAAAGTAGTTGCACAGCCTGGGTACGGGTGTTGATCACTTGTACAGACTGTTGACGATTTTCAATAAACTCCTAAGAACGTCACCCTGCCTGTGGCTCCTAGTTCTGATGAGCAGTGTTCTTGTCACTCAGATGTGAAACCCTTTTGCAGAAGATAAAGGCAGGTGTATCAGTCCAGGGCCTCTTCCCTGTGCTCAGTGCAGCCTTCAGACCAAAGTGATGGTCCAGCCTCATACTCCCTGGATACGTTACTGATGCCCGCACCTCGGCGGTGCTGGGCATTGCTGCCAGAATGGATTGGGCAGGCCCCACAGAGTTCTCTCATTCTCTCTGTGAGCTCTCAGCACCTTTAAGGTGGAGCTGGCCCCCATCTCTTCAGCCTCTGTGACCAGTGTTGCAGCGCTCCAGCTCCTGAAGGGTTCAGGTGCTTAAGGTGGACAAAGGATCAGATGCTTCTAAAGTTTCATGGCTGCGTCTCCACGATATGACCCTGATCACGGAGCGCAAGTGAGCTGCCCTCAGCCAGACAGGAGTCAGACATTCTCAGAGGCTAAGTGAAGATTTATGGAGTGTCCTCACCGCTTGTCATCATCATCCTCCAAAAATCTAGCAGCTGTGAGGGCCTCCCAAGCACTCCTGCCTCAACTAGTCAGTGCAAGGGCCTCATCCCCATCATTGCTGCCTCTGAGGACCTTCTCACTCTCATCCCCTTCGGCATCCTCCTCATTGGAGGAGACGTGCAGCACCCCCATCTCCTCTTCAGCCGGCTCGTCTCCCCCCGTTGGAGCGCAAGTTGTAAAGGGTGCAGCAGGCAACGATGATGTGTGTCACCATTTGTGAACTATATTGCAGGACCCCACCAGACTGGTCCAGGCACCAGAACCTCATTTTAAGCATCATGAGTATAATTTGTATAAAATGCTGCCTATGTTTGATGTGGTTAGATTCCTACTTAGCCTTGATCTCATCTGCCTAAGTGATTCAGCAGGTAGCATTATGCTAGGGCACAAATATAACCACTGACTCCCTTTCTCCCATACTGACTGCTCCCTTAAATCCCTCTCTGCTGCCCCTTCCATCCTCCCCTATCAGAATGTGAGAGGTCCTCATGGACTTTAGTCTCATCAAGATGGAGACAATTTGTTCAGCTGCCTCTTCTATCCCTTTCTTCCCATTGCTCACCAAAACCAAACATCCCTCCAGCCCAGACCCCACCCTAGTTCCTCACCCCATGTCCTATCCAAGCTTATCTAGCCCCAGAGACCCACCTCATGCTCCCTGAAACCATTGAACTTCAGACCACTTAACTTCCCTTCCTGGTCCCCACTCTAGCTTGAAATTGTAAATGGTTCCTTCACTGCAGGCCCCAGGATCCACTGTTACTGCACTGTAGTGCTTAGTCCAGACTGAGCACAATTATTCATGATGCACTGACTGATAGGCATATTTGCTACTGTAAGGTTTCAAAGAGCTCACAATTAGACTGACTATTAAAAGCCAGAGAAAAATGTGCCTACATGCTGTAATTGCAACCCATTTTCAGCTTAATCATGTTAAAGACAAGCTGAAGATCAATCTGATTGGTTGGTACCTCAAACTGTAGAAAGTACAAATCAAACAGCTCACTCTAGCCCTCATCAGCCTCAGTGTGTTATTTGGGACTAAAATTCATCATTTTTCTTGAACTGAGCTTTTGTATTACAGTCTTTGAAGGAATGAGATTCAAAGGTAATTCAGACCAAACACATTTTGTTTTTGCAAGAGGAGAAAGTATTCTGAATTGAGAACTTGGCTGTGAATAAGACAGGGTAACTTCAACTGGCAGACTCATTGACTAACACATTGGGCTCAGCGATGATTCAATCTGTAGCACTCTTACCTCTGAATGCTAGGGTTGTGGGTTTGAGTCATTGGCATAGTGGTATTGTCACTGGACTAGTATTCTGGTTACCATCCTAAAACCGACCTAAAATACTGCAGAAGCTGGAAATCTGGAATAAAAGGGGGACGTGCTGGAACTGTTCAACTGCTCCGCACCAGTGGAGGGAGAAGCAGACTTGATAACTGGAGGGTGCAGATTTAAGATGATTGACAGGAGAACCAGAGGCAACACAATGAAGAAATATTTTTATGTTAAGGGTAGTAAGGATTTGGAATGTACTGTCTGATAGGGTGTGGGACACATGTTCGGTAGTATACTTCAAAAAGAAATTGGCTGAACACTGAAGGAGAAAAAAAAAATTGCCGGGGCATAGGGAAAAAGGAGGGGAGTGGGATTAACTGGACTACTCTTCGAAAGAGCCAGCACAGCTTCAATGGGCTAAATGGCCTCCTTCTGAGCTGTGCTGTAATACTCTATGACTCCATGACTATCTCTTTGCTGTTTGTGGGTCCTTAACTGTGTGCACTTGAAAGGACCTCCGTGGCTGTAAAACGCTTTTGTGACCTCCGGTACAAACATAAGAATCCCCTTTTCACCCTGGACAACAAAAAAAAACTGGTTGGCCATCATTCACAAAGTTGCTCTACAGCAGAGGCTGGAAGGTTATTTGGGAATTCTGTTAGTTGTTGCTGGCTTTCTGACCAAGACAGACTAAATTCAAAAGCATTGTTTATAGCTGAAAATCATTGAATTAGCTTTCAAGCCCTGGGGGAGATTTGGCAAAAATCCACGTGGAATAAAAATTTTACTTTTGGCTTGGCTCCTAACTGGTTTCCATGGTTCCCAGAGCTCTTTGTAATGTTTACAAGAGCTGTGAAGATTAACCAGGCATTTTTTTTTAAGAGAGTTGGCAGTTTCCAAGCAACTTCTACTTAATGTGCCCAACACTCTTCAGTGTCTAATCTCTGACCTCAACCTAGGTTCAACATCCACATCGAGATGAGGGTCTCCTAGTTTTCTAGGAACAGTCATTTATTGCTTTGGAAAACCGCAGCTAGTACAACTGCAGTCCAACTTCCCCCCATTCTTTACCTTTCTAAAGCTGCTGTTGGTAAACAGGGAACCTTGGACAACAACTTGTGTTCATATAAGAGATATTAACGATGAAAAATGCCCAAGGAATCTTCAATGAATAAAGAAAACAGTTGTGAATGCAGAGCCATGAAAGATGAGTTAGAGGAGATGGGCACTGGGAAGGCTTTTAAAAACTGAGAAGTAGAGTGGAGGCCATTAGAAGGGTGCTTCCGCGAGCAGGGCTGAAGCAATTGAAGGCTCTCTCGGGGCCAGTTTTGCACTGGGGAAGGGGTGTGTGTGTGTGTGTGTGTGTGTGTGTGTGTGTGTGTGCACAGAAGGCCAGTGTCAGAGGAGTGAAGGGATGGGAGAGGATTTAAGATAGGAAGTGATTGCTGGGATATGGTGGAATGAGGCAGTGGAGCAGTTGAAGGTTAGGGTGAGGTACCAGTAAATTCACCTTGAATCTCTTATGTACATAGATCATGGTACTAGACTGGCAAACCAGAAGTCATGTGTTCAGTTGTTCAGTTTGTGGCTTGGCACCAGAAAATAGCCTTGAAAACTGTTGGGCTATTGTCCTTCAATGAATGGGAACCAGTCTCCCCCACCTGTTCTGGCCTATATGTGACTCCAGTCCCACGTTATGTGGCTGTTCACAGGATGTGCGCCATTGCAGAGGTCATTAGGATCCATTTCTTTCATTTTTTAAAATGGAACAAAGCATTCTTTAGACAAGTAGAAAGAAGAAGATTCTTCCCAATCTCAAGGGTCATTCGCACTTGAAACGTTAACTGTGTCCCTCTCCGCAGATGCTGCCAGACCTGCTGAGTTTTTCCAGGACTTTTTGTTTTTGTCACTGACCACTTGCTTGCTGTAGTCTGCAATTTGTGGGAAAATGACCTTCAAAAAATTTTGCAGTGAAATGAATGTTCGTATGAAATTAGTTTCTATGTTATTTAATATAGACACCAATCTGTTTATCTACAAAAGGACAATGGCTGCGTCAAGATAAAATGATTAATTCAAGCAGGTTCAGCATCACATTCTGATATTGTGCTTTTTTATAATTCTTTCATGGTATGTGGTCATCGCAGGCTAGGTGAACGTTTATTGCCCATCCCTAATTGCCCTTGAGAAGGTGGTGGTGAGCTGCCCTCTTGAACCGCTGCAGTCCATGTGGTGTAGATACACCCACTGTGCTGTTAGGGAGGGAGTTCTGGATTTTGACCCAGCAAAAGGGAAGGAACGGTGATATATTTCCAAGTCAGGATGGTGTGTGGCTTGCAGGGAAACTTACAGATGGTGGTGTTCCCATGTGTCTGCTGTCCTTGTCCTTCTAGGTGGTCGAGGTCATGGGTTTGGAAGGTGCTGTCTAGGGAGCCTTGTTGAGTTTCTGCAGTGTATCCTGTAGATGGTACACACTGCTGCTACTGTGCGTCGGTGGTGGAGGGAGTGGATGTTGAAGGCAGTGGATGGGACAGCAATCAAGCAGGGTGCTTTGTCCTGGATGGTGTCAAGTTTCTTGAGTGTTGTAGCTGTACTCATCCAGACAAGTGGAGAGTATTCCATCACACTCCAGTCTTGTGCCTTGTAGATGGTGAACAGTCTTTGGGAGTCAGGAGCTGAGTTACTCTCTGCAGAATTCCCAGACCTGGCCTGCTCTTGTAGCCACAGTATTTTTATGGCTAGTCCAGTTCAGTTTCTGGTCAATGGTAAATCTCAGGGGGTTGATAATGGGGGATTCAGCGATGGCAATGCCATTGAATGTCAAGGGGCAATGGTTAGATTCTCTCTTGTTGGAGTTGGTCATTGCCTGGCACTTGTGTGGCACGAATGTTACTTGCCACTTATCAGCCCAAACCTGAACGTTATCCAGGTCTTGCTGCATATACGTCTGCGTCAGTATCTGAGGAGTCGCGAATGGTGCTGAACATTGTGCAATTATCAGCGAACACCCTCACTGCTGACCTTATGACGGAAGGAAGGTCATTGATGAAGCAGTGGAAGATGGTTGGGCCGAGGACACTACCCTGAGGAACTCTTGCAGCGATGTCCTGGAGCTGAGATGACTGACCTCCAACAACCACAACCATCTTCCTTTGTGCTAGGTATGACTCCAACCAGCGGAGAGTTTTCCCCCTGATTCTCATTGACTCCAGTTTTAGCTGGGGCTCCTTGATGCTACACTCGGTCAAATGATACCAAGGACAGTCACTCTCACCTCTTCTCTTGAGTTCAGGTCCATGCTTGGACCAAGGCTGTAATGAGATCAGAAATTGAATGGCCCTGGCAGAGCCAAAACTGAGCAACGTATTGCTGTGTAAGTGCCACTTGATAGCACTGTCTATGAGCCCTTTCATAACTTTGCTGATGACTAATGGGACGGTAATTGGCTGGGTTGCATTTGTCCTGCTTTTTGTGTACAGAACATACCAGGGCAATCTTCCACGTTGCTGGGTAAGTGCCGGTGTTGTGGCTGTACTGGAACAGCATGGCTAAGGGTGTGAGTAGTTCTGGAGCATAAGTCTCCAGCACTATTGCCAGAATATTGTCATAGCCTTTGTAGTACACAGTGTCTTCAGCCATTTCTTGATATCATGTGGAGTAAATTGAATTGCCATTCCTTGTCTTACATTTATTGATGCATTCTAGCAGATAATGTGATGTCTTCATCCATTGATCAATGCTGGAAATCACTTCAAAGGCAGCGTGCTCTGGGAACACTGGCACCATTCCTTTACTGGCTCTTATTTTGCAGCCCTTGAAGGCTCCTATCTGCAATTTGTTTTTTCCGGTGATAGTAATTAATTAGTGCCAGGATAGAATGCTCCTGAAGTAAATTGAAATTGTTTCCTTTAGCAACCCCATGCCTGCATGAGTGGAGACGACTTATCAACTATATGTGGCAAAATGAGAGGCAGTTTCTCTACCAAAACATTCGATTCGTCAAAAGTACAAAAATTAGTCCAAACATTGTGCAGCAATGATTTTCTTCAGTGCTGCCTCATCCAGATACTTTGTCTAAAATGTCTTTTGAACACAGGTAATCTTTCGATGCAGAAAGATGCACTGTCACTGCCAGAACTTGGATACCAAACCTGAAAGAACATTGATACTGAGAATGGGTGAAACAAAATCTCTTCCAAAAGGCTTGAAAGGTTGAGGTCTGGTTTCTCCAAAGGCTTTCACGCAAAAATAAAACGGTGTAAAGAACTAAATGGATTGTCAGTTCACCAAAATTTAAGGATAAAGAAATAATACCAATGCCATTGAAAGGGGTGTGCGCGCGTGCGTGTCTGTGTGTGTGTGTATGGATGTGGGGGTGTGTGGGGGGGATATGGGTGTGTGTGTGGTTGTGGGTGTGTGTGGGGGGGATGTGGTGGTGAGTGTGTGGATGTGGCGGTGTGTAGGGGGGGATGTGGGGGTGTGTGGGGGGGGATGTGGGGTGTGTGTGGGGGCGATGTGGCGGTGTGTGTGAGGGGGATGTGGGGGTGTGTGTGGGGGGGATGTGGCAGTGTGTGTGGGGGGGATGTGGGGGTGTGTGGGGGGGGAAGTGGGGGTGTGTGGGGGGGGATGTGGGGGTGTGTGGGGGGATGTGGGGGTGTGTGGGGGGGAATGTGGGGGTATGTGTGGATGTGGCGGTGTGTGTGGGGGGGATGTGGCGGTGTGTGTGGGGAGGGATGTGGCGGTGTGTGTGGGGAGGGATGTGGCGGTGTGTGTGTGGGGGGGATGTGGGGATGTGTGGGGGGGGATGTGGCAGTGTGTGTGGGGGGGGATGTGGCGGTGTGTGTGTGGGGGGGATGTGGCGGTGTGTGTTGGGGGGGATGTGGCGGTGTGTGGGGGGGATGTGGCGGTGTGTGTGTGGGGGGATGTGGCGGTGTGTGTGGGGGGGATGTGGCGGTGTGTGGGAGGGGATGTGGGTGTGTGTGTGGGGGGGGGATGTGGCGGTGTGTGTGGGGGGGGGATGTGGCGGTGTGTGGGGGGGGATGTGGCGGTGTGTGTGGGGAGGGATGTGGCCGTGTATGGGGGGTGATGTGGGTGTGTGTGTGGGGGGGGATGTGGCGGTGTGTGGGGGGGGATGTGGCGGTGTGTGTGGGGAGGGATGTGGCGGTGTGTGGGGGGTGATGTGGGTGTGTGTGTGGGGAGGGATGTGGCGGTCTGTGTGGATGTGGCAGTGTGTGTGGGGGGGGATGTGGCGGTGTGTGTGGGGGGGATGTGGCGGTGTGTGTGGATGTGGCGGTGTGTGTGGGGGGGGATGTGGCGGTGTGTGTGGGGGGATGTGGCGGTGTGTGTGGGGAGGGGATGTGGCGGTGTGTGTGGGGAGGGATGTGGTTGTGTCTGTGGATGTGAGGGTGTGTGGGGGTGATGTGGGTGTGTGTGTGGATGTGAGGGTGTGTGGGGGGGATGTGGGTGTGTGTGTGGATGTGAGGGTGTGTGTGTGGATGTGGGTGTGTGTGTGGATGTGGGTGTGTGTGTGTGGATGTGGGTGTGTGTGTGTGGATGTGGGTGTGTGTGTGGATGTGGGTGTGTGTGTGGATGTGGGTGTGTGTGTGGATGTGGGTGTGTGTGTGGATGTGGGTGTGTGGGGTGGATGTGGCGGTGTGTGTGGGGGGGATGTGGCGGTGTGTGTGGGGAGGGTTGTGGGTGTGTGTGGGGGGGGATGTGGCGGTGTGTGTGGGGGGGGATGTGGCGGTGTGTGTGGGGGGATGTGGCGGTGTGTGTGGGGGGGGGATGTGGCGGTGTGTGTGGGGAGGGATGTGGTTGTGTCTGTGGATGTGAGGGTGTGTGGGGGTGATGTGGGTGTGTGTGTGGATGTGAGGGTGTGTGGGGGGGATGTGGGTGTGTGTGGGGGGGATGAGGGTGTGTGTGGGGGGGATGTGGGTGTGTGTGTGGATGTGGGTGTGTGTGGATGTGAGGGTGTGTGGGGGGGATGTGGGTGTGTGTGTGGATGTGGGTGTGTGTGTGTGGATGTGGGTGTGTGTGGGGGGGATGTGGCGGTGTGTGTGTGGGGGGCGATGTGGCGGTGTGTGTGTGGGGGGGATGTGGCGGTGTGTGTGTGGGGGGGATGTGGCGGTGTGTGGGGAGGGATGTGGCGGTGTGTGTGTGGATGTGGGTGTGTGTGGGGGGGGATGTGGCGGTGTGTGTGGGGGGGGGATGTGGCGGTGTGTGTGGGGGGGGATGTGGTGGTGTGTGTGGGGTGGGATGTGGTGGTGTGTGTGGGGGGGGATGTGGTGGTGTGTGTGGGGGGGATGTGGCAGTGTGTGTGGGGATGTGGTGGTGTGTGTGGGGGGGGATGTGGCGGTGTGTGTGGATGTGGCGGTGTGTGTGGGGGGAGATGTGGCGGTGTGTGTGTGGATGTGGGTGAGTGTGGGGGGATGTGGGTGTGTGTGGGGGGGATGTGGGTGTGTGAGGTGGGATGTGGGTGTGTGTGGGGGGGATGTGGGTGTGTGTGGGGGGGATGTGGTTGTGTGTGTGGATGTGGGTGTGTGTGTGGATGTGGGTGTGTGTGGGGGGGATGTGGCGGTGTGTGTGTGTGTGGATGTGGCGGTGTGTGTGTGGATGTGGGTGTGTGTGGGGGGGGATGTGGCAGTGTGTGTGGATGTGGGTGTGTGTGGGGGGGATGTGGCGGTGTGTGTGGGGGGGGATGTGGCGGTGTGTGTGGGGGGGGATGTGGCGGTGTGTGTGTGTGGGGATGTGGCGGTGTGTGTGGATGTGGGTGTGTGTGGGGGGGATGTGGCGGTGTGTGTGGATGTGGGTGTGTGTGGGGGGGATGTGGCGGTGTGTGTGGGGGGGGATGTGGCGGTGTGTGTGGGGGGGATGTGGCGGTGTGTAGGGGGGATGTGGCGGTGTGTGTGGGGGGGATGTGGCGGTGTGTGTGGGGGGGATGTGGCGGTGTGTGTGGGGGGGATGTGGCGGTGTGTAGGGGGGATGTGGCGGTGTGTGTGGGGGGGATGTGGCGGTGTGTGTGGGGGGGATGTGGCGGTGTGTGTGGGGGGGATGTGGCGGTGTGTGTGGGGGGGATGTGGCGGTGTGTGTGGGGGGGGATGTGGCGGTGTGTGTGGATGTGGCGGTGTGTGTGGGGGGGGATGTGGCGGTGTGTGTGGATGTGGCGGTGTGTGTGTGGGGGGGGATGTGGGGGTGTGTGTGGGGGGGATGTGGCGGTGTGTGTGGGGGGGGATGTGGCGGTGTGTGGGGGGGGATGTGGCGGTGTGTGTGGATGTGGGTGTGTGTGGGGGGGGATGTGGGGGTGTGTGTGGGGGGATGTGGCATTATGTGTGGGGGGGGATGTGGCGGTGTGTGGGGGGGATGTGGCGGTGTGTGTGGGGGGGGGATGTGGGGGTGTGTGTGGGGGGGGATGTGGCGGTGTGTGTGTGTGGATGTGGGTGTGTGTGTGTGGATGTGGGTGTGTTTAGGGGGGATGTGGCATTATGTGTGGGGGGGGATGTGGCGGTGTGTGGGGGGGATGTGGCGGTGTGTGTGGGGGGGGATGTGGCGGTGTGTGTGGGGGGGGGATGTGGGGGTGTGTGTGGGGGGGATGTGGGTGTGTGTGTGGGGGGGGATGTGGGTGTGTGTGTGGGGGGGGATGTGGCGGTGTGTGTGTGTGGATGTGGGTGTGTGTGTGGATGTGGGTGTGTTTAGGGGGGATGTGGGTGTGTGTGTGGATGTGGGTGTGTATGGGGGGGATGTGGGTGTGTGTGTGGATGTGGGTGTGTGTGTGGATGTGGGTGTGTGTGGGGGGGATGTGGGTGTGTGTGTGGATGTGGCGGTGTGTGTGTGGATGTGGGTGTGTGTGTGGATGTGGGTGTGTGGGGTGGATGTGGTGGTGTGTGTGGGGGGGGATGTGGCGGTGTGTGTGTGTTGATGTGGGTGAGTGTGTGTGGATGTGGGTGTGTTTAGGGGGGATGTGGGTGTGTGTGTGGATGTGGGTGTGTGTGTGTGGATGTGGGTGTGTGTGTGGATGTGGGTGTGTGGGGTGGATGTGGCGGTGTGTGTGGGGGGGCATGTGGCGGTGTGTGGGGAGGGATGTGGCGGTGTGTGTGGAGAGGGATGTGGGTGTGTGTGGGGGGGGGATGTGGCGGTGTGTTGGGGGGGATATGGGGGTGTGTGTGGGGGGGATGTGGGTGTGTGTGTGGGGAGAATGTGGGGGTGTGTGGAGGGGATGTGGGTGTGTGTGGGGGGGATGTGGGGGTGTGTGTGGGGGGAATGTGGGGGTGTTTGGGGGGTATGTGTGTGTGTTGGGGGGGGATGTGGGGGTTGTGTGGGGAGGGATGTGGCGGTGTGTGTGGGGAGGGATGTGGCGGTGTGTGGGGAGGGATGTGGCGGTGTATGTGGGGAGGGATGTGGCGGCATGTGTGGGGTGGGATGTGGCGGTGTGTGGGGAGGGATGTGGCGGTGTGTGTGGGGAGGGATGTGGCGGTGTGTGTGGGGAGGGATGTGGCGGTGAGTGTGGATGTGGGTGCGTGTGTTGGGAGGGATGTGGCAGTGTGTGTGGGAGGGATGTGGCGGTGAGAGTGTGGATGTGGCGGTGTGTGTGGGGAGGGATGTGGCGGTGTGTGTGTGAATGTGGCGGTGTGTGTGTGAATGTGGCGGTGTGTGTGGGGGGGGATGTGGCGGTGTGTGGGGGGGATGTGGCGGTGTGTGTGGGGGGGGATGTGGCGGTGTGTGGGGGGGATGTGGCGGTGTGTAGGGGGGATGTGGCGGTGTGTGTGGGGGGGGGATGTGGCGGTGTGTGTGGGGGGGGATGTGGCGGTGTGTGTGGGGCGGGGATGTGGCGGTGTGTGTGGGGGGGGGGACGTGGCAGTGTGTGTGGGGGGGGATGTGGCGGTGTGTGTGGGGGAGATGTGGCAGAGTGTGTGGATGTGGCGGTGTGTGTGGGGGGGGATGTGGCGGTGTGTGTGTGGATGTGGGTGTGTGGGGGGGGATGTGGGTGTGTGTGGGGGGGATGTGGCGGTGTGTTGGGGGGGATATGGGGGTGTGTGTGGGGGGGATGTGGGGGTGTGTGTGGGGAGAATGTGGGGGTGTGTGGAGGGGATGTGGGTGTGTGTGGGGGGGATGTGGGGGTGTGTGTGGGGGGAATGTGGGGGTGTTTGGGGGGTATGTGGGTGTGTTGGGGGGGATGTGGGGGTTGTGTGGGGAGGGATGTGGCGGTGTGTGTGGGGAGGGATGTGGCGGTGTGTGGGGAGGGATGTGGCGGTGTATGTGGGGAGGGATGTGGCGGTGTGTGTGGGGTGGGATGTGGCGGTGTGTGGGGAGGGTTGTGGCGGTGTGTGTGGGGAGGGATGTGGCGGTGTGTGTGGGAGGGATGTGGTGGTGAGAGTGTGGATGTGGCGGTGTGTGTGGGGAGGGATGTGGTGGTGTGTGTGTGAATGTGGCGGTGTGTGTGGGGATGTGGTGGTGTGTGTGGGGATGTGGCGGTGTGTGTGTGAATGTGGTGGTGTGTGTGGGGAGGGATGTGGCAGTGTGTGTGTGGGGATGTGGCGGTGTGTGTGGGGAGGGATGTGGGGGTGTGTGTGGATGTGGCGGTGTGTGTGGGGGGGATGTGGGGGTGTGTGTGGGGGGGACGTGGCAGTGTGTGTGGGGGGGGATGTGGCATTATGTGTGGGGGGGGATGTGGCGGTGTGTGGGGGGGATGTGGCGGTGTGTGTGGTGGGGGGATGTGGGGGTGTGTGTGGGGGGGGATGTGGCGGTGTGTGTGTGTGGATGTGGGTGAGTGTGTGTGGATGTGGGTGTGTGTGGGGGGGATGTGGGTGTGTGTGTGGATGTGGGTGTGTGTGGGGGGGATGTGGGTGTGTGTGTGGATGTGGGTGTGTGTGTGGATGTGGGTGTGTGGGGTGGATGTGGTGGTGTGTGTGGGGGGGAATGTGGCGGTGTGTGTGTGTGGATGTGGGTGAGTGTGTGTGGATGTGGGTGTGTGTGGGGGGGATGTGGGTGTTTGTGTGGATGTGGGTGTGTGTGTGTGGATGTGGGTGTGTGTGTGGATGTGGGTGTGTGTGTGGATGTGGGTGTGTGGGGTGGATGTGGCGGTGTGTGTGGGGGGGGATGTGGCGGTGTGTGGGGAGGGATGTGGCGGTGTGTGTGGGGAGGGATGTGGGTGTGTGTGGGGGGGGGATGTGGCGGTATGTTGGGGGGGATATGGGGGTATGTGTGGGGGGGATGTGGGGGTGTGTGTGGGGAGAATGTGGGGGTATGTGGAGGGGATGTGGGTGTGTGTGGGGGGGATGTGGGGGTGTGTGTGGGGGGAATGTGGGGGTGTTTGGGGGGTATGTGGGTGTGTTGGGGGGATGTGGGGATTGTGTGGGGAGGGATGTGGCGGTGTGTGTGGGGAGGGATGTGGCGGTGTGTGGGGAGGGATGTGGCGGTGTATGTGGGGAGGGATGTGGCGGTGTGTGTGGGGTGGGATGTGGCAGTGTGTGGGGAGGGATGTGGCAGTGTGTGTGGGGAGGGATGTGGCGGTGTGTGTGGGGAGGGATGTGGCGGTGAGTGTGGATGTGGGTACGTGTGTTGGGAGGGATGTGGCAGTGTGTGTGGGAGGGATGTGGCGGTGAGAGTGTGGATGTGGCGGTGTGTGTGGGGAGGGATGTGGCGGTGTGTGTGTGAATGTGGCGGTGTGTGTGGGGATGTGGTGGTGTGTGTGGGGATGTGGCGGTGTGTGTGTGAATGTGGCGGTGTGTGTGGGGAGGGATGTGGCAGTGTGTGTGTGGGGATGTGGTGGTGTGTGTGGGGATGTGGCGGTGTGTGTGGGGAGGGATGTGGCGGTGTGTGTGGGGAGGGATGTGGGGGTGTGTGTGGATGTGGCGGTGTGTGTGGGGGGGGATGTGGGGGTGTGTGTGGGGGGGACGTGGCAGTGTGTGTGGGGGGGGATGTGGCGGTGTGTGGGGGGGGATGTGGCGGTGTGTGTGGGGGGGGATGTGGCGGTGTGTGGGGGGGATGTGGCGGTGTGTGTGGATGTGGCGGTGTGTGTGGGGGGGATGTGGCGGTGTGTGTGGGGGGGGATGTGGCGGTGTGTGTGGGGGGGGATGTGGCGGTGTGTGTGGGGGGGGATGTGGCGGTGCGTGGGGGGGATGTGGCGGTGTGTGGGGGGGGGATGTGGCAGTGTGTGGGGGGGGGATGTGGCGGTGTGTAGGGGGCATGTGGCGGTGTGTGTGTGGGGGATGTGGCGGTGTGTGGGGGGGATGTGGCGGTGTGTGTGGGGGGGGATGTGGCGGTGTGTGTGGGGGGGATGTTGCGGTGTGTGGGGGGGTTGTGGTGGTGTGTGTGGGGGGGATGTGGCGGTGTGTGTGGGGGGGATGTGGCGGTGTGTAGGCGGAATGTGGCGGTGTGTGTGGGGGTGGATGTGGCGGTGTGTGTGGGGGGGATGTGGCGGTGTGTGGGGGGGATGTGGTGGTGTGTGTGGGGGGGATGTGGCGGCGTGTGGGGGGGGATGTGGCGGTGTGTGGGGGGGATGTGGCGGTGTGTGTGGGGGGGATGTGGCGGTGTGTGTGGGGGGGATGTGGCGGTGTGTAGGGGGGATGTGGCGGTGTGTGTGTGGGAGGATGTGGCGGTGTGTGTGGGGGGGATGTGGCGGTGTTTGTGGGGAGGGATGTGGCGGTGTGTATGAATGTGGCGGTGTGTGGGGGGATGTGGCAGTGTGTGTGTGGGGGATGTGGCGGTGTGTGTGGATCTGGTGGTGTGTGGGAGGGATGTGGCGGTATGTGTGGGGAGGGATGTGGCGGTGTGTGGGGGGATGTGGCGGTGTGTGTGGGGGGATGTGGCGGTGTGTGTGGGGGGGATGTGGCGGTGTGTGTGGATGTGGCAGTGTGTGTGGGGGATGTCGCGGTGTGTGGGGGTGATGTGGCGGTGTGTGGGGAGGGATGTGGCGGTGTGTGTGTGGATGTGGCAGTGTGTGTGGGGAGGGATGTGGCGGTGTGTGTGGGGGGGATGTGGCGGTGTGTGTGAATGTGGCGGTGTGTGGGGAGGGATGTGGCGGTGTGTGTGGGGAGGGATGTGGCGGTGTGTGGGGGGAGGGATGTGGCGGTGTTTGTGGGGGGGATGTGGCAGTGTGTGTGGATGTGGCGGTGTGTGGGGAGGGATGTGGCGGTGTGTGTGGGGAGGGATGTGGCGGTGTGTGTGGGGGGGATGTGGCGGTGTGTGTGGGGGGGATGTGGCAGTGTGTGTGGATGTGGCGGTGTGTGGGGAGGGATGTGGAGGTGTGTGTGGGGAGGGATGTGGCGGTGTGTGGGGAGGGATGTGGCGGTATGTGTGGGGAGGGATGTGGCGGTGTGTGTGAATGTGGCGGTGTGTGTGGATGTGGCGGTGTGTGTGAATGTGGCGGTGTGTGGGGAGGGATGTGGCGGTGTGTGTGAATGTGGCGGTGTGTGGGGAGGGATGTGGCGGTGTGTGTGGGGGGATGTGGCGGTGTGTGGGAGGGATGTGGCGGTGTGTGTGGGGAGGGATGTGGCGGTGTGTGTGGATGTGGCGGTGTTTAGGGGGGATGTGGTGGTGAGTGTGTGGATGTCGAGGTGTTTGGGGAGGGATGTGGCGGTGTGTGGCTGCGCATGTGGGTGTGGGTGTTGTTTTGACCAGTCCCCGGGAAAGTTTGCCCCAATTTGTTATGATCTCAGATGAGATACCCCAGGCTCCCTCTCTTTATTCAACCCCTTCCGTTGGCTGTGACAAGGTTAATTTAAAAAGGATCCCTTCCCTCGTGGATACCTTTTCCCAATCCAAATGTGCTTACGCTTTAAAAGGAGCTAATTTAACCAGGCTTTGTTGAGTAAAAGAAAGAGTGAGTTTATTAGCTACTAAAAGGTGAGAAAAAAATAATAAAACCACAACACACATACAAACAGATTAGAAATGCGAAGTGGATCCAGAAATAAAAGTTAAAAATGATATACAAATCAGTCTTTAGCTTGTCCGCGAGGAGTGGATGGTGAAACATTGCGGCTGTTAAGCTGGGTGATTCCGGTAGCGCTGACTTTGGCAGTTGAACAGTTGGTTTGGAGATTCTTGGTTCTGCAGGTTAGCTGAAAGGAGTTGTCCTGTTTGCATTTTGGCAATGGCTTTTCTGACTTGTGACTTGCTTCCAGCAATCAGAGAGACTTTTTTATCTGCGAGCGCAGGGATGCTCAATTGATGTTCTTCAGCTGTGACCTTCAAGCACAGACTAATGCCAGACTAGCACATGGAGACCAGGGTTGCAGTTGGCTTTTAACCCTGTTCCTTATGTATTCCTGGAAGGGAAAAACAAACATGTCTTTTGCCCAGAAACTGCTTTCTTTCAACTCAGATCACGTCCACGGTCTAGGATTTAACTCAACAGGAGATGATTTCTGCTGAGAAGGTATTCACCAAAGGTCACTACACAAAATAAGGGCTATATTTATGTTATCAGTAAATTTGACAACCGTACATTCAGAACTTTCTTCCAAATCACTGATATAGATTGTAAATAGTTGAGGCTACAGCACTGATCCCTGTGGTACTCCACTGGTTACATCATCCCAGCCTGAAAATGACCCATGTATCACCACTTTTTGTTTCCTGTTGCTAACCAATCCTCTATCCATGCTAATATGTTACTCCCTAAGCCCTGAGCTCTTATTTTGTGTAGAGACATTTGATGTGGCACCTTGTCAATGCCTTAGGACTGGGGGAGTCACAGATAGGGAGATGCAAAGTCAGAGAATAATTTATAAAGAGCATTGATGTTTTTGAATGTGGTAAACAGGGAACAGGGAGCCAATGGAGTTTGTCATGAAAGGGATATTTTTGCACTCGGCAAAGGTGGGTACCACTGTGTAGTCACTGCAAAGCAGCACTCGCAAGAGCATCAAGCCTTGTAACTGTGTGAGTGCAGAGGGCTGTCAGACAGGAGTTTGGGTTGCAGGGCTCAGTGTCAGATGGAACTTGTAGACTGAATGCGTGGGAGCCACTTTGTGCTTTGAATATTGTACCTAGGGTAGTGTGAGGGAGGTCTCAGGAGCTGTCACAGACAGGCATGCTCATGAAGTGGTTATACACCCATTGGGATGACACTTAATCATTCTGTCTGTCTGCCTGCAGGTCAGTGGACATACAGCGCTAAGGTCTGAAAGATTGTTGAGAAAAGAGGTTGTGGATGACCACCAGCTAATTCTTTTTGTTCTCCACCGCAGGTCCTCGCAGCAAGTCCAAGAAGAGGTGACAGCCTATCCTTAGCTGCACCTCCACTCACACCTCAACCACCATCCCTGAGGGTGATGACTCAGAATCTTCCAAGGAGGCACCAACATGGCGTTCACCCTCACCCTCCAGCAGTGCAGAGACGTTGACCTAGGTGGGCACACATTCTAGAGTAGGCTCGGGGTTCAATCTGCTGAGCACATCACTGACACATGCCTATTGCTGATGGAGGAAGTGGGAGCTGAGGTGTCTGACACTCAGAGGGCAGCTGGAGACCAGGCCTCTGTTCAGCCCCATGCAGATAATGAGCCTCTGGCCTCAGCCCTAAGAGACCTGTTGGATATGCAGAGACAGGCAGGGGGACATCAAGCAAAGAAGCCATGCGCAGGCTGGACCAAAGGCTGGAGGAGTCTGAACACGTTCTGTCTGTTATCGTGGCTCTGGCACTTTACTGCCTTCATGGAGAGCCAGGTTCAGGGGAGTGCACGGTGACTGCTGGATAGGTGCTTGGACCTCCACTCCATTGCACTAGCCATGGACGCAGTGCGGCAATGGCTAGGTGGGAGGGAGGTGAGGCACTTCGAACCCCCCCTCCAGGTACCCCTTCTCCTCGAGGAGTCAGGAGGTAACATTGTGCACCGACAGGGAGGAGGAACACCTGGAGATTCATCCCAGGCCACTTCAAGGGTGCCCTGCCGCTCAACCTTTATGGTGTCACATCACCAGTAGTGGCATCTCTGGCTATGCCGACATGTACAGGCTTAAACCTTGCACAGCATTTGTGAAGTCGGGAGCTTGCAATGCATCTGGTAATTATCCAAATGTTTTTACACAGAGAATCAGAGTTTCCAGCAGAATGCATCTGGTAACCCAGCAGGTAGTGTTCACCCTCTGGGGCTGCTGTGGAAGAAGAGTCTGCAGTCGAGTCATTGCATGTCTTGCTGTTGTCTGCATGACAGAGCTCTTTGCAAAGCATTGCCCCTATTTGAAGAATATGTCAGTGAGACATCAGTGTATCCTTGCCAAATTACAACTGCATGAGGCATCCATGTGTATGTCCTCGGCCCAACCATCTTCAGCTGCTTCATCAATGACCTTCCTTCCATCATAAGGTCAGAAGTGGGGATGTTCGCTGATGATTGCACAATATTCAGCATCATTCACGACTCCTCAGACACTGAAGCAGTCCATGTCCAAATGCAGCAAGACCTGGACAATATCCAGGCTTGGGCTGACAAGTGGCAAATAACATTCGTGCCACACAAGTGCCAGACAATGGCCATCTCCAACAAGAGAAAATCTAACCATCGCCCCTTGACATTCAATGTCATCACCATCATTGAATCCCCCACTATCAACATCCTGGGGTTACCACTGACCAGAAACTGAACTGGACCAGCCATATAAATACTATGGCTACAGGAGCAGGTCAGAGGCTGAGAATCCTGTGGCGAGTAACTCATCTCCTGGCACCTGGAGCCTGTCCACCATCTACAAAGCACCAGTCAGGAATATGATGGAATATTCTCCACTTGCCTGGATGAGTGCAGCTCCAACAACACTCAAGAAGCTTGAAGCCATCCAGGACAAAGCAACCAGCTTGACTGGCACCCCATCCACAAACATTCACTCCCTCCACCACTGACAAACAGTGACAGCAGTGTGTACCATCTACAAGATGCACTGCAGGAACTCACCAAGGCTCCTTAGGCAGCACCTTCCAAACCCATGACCACTACCATCTAGAAGGACAAGAGCAGGAGATACATGGGAACACCACTACCAAGTTCCCCTCCAAGCCACTCACCATCCTGACTTGGAAACATATTACTGTTCCTTCACTGTCGCTGGGTCAAAATCCTGGAACTCCTTTCCTAACAGCCCTGTGGGTGTACCTACACCACATGGACAGCAGCGGTTCAGGAAGGCAGCTCACCACCACCTTCTCAAGGGCAGTTAGGGATGGGCGATAAATGCTGGCCTAGCCAGCGATGCCCACATCTCATGAATGGATATTTTAAGAATCCAATGTAGCAAGCCTATGTACTTGCTTGCGCCAAGGGTCTGCCGCATTTTTCCTTCCAGGTGCCCATGCCCACGGGAGTGTGCAGTGTCGTACAGACAGTGTCTGGGTCCTGTTGGCACTGATGCCACAATGTTGTCTGAGCAGCACATTTAGCGCAACTGGAGATCAGCATCATTTCCAAGTGGCCCATACACAGGATCACAATACCTGCCATTTTACCTTAAAGTGTAAAATTTAATGCAGCCACCAGAACAAATGCAATGAAACAAAAATGTATGTGCCCATGAGGGAACCCCAGGTTATCATCCCCAACAGAAGATGATAACCCATAGTGGCGTAGAGATTTTGCGGTGCCTCATTCGGTCTGGAATCTGGCGGCAATGAGGTTTTCAGAGACCTGTCTGCCTGCCACCTCGCACCATTGTCCTGGCATCCACCACCGCATCCGCACCATCCACTCCTTCATCAGCAGCAGTGTCTTGCCCTTTCTCCTGGCTCCTTTATCACCCCCTCTGCAAATCCCTGCCCTCTGAGCAAGGTTGTGCAGGGTGCAGCAGGCCACAATAACCCTGGACACACTTTCTGGTGAGTGCTGTAGCGCTCCACCGGAGCAATGGAACCTCATCTGTAGCTGTCCGATAGTCTGTTCTATTGTTGAGGCGTAGGCTGCTCTGTACCTCTCCTCGGCTGCGGTTTGCGGGTTCTGCACTGGTGTCATCAGCCAGGTTTTGGGCAGGGAACCCCTGTCACCAAGGTTCTAACCCTGTGGGTAATGAGGTGGAGCCACTACTTGACGCCTGTGAATTGGTGGGGATGTAGAAATCATGAGAACTCTCTGGGTAGCGCACACACACCTGACAGATTTGTTTCCTGTGATAACAGACCAGTTGTACGTTCAGAGAGTGCAAACCCTTTCTGTTAATGAACGCAGTTGGCTGATCCCTGGGAACTCTCCGTACCACATGTGCGTAGTCAATAGCTCCTTGTACTTGTGGGGAAACCTGTGATGGCAGCAAATCCCACAGCTCTGGCTGCCTGTCTCTCAGGGCCAGGAGTGAGTTTTACAAAAACCATTTGCTCTTCTGACCAGGGCACTTGTCACCTCCCTGATGCATTTGTGTGTAGCAGACTGCGGTATTGCACACACGTCCTTAGCAGAGCCCTGGAAAGAGCCAGTGGCAAAAGAGTTCGATGCCACGATCACTTTCAATGCTACTGGCATTGGACTGCTTCCCATCCTTGAAGGTACGGAGCAGCTGGCATATGTGAATGATGGCATTCCGTGGCATCGTCAGCCACCTCTGGCAATGTCTCTCAGACATCTGCAGGTAGCTGCACAGCCGTGCTGTATATATTCAATTCCACGCCAATGCTCACCATCGCGCTGGCCCCTGGTTTCCAGCATTCTGCGCTGCCTGACCTTCTGCTGCCTCTCCCGGTTGATGCTCTGGCTGCTGCTCAGCCCAGCCCTAGGCCCCACCCTCAGGTTGGCCCCTCCACACCTGCACCAGAGCTAGCAGAAGCGTTGGGTTGACTTGACCCATCATCCTGTCTGCCTGAGGTTATCTGTGAAGAAATTGCAGGGATGGTTCTGGTCAGCATACTCCTTGAGGCCTGCCCTCCTTTCCTGAGCTTTTTTGACCAACGGGCAGCCCTATACTCAGCATCAGGCTAATTCATGATTGTGCAGGCTCCCTCAATCATTATTGAGCTTCCCATCATCAACCTCAATCCGCGATCCAACACCCTTGCCTTGCCCTCAGGTAAATTCCACCCATTCCCCTTATCAGCCATGGCCACCTATCAGGGAACCTCAAGCTTCCCCATGGCTCAGTGGTACATGCACCCCACTACCCCACTGCTGACAACACCCACCCCCCCCCCCACCCCCCACCCCGGAAACCTCAACCTGTCAACCATTCTTGGCACGACCTCCCATCATCCTTGAGCTCCCCCTCAGTTACCCAGGGAGGGATGGCGAGGGCGCAGAGATGTGAGGATGAGGGAAGGGCCTAACGTCATGGGTGTGGTGATCATGTTGTTGTTTCGGGGAGGGACTTTCCAGGCAGGGATAGCCGGAGAGAGCTGGTCGTAAAGGGAGCAGTCAGTTTTGTCAAAGGCGGGGCCTGGGGATTGAACTGAGGGTACCGGCCAGCGGAGGGGACAGTCACAATCAGAGAGGGAAGTGGGATGTGGTGGGGGGGGGAAGCTCCAGGGTGACTTATGAGCATCGGGTGGTCTAACAGGGGACGCCATGAATCGTATGGTACAGGGTAGCACAGAAAACAGGAGGGGTCAGGGACAGGGTGGGCAAGGGATGGTAACAGCCTCCTTTCCTGCCTCAGACTGTCCCCCTCCTTGCCCTGAACAGCCCTGGCCCAATGCCTTTTGCCTGCCACCAGCCAATCTTAATCATCGCCTGGCACAGATCAACGCTCCCCAAAGAGGAAAACGCCCTGGTTCCTCACTCCAGCTCCAGCAAGTGCCCGACTTCAGCTGCTGCACGCCACATGAACCTGAAGACGTTTTTTTTTTTTCGCTTGCGTAGAAGTCAATTTGAAAGGTGCACTGAATTCTGGCAAGATTGCTTTTTAACAAGCATGCACGACATGCAGATACATGCAAAAGTGTTTCTCAATGTTCACCGTCAGGAAGTGCGACTCACATTAAAATTCAGAGTAATTAATACTGTAGTTTCATCCCACTGTCGAGAAGCTGATTTTTGGGCTCCTGTGCAATTAAGCTCCACGCCCCCCACCCCCGTCTGCCTTGCTTTACCCTCCCGGAGCAGCACCACATTCTACCCCAGTGATTTAGACAGATTAAGCGAGTGGGCAAAAACTTGGCAGATGGAATATCATGTGGGAAAAAGTGAACTTGGCCACATTGGTAGGAAGAATAGAAAAGTAGCATATTATTTAAATGGAGAGGGATTGCAGGACTCTTGAGGTACAGAGGGATTTGGGTGTCCTGGTACATGAATTGCAAAAGCTTAATATGCAGGTACCGCAAGCGATTGGGAAGGTTAATGGAATGTTGTCCTTTATTGCAAGGGGAATGGAATATAAAACAAAGGAAAAAAAAATAAAAGCAAAATCCTGCAGATGCTGGAAATCTAGAACAAAAACAAAAATACCTGGAAAAACTCAGCAGGTCTGACAGCATCTGCGGAGAGGGATACAGTTGATGTTTTGAGTCCGTATGACCAAGGAAGCTTTGCTCCAGCTGTACAGGGCATTGGTGAGACCATATCTGGAGTACTGTGTAGAGTTTTGGTCTCCTGATTTAAGAAAGGATATAATTCTATATGAAGCAATGCAGAGAATGTTTACTCAACTGACTCCTGGGATGAAGATGTTGTCTTATGAGAAAAGGATGAACGGGTTGGGGCTGTATCCATTGGAGTTTAGAAGAATAAGAGGTGATCTTACTGAAACATATAAGATCCTGAGGGGACTTAACAGGGTGGATGCTGAGAGAATGTTTTCCCTTGTGGGAGAGACTAGAACTATGGGACGTATTTTTTAAATGTTTAAACACAGTTTAAGATGGAGATGAGGAGAATTTTCTTCCTCAGTCTGTAGAATTCTCTTCACCAGAGCACAGCGGACGCAGGGTCATTGAGTATGTTTAAGGCTGAGTTAGATAGATTCTTGACAACAAAGTCGTCAAAGGGTAAAGGGGGGTAGACTGGCAAATGGATTGAGGCCACAATGGGATCAGCCATGAATTTATTGAATGGCAGAACAGGCTCAAGGGGCCAAATGGCTGACTCCTGCCCCTAATTTTTATGTTCATATGAGGAGTTGAGCAAAATTGAGAACTTGAATTCCCCTCCACCTAATCCTGCCCATTTCAAAACAAAACTACATTCATGTAAAGTGAAAGAAATAAATACTTAAACAGATAAGAAGTTTTATCATAGTGAAACATCAGAGTGTTTTGTACTATAAATTTACTTTTAGAGAATCACTGTACACATAATCAAGTTCCTTTGTGCTCAAAGCAACTGTAAATGTCAATTCATTCCTTCATGAGTGAAACACAAATGAGTTCCAAGTTCCCTTTGAACTGTCCAAACCTGCCGTAATGCATCAGGTTTCCCTTAAGTAGATTATTTGGAGCGGTTTTTGAAATTCAAGCAGAGCGCAGTTGATAAATAGAAGTTGAAATTGAATAAGATTACAGGAGACCTCTTGTAGCTTATCAGCTCGAGGCAGACGTGGAGTTGAAGCCTGGTGACTTCATTTCAGCTCGGAGTCAGCACACGACGGCCCTTGTGTCATTAGAAATTTCAGCAAAACAGGAAATCCTGTTATTAGGCAAGTGACTGATCCGTAGCATAAAAGATAGCGGGGAATGTATTATCTGACCAGCTTGCAAAGGGGATTTTTTTTTCACTCCTCTTGATGTACAGGCTTGTACTCCTGTTGTTAGCTTTGGTTTTATTGATCTCTCTCTGCTAAAGACTCAAAAGTAGAGCATACAAGTCAGGAATGATTGGGGTTTCCTACTGTAGAAGTCCAGATAGTCTGGACATTTGTGATGTTCAAGCTTAAAATGTAATTGGTGCTGGGTACATCCTACCCACAAAGCCCATTGGAGGAAGGGCACAGTCACATAGTGGTTATGTTACTAGACTAGAAATCCAGAAACCTGGACTAATGACCACCAAAGCAGCGGGGGATTTTGAATTCAATCAATTTAATAATCTGCAAGAAAGCTAGCATTAGTAATGACAACTAAGAAATGACTGGATTGCTGTAAACATCCATCTCGTTCACTAGTCTTTAGGGAAAGAGATCTGCCATCCTTACTTGGTCTGGCTGACATGTGACTCCAAGCTCACAACGATGGGGTTGAGTCTTAATTGCCCTCTGAAATGGCCTAGCAAGCCGCTTAGTTGTCAAGGAGACAGTTCACCAGCACCTTTCTACAGGCAATTCGGAATGGGCAATAAATGTTGACTTTGCCTTGCCAGCGACACCCACATCCAGTAAACGAATAAATAAAAATGGCAAGACATCATGGATGGACCCAGGGGGCAATATTGTTTCAAACTGGGGAGCTAGATTCCTTCCAGAGGTGAGTTACACTGGGAGCAGCTGTAACCCTTTTACTAGACTGGAGCAAGAGACAGATCTGTGCCTAATACACAAAGGAGCAACAGTCAAAACAAGTTTAAGGTGGTAGCAATGAATAGAGTCATACCCATTTACAGAAGGTCTGTATTCATTCCCCAAGAGCTGGTAGGGAGGAGCAGGTTGGGTTGGGGTGGGTTGAGGGTGGGGGTGATGGTGTGTGTGGGGGTGCATGGTTTGCAGTTGTTACTTATGTAATTTGGCCCCAGTTGGAATCTTGTGCAACAATTACACTGAAGAAATTTCTGCTGAAACCCAATCAGCATAGTGACTGCTAACATCAACTCTACTACAGGCTAATGAGTATTGGGTGAAAATGTAAAGTCCACCCTACCATCATGGATGATATTTCTGACAAAGCCTCCATTGGCTAGTTTCCCAACTATCCATGAGAAATTCACTCAGGGTGTTGTTCATTTCATGGCACGGCTCACCATCAGTAACCTCCTGTTTGACATCAATGAACTCCTCAGCTCAAGAAAAGATGACCTTGTTTCCATTGCAAACTGTCTTCATTTCTATGGCGAGGGTACCTTGCACAAAAATCAAATTTTCAGATTCTCCATTATTCCCCCAATTTCTGTCTTTCAACAAGGGAGGGGGCCTTACATTATGCTGTAGAGCGGAGAGACCACTGAAACTACTCACATCACTCAGTGGCACAGTCTTTATAGAAGTTATCTTAACTGGATCAGCCACATAAATAATGTGGCTACAAGAACAGGTCAGAGGCTAGGAATTCTGCACTGAGTTAAAGACCTAATCTGGCTCTGCTGTGAGTTTCTCCCAACTCCCCAAAGCCTGTTCACCATCTAAAAAGCACAAGCAGGAATGGGATGAAATACTCTATACTTGCCAGAGAGTACATCCAAAAACACTCGAGAGGCTCAACGTTTTCTAAGATAAGCAGCCCGCTTGATCGGTACCACATCCACATTCAACTCATTCACTCCCTCTACCACTGGTGTGCTGTAGGTACAACGTGTACTACATACAAAATGCACAGCAGCAACTCGCCAAGCTCTTTCCAAATCCGCGGACTCTACCAATTAGAAGGACAAGGGGAGCAGGCACATGGGACACCACCACTCGCAAATTCCCCACCAAGCAAAATGATGGAATGTGTCGTCAACATTGCTATGAAACGGCACTTACTCAGAAACAACCTGCTCACTGACGCTCAGTCTGGGCTCTGCCAGGGCCACTCAGCTCCTGACCCAATTACAGCCTTAGTCCAAACATGGAAAAAAGAGCAGTACTCAAGAACTGAGGTGAAAGTGACTGCCCTTGACATCAAGGCTACATTTGATCGAATGTGGCATCAAGGAGCCCTAGCAAAACTGGAGTCAATGGGAATCGGGAGAAAACTGGTTGGAGTCATACCCAGCACAAAGGAAAATGGTTGTGGTTCTTGGAGGTCAGTCACCTCAGTCCCGGGACATCACTGCAGCAGTTCCTCAGGGTCCAGCTATCTTCAGCTGCTTCATCGATGACCTTCCTTCCATCATAAGGTCAGAAGTAGGGATGTTCGCTGATGATTGCACAATGTTCAGCATCATTCGTAAATCCTCAGATACTGAATCAATCCATGTCCAAATGCAGCAAGACCCGGACAATATCCAGGCTTGGGCTGACAAGTGGCAAGTATCATTTGCACTGCACAAGTGCCAGGCAATGACCATCTCCAATAAGAGAATTCAACCATCTCCCCTTGCTGTTCAATGGCATTGCCATCACTGAATCCCCCAATTATCAACATCCTGGGGATTATCATTGACCAGAAACTGAACTGAACTAGCCATATAAATACTGTGTCTACAAGAGCAGATCAGAGGCTGGGAATTCAATGCAGAGTAACTCACCTTCTAATTCCCCAACACCTGTCCACCATCTGCTGGGTACAAGTCAGGAGTGTGATGGAACACTCTGCATTGCCTGGATGGGTGCAGCTCCAACAACACTCAAGAAACTCGACACCATCCAGGACAAAGCAGCCAGTTTGACTGGCACACCATCCAACACCTTCATCATCCACTCTCTCCAGCACTGACGCACAGTGGCAGACGGTATCATCCATAAGATGTACTGCAACAATTCACCAAGGATCCTTTGACAGCACCTTCCAAACCTACGGCTTCTACCACCTAAAGGACAAGGGCAGCAGATAGATGGGAACACCACCACCTGCAAGTTCCCCTCCAAGCCACTCACCATCCTGACTTAGAAATATATCACCGTTCCTCCACTGTCACTGCGTTAAAATCGTGCTGATGGAAATGGCTCCGTCTGCTCTTCATTAAATAAAAAAAAAATGTATTTTTTTTTAAAGTGTCTCGCCCCTTTAAACAGGCTATTGGTGCAGGAAATTCCCTGAAATTTGGAGGGGAAATGCCAGGGCTGGGGGTTCCCTGAAGATTGGGTGATGCTGGGGCTGGGGAGGCATAAGCGCTCCTTGCGAGACCTGGCAGGGTGCGGAGTTGAGGATGGGTGAAGAGGACCATTTCTGGCTGCAAGAACAAGGACAAATTTCCCAAAACTTGCCTGTGCCTCCTCTAGCCAGCAGACTCCTCCCACTGTATTGCCACAGCTGGACTTGTGAATCTCATGTAAGTCCCACCAGATATAGCAGGGCTCTCGTCTAGGGACTGAGTGGCTGCAGTTAACATCATGGTGGCCGGGAACATGTAGGATCTCAATTTTTAGCATTTTAACCCCTCGCTGACCCATTGAAGGAAGGTAAAAATCAAGGCCACTGCTTTATTTATACTTTCAATTTTAAGTGTCATTGACTGATACAGCAGAGCATTGACACAGCTTGCAATCAAATTGTCACCTTTTTTTTATTTGTTCTTTGGATGCGGACGTCACTGGCTAAGCCAGTATTTATTGCCCATCCCTAATTGCCCTTGTTCAGAGGGCATTTTTAAAGAGTCAACCACATTGCTGTTGGTCTGGTGCCATGTGTAGGCCAGGCCAGGTAAGGACAGCAGATTTCCTTTCCTAAAGCACATTAGTGAACCAAATGAGCTTTTACAACAATCGACAATGGTTTTTTTTGTGATCATCAACAGACTTTTAATTCCAGATTTTTACTGAATTCAACCTTCACCATCAGCTGAAGTTGGGATTCAAACCCAGGTCCCCAGAGAACTACCCTGGGTCTCTGGAATGCTAGTCCAGTGACAATACCGCTATGCCAATGCCACCTTCATGTGGCACTCAAATAGCTGATTTTAACCTGGGGCAGGATTTATATCAGGTTGTGAGGTGAGCAGCAAGCCATGTGAATCTCTGCACCACGTGGCTTGGGAGAGTTGGTAGGTTTTGCTGTCTTAAATTCAATAAAATGCTCGATGGTGCAGGTGGACTATAAAGATCTTATTTTAGATAATTTTGCAACACAGCATAAGTAAACAAAGCTCAGCAATCAGAATTTTTGTATACTCTGGTGTTAATCTTTATCCCCATTAAAAAAAACATATCTGGACATTGACACTGCAATTGATGCAATCTGCATTAAGCATGGTATATCTCAGCTCATTTATCAACACAAAGGACAAGGGTCAAAAATAACAAGTGAAAGTTGGTTGACTAATTCCTAATCCACCTATTTCCCTATTCCACTTATTCCCACCACCGTAACATTGCCCAGGCCACCCCTGCCTCAGGACTGTTACCTCCAGTCCTGACTATTCTAAGGCACTCCTGGCCTCTCCCCTATTCCACCCTTCATATACTGGAGGTTCTCCAAAACTCTGCTGCCTCCACCTAACTCACACCAAATGCATTCACCCATCACTGCTGAGCTCGTTGACATGTACTGGCTCCTGGTTAACCAACACGTGGATTTTAAAATTCTCATTCTTCTATTCAAACCCCTCTAAGACCTGGCTCCTTCCCTATCTCTGTAACCTCCTCCAGGCCCACAGGCCTCTGGAATATCTGCAGCCCTCTAATTCCAGTCTCTTGGGCATCCCTGATTTTAATCAAGGGTTGTCCAACATATTGCATGTGGGCCACAATCCAGCACACTAGCCCAAGGAGCCAGTGTTCAAAATACAGGGAAGTGAAGCAAAAGATCCTGTAAGGAGCTGCTCTTCCAATTGTAGGCCTTTTCTCTCCTGCGGCTACTGCTCAAGAGGCTTGCTCATGTCAAAGAACTGTCAACGAGCGGTCAAACTGTCAAAGAACTGTCAAAGTTGTCAAAGAGTAGTAGGCATGAAGTGAATAAGGGTAAAGGGTGGTGGTTGGGGACATGGGTTGGTATGAGTTGGGACCAAGTTGACATAGGGGCTGTAAAGGAATGTGGGTGACATAGGAGTATGAGATTCCAAAGGTGGAAGGGCATAGGTTGGCATGGAAGGGTCATGGAGGGTGTGGGAGGGTGAGGAGGTGAAGGGTGAAGGCTGGAGGGCTATTTTTTGTTTTAATTTTTTTCAACAAAGTGCCGGAACACAGGAGCAGGCCTTCTGTGCAACCTGTCTCAGCACCCGGCAACCTCTGTACTCATTCCAGGGCCGGTGGGCCAGCCTTCTAATCCAGCCCACCACCATCCCCACCCTGGAATGAAAATCAGAACTGCAGGCCGCAGTTTTAAAAGTCAGCTTTTGGAGACCCAAGAATTCTCCTTTCTTGGCACACCCAATGTGGAAGTGAAAATCTGGGCCTCAGTAAGAGTGTGTGTGAGAGAGAGTGAGTGAGTGTGTGTGTGAAAGAGTGAGTGAGAGAGTGAGAAAGACAGAGAGTGAGTGAGAGTGTGTGTGAAAGAGTGAGTGAGAGAGTGAGAAAGACAGAGAGAGAGTGAGAGTGTGTGTGGAAGAGTGAGAGAATGAGAAAGAGAGAGAGAGTGAGAGTGTGGGAGTTAAAGTCAGAGATGGAGTGAGAAAGGGGGAGTGAGAGAGTATGGGAGTGAGAGAAAGAGGAAATGTGGGAGTGTGAGGGAGAGAGAGAGAGTGTGGGAGTGAGAGCGAGAGTGTGTGTGGGAGAGTTGAGTGAGTGTGTGTTTAAGAGTGTGACTGTATGTGTGAGAGAGCGTGTGTGTGTGTGAGAATGAATGTGTGTGTGAGAGAGAGTGTGAGAGTGAGTGAAAGAGAGAAAGTGTGAGAATGAGTATGTGAGTGAATGCGAGAGGGAATGTATGTTTGTGAGAGCGAGAGTGTGTGTGTGTGTGTGTGAGAGTGAATGTGTGAGTGCAAGAGTGAGGCAGTAAGTGAAAGAGTAAGTGCGAGACTGAGAGTGTGTGAGTGAATGAGTGTGTGTGTGTGGGTGGGTGTGTGAGACAGAGAGAGAGAGAGATAGTGTGTGTGTGAGTGTATCTGGCTCATTCCGAGTCACTCACTCAGGGTTCTCACTCACCCTCACCCCCACACACCAACATCCACTCACACAGTGGGTGTGGATGAGGGTTAGTGAGTGGGCACCATGAGACTGGGAGTGAGCCACACACACACACACTCACTCCAATGGTCATCTTTTATTAATTATTCATTTTTTACATTATAAATGTATTGCTTTGACATTCAGCTGAATCTTCTGTAGAATGGCAATCACTGTCGGATCACCACTTCACTCCTATTTTCCTACTTTAGTCTGGAGCCATACATTTCTTGTCTGGATTTCTAACCTGGGCCTGCTGAGGAATGTGGAACGTAGCTGCTCCTGGAGTCCATGTCATCCTGAGTTTGGGTGTTTGATGGGTTCCCTGAGGGCTTGTCTATTACCCTAAGAATACTACTGTAGGCTGTTACTTGTAAAAACCATTCCTGTTTATTTACAGTGTCATGAAGTGTGCATGGGGAATACTAATCTTTAATTTCATCAGCTGGTCAGATATATATTGAACTTCCTTAAAAAAGCTTTTGCCAAGCAAAGACACAGACCTTAAAAATGGCCACAGATGTCACCTGACATACAAATTGGACTGGAAACTTTTGGATGTGGACTTCCCAGGAGACATGGATATAGGTCATTCCCCTGATGGACTTCACACCTGCTGCTGCTTACACTCTACAAAACATAAGTGGGCCACTAGACTTTCTCACTATAGAAACTACCAAAAACAATGGAGGGCTAATGAAGATATTATGCAAGGAGGGTGCTAAGGACCCCTGTCTGTTTTGATGAAATCTTGATAGCTTTGACAATGGGAGATCAAAACCCCTCATTCCGTTAACATGGATCACCCTCCATTGTGCACCAATATCAGCTGTCACATGACTGAAACCCCTTGTGAAAAGCTATGATATTAAGCTTGTCTCCGGGTTACTGTAACAGAAGAAGTCTGCAAATGGACCAGTAACACCATCTCTCTCCCAGCTGTCTCAAGTTTGAAGCCCTATTCCGGTTATATTTCAGAATACATCATAGAAATGGAGATTTTCAATTGAAAGGAACTCTGCCTGATTATATTGTACTGAGGTCAAGAGAGTGGTTCTGAAGGACGCTTCAAAATTCCAAAGCAGCACTTTCAGGAGAAACAAAACCAGGGCAACCATTTGAAGAACTGCATCAACCGTGAACAACAATAAAGGACTCACAGGCTTGAATTTTGCTCTTGTCAGGAATGCTTGATTGGGAGGCCTGGATGCAGCTGCAATATGCGCTTCCCCCTTCCGGCCACAATGGGACCCCGAATGTGAGTTCGTGCTGGCTGGACAATTAACTGGTAGTGAAATGCTGGGGGGGGTGGGGGTGCGGGAAGAGGGCAGGCGCCAAGGGAGGTGAAGGTGCAGGCAGGCATTCCCAATGAGCTCCCTGAAGCCTGGCCAATGCTGTGGAGCTGCTTTTAACATTGTTCCAATAAAACTTGTGCATGAGAAATGCCGCAGACTCTCCCTGTTATACAATTCAAGCAACTGACAGCACAACTCATAACACCTCAACCGCTCAAACATCATCTTTTATTTTATTTCATCCCAGATATTTTATCCCACCTTAGATTGAGCATGTTGTGAAAACCTGAAGGCTGCCCGGCTGATTGGTCCGTGTGCCAACTATGAAAACGCAGGGGCCACGCTAAACCTCTACTAACTGCTTCCTTCATGGGCTTAATTGCCTGCTTAATGGTCAGAAGGTGTGCTTCTGGCTCCCGCACATACCCACTGATCATAGTTTTGCGCATGACGTCAGGGAGTATGCCCAACATTTTCTCGCACTATTTCACGTGATTTTGTGTTGGGTGCGCACTCACTCATTCAATATAAAATTCTGGCCATAATCTGTGAACTCTCTAAATTTTTGCCTTATATCATTGAACTTTAATTTGGCCAAAAGTTAACCTCCTTTACTGTATAATCCATAATTTTGCAACAATGTGTGTGTGTGTGTGTGTGTTACAAAGGCCAGGACTTTTGTTTATCTTTTAGGTTTTTTTATACATTTACTCGTGTGGGTTTTTACTTCAATAAAAATAAAATCCTTCATGTTTAAACTCAAGAAAGCCTGTCAGACTGAGATCTTTGGAGTGTCAGTAGCGTAGTTACCCAGCAGTTAGAACTGCTTTAATTCTTCTAACATTTCCTGGGTAGCTATTCTGCTAAGAGTCAGAACCATCCGAAGTCTACGACTTTACATTAGAGTTTTGGAGGGTTCCAGGCCCAGAGCAATTGCCCATCAGAAGCTTAACCTTCCCAGGCAATTCCAGTGCAGTCCTTGTGTGGGGCAGTCTGAGGAGTCCCCCAGTGCACCTTCTGGAGTACAACCCTCCGGAGAACAGAAGATCTGGTCCATTGTTTTTTTATTTCTTTTGCTCAGCAAGCACAGAATTGTCACAGTGTGGAAGGAGGCCATTTGGCCCATCATGTCTGCACCAGCTCTCTGAGCATTTTACCTTAGTGCCAATCTCTGTAACCCTGCATGTTGTTCCTATTTAAATAGTCACCCAATGCCCTCTTTAATGCCTCAATTGAACCTGCCTCCACCACACTTCCAGGCAGCGCATTCCAAACCCGAACTACTCACTGTGTGAAAAAGTTTTTTTCTCACCTCGCATTTGCTTCTTTTGCAAAGCACTCTTAGACTGTGTCCCCTTGTCCTCGATCTGTTTACGAGCGGGAACAGTTTCTTTTCTTCGTATCTCAGCTCTTTTCTTTTGAAGTTCATGTTTTGTGCCAAATATCTTTCCAAAATTTGCTCATCAGTCCCTTGAGTGACAAAAGAATTGAAATGTAGCCCCTCACACGAAAGGGTGGGACAGCGCTGTTTTAATCACCATTGGCGGTTATGCCTTCAGTCTAGGCCCCAAGATCTGAAATTCCCTTCCTAAACTTCTCCGCCTCGCTACCTCTCCTTCGACTTTTTAAAACATTCCTGAAATCCTATCTCTTTGACCCAAGCTTTTGACCATCTACCCAACTATCTCCTTATGTGGTTCAGTGCTCTATTTTGTCTTATAATTGCGTTAACTTTGGTGGTGGGGAAACTTTTAGAAACAGACGTAACTTAGTTAAGGAAATCATGGATTTCTTAAGGGAAAATCGTGTTTAACTAACTTGCTGGAGTTTTATTAAAGAGGTAGCAGAGAGGCTTGACGTGGGCAATGCTGTTAATGTGGAGTACATGGACTTCAAAAAGGCAATTGAAATGGTGCCGCAAAGTTATAGCTTATGGAATAAAAGGGACAGTAACAACATGGATTCAAAATTGGCTAAGTGACAGGAGACAGAGAGTAGTGATTAATGGGTATTTTTCGGGCTGGAGGAAGCTTTGCAGTGGAGTTCCCCAAGGGTCAATTTGGGACCCTTGTTTTTCCTGGTAAATGTCAATGACCTGGACCTTGGTATACAGGGAACAATTTCAAAACTTGCAGATGATATGAAACTTGGAGCCGTTGTGAAATGTGAGGAGGGTAGTGTAGATCTTCAATAGACAATATGGTGGAATGGATGGCAGGTGGCAGATGAAGTTCAACGTAAAGAAATGTGAGGTGATTCATTTTGGCAGGAAGAACATGGAGAGATGATATAAAATAAAGAGTACAATTCTAAAGGGGGTGCAGGAGCAGAGAGACCTGGGTGTATATGTGCATCAGTCATTAAAGGTGGCAGGATAGGTTGAGGGAGCGTGGTTAATAAAGTATACAGTGTCCTGGGCTTTATTAATGGTGACATAGAGTACAAATGCAAGGTTATGTCGAATTTGTATAAAACACTAGTTTGGCCTCAGCTGAAGTATTGTGTACAGTTCTGGGTGCCACACTTTAGGAAAGATGTGAAGGAATTGGAGAGAGTGCAAAAAAGATTCACAAGAATGGTTCCAGGGTTGAGGAACTTCAGTTATGAAGGTAGATTGGAGAAGTTAGGACTGTTTTCCTTAGAGAAGGCTGAGAGGAGATTTGATAGAGGTGTTCAAAATCATGAACGGCCTTGACAGAGTAGGTAGGAAGAAACTGTGCCCACTTGTGAAAGGATCGAGAGGGCACAGATTTAAAATCGTTGGCAAAAGGAGAAAGAGAGATGTGAGAATAAAACTTTTCATGCAGCGAGTGGTTGGGATCTGGAATGCACTGTCTGACAGTGTGGTGGAGGCAGGTTCAATCAGGGCATTCAAAAGAGAATTAGACTGTTATTTGAAAAGGAACAATGTGTAGGGTTATGGGGAAAAAGCAGGAGAACGGCACCAAGTGAATTGCTCATTTGGAGAGCAGGTGCAGACACGATGAGCCGAATTCCCTATGTCTGCGCTGTGACAATCCTGTGATTCTCTGATAATTGCTCTGTGAAATGCCTTGGGATGTGTTATAATGTTAAAGGCACCGTATAAATACTTGTTGTTTTGTTGGTTTATGTAGACACCATTAAAGCTAAATGAAAAAATATCTTCATCAAAGCAGGGTTAGGATTATCACTGGAGTGACCATTTACTCTGATAATTTGCTGTGTATTTAAAAACACAATTAATCTCACTTCAGCATCTGCGATAAGGAAGTAGTTAAGATTATAGAAAGGACATTGCGCTAGAAAGTGCGTTGACAGTACTCTCTCATAATACCTACTTTTAGACTGAGTTAAATAAATAAACTATGAAACTTTAAACTAAGTAATAACTTTTCCAATCTGACCATGATGTAATATTTAACACACAGTATTGGCAAGAATTGAAACACAGTCAACCACTACTAGTGCTCGGTGTATTGCGTTTCATTTGCAAACAGGGATAGATTAATGAAAGCATTAATAATTTGCTGAAGAGATAAGTATCATGATCATATTGCTGAATTTGCATGCAAACTTCGTCCTGCTGCTCTGGTTTCCGTAATATAAGTGTCATAAATAGCACAAGAAGTTCCAATTACATTTTTATTGGTGGCTATGACAAGGATCAAGGACTTAGCTGTGAAATTTGTCTTTTCTCCACCTCTGTGGAACTCTTATGTTCAGCTATTGAACACTGAATGGCTGGATTACCACATTATCTGTGGGCTCTACTGGTTGGTTAGTAATTTGGCAATTTAACGTGTCAAAACCACATCTTTATGGGTATGTCACCATTGGGTGGTTTTCTGGCATTCCCAACAATTAATATACACTTTAACCACAGAAAAATCATGCTGAGCTGTCATTTTGGTCTGCCCATAAGGGAGATTTGAATCATTTTTGGGAAATATAGCCCATGATAGGTGCACTGTTATAACTGAATTGATTTTTTTTTTGAGGTAACAGAGAGAGTAGACGATGGTAATAAAGCCGATGTAACTTATCTGGATTTTCAAACGGCCTTCAATAAGGTCTCCCAAATAGACTAATGAATACGCTCAGAGAATGTGGAGTCAGGGACACGTAGATTGTGAGCTGACTTCAAGACAGGAAACAGGGAGTGCGAGTAAATCGTTCAGAGTGGGAGAAAGTCAGAAGTGGTGTTCCCCAAGGATCAGTGCTGGGGCCACCATTGTACACAATTAATACTAACAATGTGGACTTTAGGATCAAAAACACAATTTCTAAATTTGCGGATGGTACCAAATTGGTGGTGTGGGTGTGTGTGTGTATGTGGGTGGGTGGGTGGGGGGGTATTGTGGATGGGGCGAATTACCCAATGCTGAGGAAGATTACAAAAAAATTACAGCAGCTCAGTAATAAACTTGCAGAATGGACAAATAATTGGCAAATGAGGTTCAACACCAATAAATGTTTGGGGGGAGGTGGTGGGTAGATGAACAAAAGGATCTCCAAGTACATCTATCAGTAAAAGTCGCACCACTAGTTAGTAAGGCCACAAAAAGAGCAAACCAAGCACTGGGCTTTATTTCTAGAGGGGTAGAATTGGAAAGTGGGGAAGTTATTCTAAATCTGTATCAAATCTTGTTTAGACTTCACTTAAAGTGCTACGTGCAGTTCTGGTCACCATGTTATAAAAAGGATATGGATGCACTGGAGAGGGCTCAGTGAAGATTTGCAAAGATGAAGCCAGAAATGTGTGGGTTATACATATCAGTAAAGGGTGGACAGGGTGAGTCTCTTCTCCCTTAAGAAAAAGAAGGCCGAGGGATGATATCTTTAAATTAGGAAAAGTTTTGATAGGGTGCATACAGAGATTATCTTGTGGGGAAGAGCATGACCAGAGGCCATCAATATAATAAAAGCAAAGTTCCAAAGAAGAGTCATACTGGACTCAAAATGTTAACTCTGTTTCTCTCTTGACAGAAGCTGCCAGACCTGCTGAGTTAGTCTTTAGCTAAAGAGTTGGGAGAATGTGGAACTCGTTACCAGGGGAAATGGTTGAAAGAAATAATGTAGGTTCATTTAAGGGGGTAGATTTAGATGGGAAAAATGCAAGGAACTGCTGTACCTGGCCCTTTTTTCACTTTGACTGTCAACCATGAAGGCTTACGGACTATCCTCCTCAAATTTGGCTGCCCTGAGAAATTTGTCACCATCCTCCGCCTACCCCATGCTGACATGCAAGCAGTGACCCTCAACAATAGAACAGCCATAGTCCCTATCTCAGTGGAGGCTAGAGTAAAACAAGGTTGTGTCAACACACCAACTCTCTTTTCCATTTTCCCTGCTGTAATATTACACCTCACCTCTGTCATGCTAATAGCTGATTGTGGTTGTGGACCCCAGTATTGGATACTATACGGTACTCTGTACTATATGCAGGGTCACTTGACCTGGGGATTGAAGGTCAGATAGCACATGTTGGAGCCTGTCTTGATCAAGTTCAGACACTGCAAATACGGGCAACAGTGATCTCCGTGCTCTTAAATGCTTTGGAGACTTGGACAACCCACAGAGGCACCTCAAAACACTGGAGAAATTCACCAGCAGCGCTTTCGCAAGATCCTCCAAACCCAGTGGCAATAAAGGTGGTCCCAAGCCAACAGGCCCAGTATTGAGGCAATAATAATGCAAAACCAGCTGGGCGGTACATGTCATTTGTGTGCCTGATATTAGACGCCCGAAGCAACTGTTCTATTCAGAACTTCAGCACAGCAAGGAGACTCCCAGGAAGACAGTGGAAACATTTTAGGGATGTTCTCAAAGCATCTCTGAAGAAATTAAACATCTCCACTGACTTATGGGAATTCCTGGCTTGTGACCGATCAAAATGGAGGAGGTTCATTCAGGAAGGCACCAGCCACATCAATGGGAACATGCAGTGGTGAAGCTGAGGCATTAGGGGGAGCACACAAACCACCAAACAACTTATCTGTCCAACCCTTCAAGCACAACCTGCCCCACATGTGGAAGAGCCTTCAGACCAAGTATTGGACTTATCAGCCATCTCAGAACCCATTGAACTGGAGTGGAAGCAAGCCACCCTTGATGCTGAAGGACCACCTAAGAAGAAAAAAGATAGGATGAGGCTTGAGTAGAGCAAAAACACCAGTATGGATTAGATGGGCCGAATGGCCTGCTTCCATGCCATATATCCTATGTAATCCCATGTAACTAGGAGAATCGACATCCTCAAGCATAGTGTGCGTCCTGAATAGACATAGTTTTAACATCTTGCTGCTGTGTTGCATGTGAAAGGGTCATAACATTGTACTCTACATCTGCAGAGTTAATAAGCATACCTTGACAACTTATTCTGCTGCATTTATTTCCTCTCTTGAACGTTTATGGTCATCAATGTGAGAATGTCGCTGCTGGAAAATGGAACATCAAGTTCTCACAAGGAAGGAGAAGCACAACATAAAGCTAAGTAAAACTCAAATGCCATTTTTATAAAAGTTCCCACTCTTGCAGTAATATGTGGGGTCCCGTTTCACTCAGTAATGCATGCAGCTTAATTCCAAATTCTAGATACTTAGCAGCTGTAGAAATGGGATCGAGACTGACTAACTTCTCTTGGGACCCTTCTAGTTCATAAACTGGACATTTTCTTCTCATTAGCCAGGATTGGATTTATACTCAGGTCTCTGTGACCCCATGTCATCTGTCTCTTACACAACTACCTCCTGTCACTTCCACCAGGTACCCCTGTGTTGTGCAGTGTTTCCTTTCCGAATTGAGACTACACATATTTGGCTTTGGAGGCAAATAGTGAAGCCCTCATAAAACATTGAAGCAAAGGCAATGGAAGTGCAACTCTTCAATCATTGTCATCAGCTGAATTACTGACTTCCAATTTACCAACAGCTTCAAGTTGCAGTGCCGCTTAACATTAAAACTTGGGGATTGCAGTAGAGTAGTGTTAGAGGGTTCTTCTGGGTAAAGGATATCCTAGGAAGTTACAAAAGAAGATGTCATACAGATAGAGTTAAAAAATAGGAATGGGCGTTTCCAGTCATCAGTGGGCACACTAAGATATCCAGAGATTAAAAACAAAAAACTGCGGATGCTGGAAATCCAAAACAACAGAAACAGAAATACCTGGAAAAACTCAGCAGGTCTGGCAGCATCGGCGGAGGAGAGCACAGTTGACGTTTCGATTCCTCATGACCCTTCAATTAGAACTAAATAAAAATAGGAAAGGGGTGAAATATAAGCTGGTTTGGGGGGGGGGGCGGTGTGGTTTAGGACAAGCAGTCAGTAATAGGTGGAGATAACCAAAAGATGTCACAGACAAAAGAACAAAGAGCTGTTGAAGGTGGTGATATTATCTAAAGGAATGTGCTAATTAAGAGTAGAGAGCAGGACAGACAAGGTACAGATAGCTCTAGTGGGGGTGGGGTGAATACTAAAAGGGCATAAAAGGTAGAGATAGACAATGGGTGGAAATACATTTAAAAATAATGGAAATAGGTGGGAAAAGAAAAATCTATATAAATTATTGGAAAAAACAAAGAGGGGGAAGAAACGGAAAGAGGGTGGGGATGGAGGAGAGAGTTCAAGATCTAAAATTGTTGAACTCAATATTCAGTCCGGAAGGCTGTAAAGTGCCTAGTCGGAAGATGAGGTGCTGTTCCTCCAGTTTGCGTTGAGCTTCACTGGAACAATGCAGCAAGCCAAGGACAGTCATGTGGGCATGAGAGCAGGGTGGGGTGTTAAAATGACAAGCGATAGGGAGGTCTGGGTAAATCTTGCGGACAGACCAAAGGTGTTCTGCAAAGCAGTCACCCAGTCTGCATTTGGTCTCTCCAATGTAGAGGAAACCAGATAAAAAGATATCCAGAGAGCTATCCAAGAACAACAGGGCAAGAACACTAGTATGAAATAATGCAGGTGGTCAAAGAGGACAAGGCTTTTTACAATGTATCATTGCTACTCGGCTTTGACCCAGTGGTAGGATTCTCACCCCTGAAAAGGTAACACCCTTTGTATGAGATGTCAAACCAAGGCCCAGCCAGCCCTCTCGGGAGGACATTAAAGATCCCGTGGCCCTATTCAATGAAGACTTGGGGTGCTCTCCAGTGGACTGGCTTGAATATGGAAGCAAGAATGTGATGTTAAATTTGGGCAAGATTTTGCACCGATCAGAGTTGGAGCACTGTGCACAGTTCTGGGCACCACATAACAGGAAAGATTCACCAGGATAATATCAGGAATGAAAAAAAAAATGGATCACTTCAGTAGAACAAAAAACGTTATGGGACTTTTATAGGGCTTTTCAAAAATATGTACGATTTCTACAGGATTAATTTCTCTAATGCTTGGCAAATCAGTAACAAGGTGGCACAAACTCAGGGTTGGCACTGATAAACAAAAGTTAAAAGTTCCAAGAATTATTTAACAGAGGCTTGTTAGAACATGGTATCCATTCCCACTTGTGGTCACAGAGGCAAAATTATTTAACAGGGGCTTGTTAGAACATGGTGTCCATTCTCACTTGCAGTTATAGAGGCAAAATTATTTAACAGAGGCTTGTTAGAACATGGTATCCATTCCCACTTGCGGTTATAGAGACAGAATCATGGGGAAGAGAATTATGTAAATATTTGAAAAAGAAAACGAGATCAAAGGATGCAGGAAATGAATTGCAGTAAATAAATCCAGTTGATGAGCTAGCATCTGCACAGCACAAATGGGCCAAATGGCCTCCTTCTGCACTGTAACTTTGACTCCACATGGTAGCTTTCCTGCATTTCTGATTCTGACTACTTAACATTTTCATTCTACAGTTGCCATGATCATAAATGATTCATGATTTTGGAGGAAGCATCAGGTTTGGCACTGTTAAGTCTCGAGGCTTGCAGCGGCTTTAGCAGCCCAATCCATATTAGGTTTCATTGCAGTTACTGTGGCCTCAAGCTGTAGTGGACTAAACCCCCACATAAAGAAACAGGAAATAAACATTCCAAGAAAATATTTAAACCATTCTCAGCGATTGATCTGATCGGTGTAAAAACACACACAATAAAGAGCAAGGCCAATTGCCAGGAATTGAGGCAAAGGCGAGATTTCCTCGCCCCTCCCACCACTGGGTTTGTCTGGCCAGTGGACTTCTGGCTGGGCCGCTGCGTTCCCTGCGGCAGGTTCTGCTGGAAAATCCTGGCTGCTATTTTACATGGATTTCATCGGGTAGCTTCCTCATGGTGGAAAAAATTAGACGTTATAATGTGGCTTATGGGAGGCAATTTGTTTCATTTTTTTGGAAACACCATTTAAGAAAAGATACACAATTACATGAGGGATTAGGGAATAAGGAATACACAATTCCAATTTGAATTTTAACGGTAGAAGCTTGTCAGCTATTCTTTCTCCTGCCAGTAGCAAACTGTACACACAGCCAGTATCCTATTCTGATTCAGTCGGGGCATGGTAAAAAAATACCAGACTTTCTTCATCAAGGATCTAGCTTGGTGCTGCTTGACAGTTAATCCTTGATTGAGAGTGTTTTCGTCCCAATGTTTTAAGCAATGCCCCTAGGTTTACGTTTTCTAAGCATATAGAGGGAGGGCGGTCAAAGACATAATGGGCAGGATCTTCTTGATTCTGCGGGGCGAGAGTGGGAGGAATTTCAGAGATATAGGCATTGGATCAGGAGGCTGACCTGCTCCCAATTCCCAGCGATCTGCCCAGAAGTAGTGTAAAAGACCCCCCCCGCAACATCTCTGGTCCAGAGGTTCTTGCCTCGACTCTCGATACCAATGGATACAACAACTTGGATACTGTTTCGCTAAATGTGAAACACTTTTATTAAATCTCTAAGCAATATCACATACTCACAGTGACACTGGTTGCTTAGGAATCCCGTGAATCATATCAGATGGTCATTCCTTGACCAGATCTTTCAGCGCGACTTTGGAATGGCTGTCAGGCTAATCTACCAGCAGTGACAATGCCCTTGAGGCCAAACTGTGTCTTTATATACAATGGTTGCAATCACAGTATCTTGGGGCAAGAAGAAGGCCATTTACCCATTCCAGAGTGGCCATTTTTTAGTAGATGAAGCATCTGTAGCAAGCCACCGCCTCAGGGACATGCCCTCACATATCTACGCATGTGTTTGTTTAGGTGAAACGTATTTATTTTTAGAAGTTCAATATGGGCCTCAGCGACATCTTTGGTCAAAACTCTTCTCTGTAGCTCCACCTTCTCACCACCATGAGACAAACTCTGCCCACAGGACTCCACCACAACCAGCTTAATGTGGGCCATCATTGGCAGAGGCTTCTCCCCAGCACAGCAGCAGGTAGCCAATCTGCATAATTAACTGTCCTTTTGTGGGCTGGTTGTGGGCACTGCCAGGATGGGCCCACCACTGAGAGCCAAGCCCGGCAGGTGCCTGAAGGCAGCTAGCCAGTGGTACCTGATGTCCAGCGAGGCCTCCTACACTCACCCTGTCTAGTCCCCTTGAGACCAGCTTTGATGTGGGCCAATAATATGGCCACCAGACATCCTGTGGAGGAAATGCCTGCCACACGCCTGGCTTGACAGCTATGATTACCATTTTCCCATTCATTTAAATAGTTGTTCAGAAATTGCCTCAAGACGGAGATGCCCTTGCGTTCTTCCTCAAATGGTGGCAGCGCTCAGGTCTTGCAGTGGGGCTGCCATCCTTCCAAGGCTACAGGCCTTCCAATTGGGCCTACGGCCACAGTAACCCTCATGCCATCAATAATTACGGGATGCACTGGTGCAGTGATGATGTCATTGGACTGCTAATCCAAGCCCAGGCAAATTCACAGGGGACACAGGTTCAAATCCCACCGCAGGAGCTGCTGGAATTTAGATTCAATTGATAAAAACATGGAACTGAAAGCTAAGTGGCCATGAAACTATCATTGATTGTCATACAAACCCATCTGGTTCACTAATATCGCTTAGGGAAGGAAATCTGCCATTTCACCTGGTCTGGCCTACATCTGACTCCAGATCCACAACAACGGGGTTGACTCTTAATTGCCCTCTGAAATGCCCTAGCAAGCCACTCAAATCAAGGGCAATTAGAGATGGGGGACAGATGCTGACCTTGCCAGCGTTGCCCATGTCCCATTAAAGAGTAAAGAGAAAAAAATTTAGGCTACTGGCCTGGAGACAGCCACGTAACCGGCCACCTCTGGGAAGAACTCTTGGGTGGACACCTGACATGCAGTTTGGGGCCAGGATCCAGGAATGGTCTTGACCCTCGATTAACTCTTTTAAAGTAACAAGATTCTGCCCAGTAAGTACCACAGTGCTGAAATCATCAAAAAGAGTAGATTAGAGTGTGTTACCATTAAACTGAATTTTGATTTCAACATGGTAAGATTACAAGGAGGAAGTGGATGTAGCAGGGTGAGTTTAGAGCTTAGGCAATACAAGTGGGACAAGATGAGGGGCTAACTGATCATCAAGTATCAATAGAGAAATACCAGAAACGCTGTGTTGAGAACAGTATTGTCCATCAGATGTTACATTTATTCTTGTCTTGGTTCGATAAGTGAATGAGAAATACGAGAAGATTTTTTTCCAGGTGGTTGTTAGAACTGACTTGAACCTGAGCCAGTTTATGGTTATTAAAGGAAAGTGTTTGGAATGAAAGAGGAAAGCCGGCTTCTTGGTAACATCCCTAGCAATGGGTTGAGACTTCAGTTGGATCAAGAGATGTAATAAGACGAAGAAACTCGTTGGGTGAAGGAGTAAGGATGAAGAAGAACTAATGGTGAAGAAGCACAAAGGATTAAGCCATCAAAGGTAAAAAAATGATAACTGATGGACAGGCTCTTGAGGCAGCCAAATTACTGCATTCCCACAACAGGCTTAGTTAACAGCCATTGAATCTTGGCCTGTAACCATGATCAGCTTCTGCAATTAAGTCTCTCTAATTCATGCTGCCACAGGCAGAAACACTCGAGGCATAGAAACACACAGGAGGGAAATCTTTGACTTCCATCTGGAATTGGCATCAAGTTGGGGCCACATTGCCCACCCATTATGCAGCAGGGACCTCACCAGTTAAAGGAGGACAGGGAATTGATCAGTTCTACTCCAGGGTGCTGTGAATGATCAGCCATTGAGTTCATTCAAGAATGAGACCAATAGATTTTTGGACACTAAGGGAGTTAAGCAAAACAAGGATAAAGTGGGGGAATGGAATTGATATTTAAGAAAAGACATGAGCTTATTGAATGGTGGAACAGGTTCTCCTGTACCTATTTTTTTTATATACTTAGTCATCAACTCCAAAAGGAAATGCTACTCTTTCTCTTTGCCATTTTGCATTCAGACTTTTCGGATGTTTGATGTTATTTTTGGTTTGACACCTACCACAAAAATCTCACTTACAACATCATCATAGTACATCACTAATAGTAACGTCGCCTTTCTGACAAATACAACACAATAAAACAAGTAATTTCATTTCTGCAGTGGAAAAAGAAATTTCACAAATTCAGAAATATAACAACCCTTGGCTCATAAATCTTGGCGGTGGATCAAGCTCTTGAACAAGACATTAATGTTTCCTGTTTTCAAATAGAGACAATCTTTGCTCTCCGGCCAAGCAAACAGGACATGGACCTAAGCCAAAATAACCATTATTAATGTCATTTCATTCCTCTGAAGAATTAATCTCTTCAATAGGTTTCCAGAAACTGAATATCCAACCCGCTTCCATTATTATTTCAGACATGAACATACTTTATCCAAACTTTGACTTAACACTTTCGAGAAGCATCACCTCCTACGAAGCTTTCTGTTGTAATCTTCTCGTACAAGATGGCTGTAAAACTCCACTTTCAGTAACTGAACTGCAATGATCCCTCTCTATACCGTCTTCAACAAAAAACGTGACAAGTCTCCCTGTTGGCTTCCCTCTTGCATTTTCCTACCAGCCGGCTTTAACAGTCTGCTACCTGTGCTCCTTCCCTCTACAAAGCTGCCACTGCACCTCTTCTTCATGCTATCTCTTTAAGTTCATTGTAGCACAAGGTTGCTGTGATTTCTTACTGATTGACTGTCTTCTTTGAGGGTCCATCAGTGTTCTTTCTATGTAGTATCTCCTATTGCCCAATTATGATGGTTGCTACCTGCATCAACTATTCTGCAAAGTTTTCTATCTGCATTTTCTTCAATAACCTTTGTGTAATGTTTGCAATCATATTCTCATCTGTAATGGATCTGTAAACCCTGCCTTAACAGCTGCAATCTACATTGCCTGGTTGAAATGTTTCCTGACACCAATTGTATAATCTACTTAAAGCCTTCCGGAAACCTTGCTGGCTGCTTTATCATCTAAGGGCCTCTGTAATATTCACTGTCTGCCCCTGGCCCCCTAACCTTGCTAGAATAGGTTCCTGTACTGGCCCCTTCCAGCCCATTATGATGCTTGCTGTCTGTAGCACCTTTCATCAGCTTGTTCAGCTGCTCACTGATGATGTTTTGTTGCCTGCAAGTCACTCAATCGATTGTTGTTGTCTCAATTACAAAGGGCATCTTGGCTGAGCAAACAGATTAGATTCTATCTGGAGTAACATGAACGTTGTCCAAGTTACTTAAGAGCAAAGGAATTAGGAACAAGAGTAGGGTGTACAGTCCATTCCAGTCTGTTCCGCCATTTGATAAGACCACAGCTGATCTTCAACCTCAACTCCACTTTCCCACTCCTATCCTTTGCTTTCCTCAGGGTCTAAAAGTCTATCAATGTCAGCCTTGCATCAAGTGAATGACTGGGTATCCACAGCCTCTGGGGTAAAAAATTCCAAAGATTCATAATCCTCTGAGTGAAGAAATTTCTCTTTTTCCTGATCCAAAATGGCTGAACCTGATCCAGAGAGTGTGACACCCTAATTCTAGTCTAGACTGTCCAGCCAGGGCAAACTTAATCTTCTGAGGTGGATGAATAGTCTCAGGCAAAAATTTAAATACTAATCCGATGCTGTGAGGTTATTTTCCAACTTTGCACTTCAGGCAGGGAGCCAAACCCACCAGGAACAGATATTGGAAGTTTGGAGACGCACTGCACTCGACGCTCTGGGGATTGGTTCAAGTACCACTCCAGGGAACTGAGCTGGTAAACCGGGCAGCCATTTCAGCACAGTGCTGAGTCCTGCATGCATGTTGAATTCTCTCTTCGAGGTGTGATGTTAAACCGAGGCCTCGTCTGCTTTCTCAGCTGTAGGTGAGGAACATCAGAGCACTATTCAAAGAAGGGGAGCTCCCTCCAGTGTCCTAGCCAATATTTAACCTTCAGCCAACATCATTAATACATTCTTTGAGCATATTGTAACTCATTCCATAATCCATGGAGGCATCCAAAAGTGTACATCTTTGCTGATTTACATTGGTTCTTGGTCCTCCAACACCTCAAATTTAAAATGACAGATTTTGTGTTTAGATCGTCTTCATTTTTGTAATTTTTCTCCAGTACTGCAACCACGCACACCCCACACCCATCGAACTTCCCCTTTCTCTGACTCCAGCTTCTAGTGCATCCCAGATCCCCTCTTCGCCCCACCATGAGCAGCACTTAAAGAGAACCAAAGAGACACTGGCCAGAATTTTACCACCCGCGGGCGGGCGCGGGCCCAGCCCGAACAGACGTGAAGTAGCGCGAGTTGTCGTCGGGCGAGCGTCCAGCACTTGAGCAATCTTCAGGTCGGCGGGTGCCGCCAACAATTAAACTGCCACTTAAGGCCATTTAAAAGGCCTTGGTACTCAGTTGCTTATTTGAACTTGACAGCTTCATCTCTGTTCTGAGCTTCAGTCTTAGCATTTCTAGGCTTCATTTCAGGACTCATTAGTAGCTCCAAGGCCCTCGGAGGATTCAGACTGTGTGGACCCTTCCAGCACCAGGCAGCCTTGCGTTACCCTGGGAATGGGGATTGTGGTCTCTGCTGGAGGCACCTCCTCTGAGGAGACGGAGAGGGACAGAAGGGAGAGGAGGCCAGGTGTCCCAATGTAACTTCCAGGGGAGGGACCTGTGGGAGGAGAGGCACAGGCACAGTGGTGTGCAAGGTCAGCAGGTAGTCCAAGGCAGAAGAGGACGCAGAAGCCATCACTATTCTGCTGCCAGAGTTTACAGGTAGTGATGCAGCTACCTCAACGAGATGCAATGCCGAAGGAGGCTCCGCCTCTCCAGGGAGACTGTGACCTCCATTTGTTAGATGATTGGGCCTGAGGTCAGCTCCAACCGTATGGGTGGGCACCCCATGCCAGGGTTGCTGAAGGTCACAGTGGCCCTCAACTTCTATGCCTCCGGCTCTTACCAAGAGTCAGTGGGGGGTCTTTGTGGAGTGTCCCAATCAGCTGTCCACAATTGCATCAAGCTGGTGACTGATGCTCTGTTCAGGTGGGTACTGACATTTATTAATTTCTGTATGGACAGGGCCAACCAGGCTGAGTGAATCAGAGGGTTTGCTGCAATTGCTGGGTTCCCCCGCGTCCAGGATGCTATAGACTGTACACATGTGGCCATCAAGGGACCAGCGGGTGAGCCCGGTGCCTTCGTCAACATGAAGGGATCCACTAGATAAACGTCCATATAGTTTGTGACCACAAGATGCAGATTCTGCAAGTCTGTGCAAGGTACCCTGGTGGTTCCCATGACACTTACATCCTCCAACACTCCCAGGTGCCAGGGCTATTCACTGTTCCAGTCTAACTGGATGGATGGCTACTGGATGACAAGGGCTTTCCATTGGAAAGGTGGCTTCTGATGCTTCTCATTACCTAAAAACAGAGGCAGGGCGGAGTTATAATAGGAGTCATGCCTCCACAAGGTCACTGATAGAGGGGACCACAGGTCTTCTGAAGATGCACTTCTGATGCTTGGGCCATTCAGGAGGAGCACAATACTCCCCACAGCGGGTGTCACTGACAGTGGTTGCATGCTATGCTCTCCACAATCTGGCACTGGCAAGGGGGGACCCATGGGAGGAAGAGGATCTTGACCCAGCTGCACAGACCACAGATGATGAACCCAGTGTTGAATCAGAAGAGGAACCCCGGTGAGAATGCTGAGGGCGTGGAGGCAGACCTCTGGGTCCTTCATTGAGGCAGGGACACCAGGGGTGTCTTAATCCAACTCTCCTTTAGCTCGGCTGCCAAAGATCTGCTTCCACCTCATGCCAGGGGCTGGCACCTCCATCCAGGATGTCTGAAATGACCCATTCCTTTGAACCCAAAGTCCACTCAGTACCTATGCAATAAAGTTTAGAGCCACTCACTTCCAACATTAGATACTGGCGTGCCCTGCACCTACAAAACAAGTGAAGCATAGTCAGGCCATTAAAGACAAAAGCAAAATTTATATCATGTTGGTACTTACATAAAATGAACAGAACTATATAGGGTGTTAATGGTCATACCAGTAAACATACTAACAAAACATGGCAGAACAGAGGCCTCCATGCCTAACATGAAGAGATGGAGCCAAACTCAATATTTTATTCATCCTTAAACTTCATAGAAAAATATCTTGAGAGTAAAGGCGCCCTAGTTAGCTTTGCTTCATTAACCAATAGCTGAATTATTAGGCCAAAGATTTAACTTCACTGGAGTTTAATTTATTACAATAAGTTAACTGAGAAATTATTCAAATTTTCTGTTCTAACAAATAGAAGCAGGCCTGTACAAAAGTGATTTGTAATGTTTTGGTGGTAAAATGGAGCAGATGGCCGCTAAAGAAAAGAGATGAAGGAGGAGTTATTCAAGGAGAAGAAATAGAATTTCTGCCACACTTCCAGCAGGAGGCCTGACAGCAGAGGAAGAGCCACACTGAGAAAATTCTCCATCTTTGGGATTCACCAAGGGTACAGTAGCATTTTGGTATGTTACTGGAGTAGTTATCCAGAGAAGATCAACTGACATTTCCAGCCGCTGGTAAGACCATGTTCCAGTCTCCTGGACAGGCTCCAAAGGTTCTCCCCTGCCAGCCTTCAGGAAGCTGCCTCTGCCAGTTTTAAAGCATCTTCCAGGTCGCCATTGGACCCAGCACCTGACAGGCTCCCTTCCCTGCCCGGCATTTCCCGACCATTCAGAAGACACGCTTCATGCTGGGTAGGCCTCAATTGGCCATCCAGCGTAAACTTGCATTTGCAACTCGACCGAGGCCGGGAATGGATTCCACGTCTGCTCCTGCTCCTGCCAACTTGGGTGACCAGATTAAAACCAGGTCAAACTTCTGATCACAGAATTGTTACAGTCATGGTGCAGAAGGAGGCCATTCAGCCCATCATGGCTGCACTGGCTCTCTGAATGAGCATTATGACTCTGTGCCCTTCTCCAGCCTTTTCCCCGTAATCCTGCACATTGTTTCTGTTTAAATAACTATCCAATGCCCTCTTGAATGCCTCTATTGAACTTGCCTCCACCACACTTCCAAGCAGTGCATTCCAGACTCGAATCACTCGCTGTGTGAAGAAGTAATTTCTCACATTGCATTTGCTTCTTTTGCAAATCATTTTAAATCTGTGCCCTCTTGTTCTCGATCCATTTATGAATGGGAACAGTTTCTACCTATCTACTCTGTCCAGCTCCCTCATGATTTTGAAAACCTCTATCAAGTCTCCTCTTAGCCTTCTCCTCTCCAAGGAGAACAGTTCCAACTTCTCCAAGCTACCTTCATAACTCAAGTTTCTCATACCTGGAACCATTTTTGTAAACCCCTTCTGCACTGTCTCGAATGCGTTCACATCCTTCCTATAGCGCCCAGAACTGTACACAATACTCCAACTGAAGTCTAACTAGTGTCCTATACAAGTTTAGCATAACCTCCTTGCTCTTGCACTCTATGTCACTATTAATAAAGGAGCAGGTGTAGGCCACTTGGAACCTCGACCTTGCTCCAGCATTTCAATAAGATCATGGCTGATCTGAATGTAACCTCAACTCCACATTCGTGTCTACCTCCAATAACCTTTCACCCCCTTGTTAATCAAGAAACTATGTAACTCTGCCTTAAAAACATTGAGACTCTGCTTCCACCACCTTTTGAGGAAGAGAGTTCCAAAGATTCACAAATGTCTGAGAGAAAAAAAATTCTCATCTCTGTCTTAAATGAGGGAACCCTAGCTCTAGATTGTCCCACAAGAAGAAACATCCTTTCCACATCCACCCCGTCAAGACCCCTCAGGATTTTAAAGGTTTCAATTAAGTCGCCTCTTACTCTTCTAAATTCCAGTGGATTCAAGCCTAACTTGTCCAGTCTTACCTCATAAGACAACCTGACCATTCCTGGTATTAGCCTAGTAAACCTTCTCTGATGTGCTTCTAACGTATTTACGTCTTTCTGGAGACCAGTACTGTACACAATATTCCAAACGTGGTCTCACCAATGTCCTGTCCAACTGAAGCATATCCCCCCTACTTTTGTAATCAATTCCCCTCACAATAAATTATAACATTCTATTAACTTTCCTAATTACCTGCTGTACCTGTATACTAACCTTTTGCAATTCATGCACTAGGACACCCAGATCCCTCTGAACCTCAGAGCTCTGCAATCTCTCACCATTTAGATAATAGGAATTTTTTTTATTCTCCCAGCCAAAATGAACAATTTCTTATTTTCCCACATTATTCTCCATTTGCCAAATCTTTGCCCACTCACTTAACCTATCTATGTCATTTTGTAGCCGCCTTACATCCTCTTCACAATTTACTTTCCTACCTATCTTTATGTCGTCAGCAAGTTTAGCCACCATTCCTTCTGTCCCTTCATCCAAGTCATTTATATCAATTGTAAGAAGCTGAGGCCCCAGCGCTGATCCCTGTGGCACATCACTCGTCACATCCTGCCAACCAGAAAAAGACCCATTTATGCCAGCGCCCTGCTTCCTGTTAGCCAGCCAATCTTCCATCCATGTCAATATGTTACTCCTTACACCACGAGCTTTTATTTTCTGCAATAACCTTTGATGTGGCACTTTATCAAATGCCTTCTGAAAATCTAAGTACAGCACATCCACTGGTTCCCTTTATCCACAGCACGTGACTCCTTCAAAGAACTCCAATAAATTGGTTAAACATGATTTCCCTTTTACAAAACCATGCTGACTCTGTCTGTTGCCTTGAATGTTTTTAAGTGCCCTATAACATCTTTAGCAATAGCTTCTAACGTTTTCCCTATGACAGATGTTAAGCTAAGTGGCCTGTAGTTTCCTGCTTTCTGCCTCCCTCCCTTTTTGAATAAAGGAGTTACATTTGCTATTTTCCAATCTAATGGAACCTTCCCAAATCTAGGGAATTTTGTAAAATTAAAATCAGTGCATTGACTATTTCACTAGTCATTTCTTTCAAATCCAGACCTGGGGATTTGTCAGTCCGCAGCCCCAACAATTTGCTGAATACCACTTCCCTGGTGATTGTAATTTCCCCGAGTTCCTCCCTCCCTTCCATTTCCTGATTTACAGCTATTTCTGGGATGTTACTTGTGTCCTCTATAGTGTAGACCTAAGCAAAATACCTGTTTGATTCATCAATTATCTCCTTACTTTCCATTATCAATTCCCCAGGCGCATTCTCTATAGGACCAACGCTCACTTTGTTAACTCTTTTCTTATTAAAATATCTATAGGAACCCTTACTCTCTGTCTTTATGTTACCAGCTAGCTTACTCTAGTTTATACTCTTACTCATGCTCTAATTTTTCCCTCCTTTCTAATCATTTTGTAATTCTTTGCTGTTCTTTATATTCTTTCCAATCTTCTGACCTGCCACCTGTCTTGGTGTAATTTTATGCTTTTTCTTTAATTTTGATACTGTCTTTAACTTTTTTTAGTTAACCATGGAATTTTTCTTTCTCACTGGAATGTATATATTCTGTGTATTCTGAAATATCCCTTTAAATGTCTGCCACTGAACTTCTATTGACCTATCCCTTAACCTCATTTGCCAGTTCACTTCAGCTAGCTCCACTTTCATGCCCTCATAATCGCCCTTATTTAAGTTTAAAATACTAGTTTTGGATGCACTTGTTTCTCCCTCAAAATGAATGTAAAATTCAATTATGTTATGATCGCTGCTACCTAGAGGTACCTTCACTATGAGGTTATCAATTAATTCTATCTCATTCCTCAATACCAGGTCTAGTATAACCTGCTCTCTGGTTGGCTCCAGAACATGCTGTTCTAAGAAACTATCCCAAAAACATTCTATGAACTCCTCATCTATGCTACCTTTTCTGGTCTATATGTGGATTAAAATCCCCCATGCTTATTGCTGTACCTTTCTGGCAAGCTTCCATTATCTTTTCTTTTATACTCTGTCCTACTGTGCCGAGGATACTGTATGCTTTATTAACTGTTCTCTCCACCAGTCCTGCCACCTTTAATGACTTATGTACATATACACCCAAGTATCTCTGTTCCTACGTACCCTTTAGAGTTGTATCCCTTATTTTATATTGTCTATCCATGTTCTTCCTACCAAATTAATCACCTCACACTTCTCTGCAGTAAGCTTCATCTGCCACCTATCTGCCCATTCCACCAAATTGTCTATGTCCTCTTGAAGTTCCACATCATCCTCCTCGCAATTCACAACACTCTCAAGCTTCGTATCATCTGCAAACTTTGAAATGATCCTCTGCACACCAAGAACTAGATCATTAATATATATCAGGAAAAGCAAAGGTCCCAGTACCGACCCGTGGGGAACTCAACTACAAACCTTCCACCAGCCTGAAAAATATCCATTAACCATTAGATAAAAACAAAAAAACTGCGGATGCTGGAAATCCAAAACAAAAACAATAACAGAATTACCTGGAAAAACTCAGCAGGTCTGGCAGCATCGGCGGAGAAGAAAAGAGTTGACGTTTCGAGTCCTCATGAACCTTCGACAGAACTTGAGTTCGAGTCCAAGGAAGAGTTAAAATATAAGCTGGTTTAAGGTGTGTGTGTGGGGGGGCGGAGAGAGAGAGAGAGAGAGAAGTGGAGTGGGGGTGTGGTTGTAGGGTCAAACAAGCAGTGATAGAAGCAGATCATCAAAAGATGTCAACAACAATAGAACAAAAGAACACATAGGTGTTAAAGTTAAAGTTGGTGATATTATCTAAACGAATGTGCTAATTAAGAATGGATGGTAGGGCACTCAAGGTATAGCTCTAGTTGGGGTGGGGAGAGCATAAAAGATTTTAAAAAATGTTTAAAAATAATGGAAATAGGTGGGAAAAGGAAAATCTATATAATTTATCGGAAAAAAAAAGGAAGGGGGAAACAGAAAGGGGGTGGGGATGGGGGAGGGAGCTCACGACCTAAAGTTGTTGGATTCAATATTCAGTCCGGAAGGCTGTAAAGTGCCAAGTCTGAAGATGAGGTATTGTTCCTCCAGTTTGCGTTGGACTTCACTGGAACAATGCAGCAAGCCAAGGACAGACATTTGGGCAAGAGAGCAGGGTGGAGTGTTAAAATGGCAAGCGACAGGGAGGTTTGGGTCATTCTTGCGGACAGACCGCAGGTGTTCTGCAAAGCGGTCGCCCAGTTTACGTTTGGTCTCTCCAATGTAGAGGAGACCACATTGGGAGCAACGAATGCAGTAGAGTAAGTTGGGGGAAATGCAAGTGAAATGCTGCTTCACTTGAAAGGAGTGTTTGGGTCCTTGGACGGTGAGGAGAGAGGAAGTAAAGGGGCAGGTGTTGCATCTTTTGCGTGGGCATGGGGTGGTGCCATAGGAGGGGGTTGAGGAGTAGAGGGTGATGGAGGAGTGGACCAGGGTGCCCCGGAGGGAGCGATCCCTACGGAATGCCGATAGGGGGGGTGAAGGAAGATGTGTTTGGTGGTGGCATCATGCTGGAGTTGGCGAAGGATGATCCTTTGAATGCGGAGGCTGGTGGGGTGATAAGTGAGGACAAGGGGGACCCTATCATGTTTCTGGGAGGGAGGAGAAGGCGTGAGGGCGGATGCGTGGGAGATGGGCCGGGCACGGTTGAGGGCCCTGTCAACGACCGTGGGTGGAAAACCTCGGTTAAGGAAGAAGGAGGACATGTCAGAGGAACTGTTTTTGAAGGTAGCATCATCGGAACAGATGCGACGGAGGCGAAGGAACTGAGAGAATGGGATGGAGTCCTTACAGGAAGCAGGGTGTGAGGAGCTGTAGATAGCTGTGGGAGTCGGTGGGTTTGTAATGGATATTGGTGGACAGTCTATCACCAGAGATTGAGACAGCGAGGTCAAGGAAGGGAAGGGAAGTGTCAGAGATGGACCACGTGAAAATGATGGAGGGGTGGAGATTGGAAGCAAAATTAATAAATTTTTCCAAGTCCTGACGAGAGCATGAAGCGGCACCGAAGTAATCATCGATGTACTGGAGAAAGAGTTGTGGAAGGGGGCCGGAGTAGGACTGCAACAAGGAATGTTCCACATACCCCATAAAGAGACAGGCATAGCTGAGGCCCATGCGGATACCCATAGCCACACCTTTTATTTGGAGGAAGTGAGAGGAGTTGAAGGAGAAATTGTTCAGCGTGAGAACAAGTTCAGCCAGACAGAGGAGAGTAGTGGTAGATGGGGATTGTTCGGGCCTCTGTTCGAGGAAGAAGCTAAGGGCCCTCAGACCATCCTGGTGGGGGATGGAGGTGTAGAGGGATTGGACATCCATGGTGAAGAGGAAGCGGTTGGGGCCAGGGAACTGGAAATTGTTAATGTGACGTAAGGTGTCAGAGGAATCACGGATGTAGGTGGGAAGGGACTGGACAAGGGGAGAGAGAAGGAAGTCAAGATAACGAGAAATGAGTTCTGTGCGGCAGGAGCAAGCTGAGACGATCGGTCTACCGGGGCAGTTCTGTTTGTGGATCTTGGGTAGGAGATAGAAGCGGGCCGTCCGAGGTTGGGCGACTATCAGGTTGGAAGCTGTGGGAGGGAGATCCCCAAAGGAGATGAGGTCAATGACAGTCCTGGAAACAATGGCTTGATGTTCAGTGGTGGGGTCATGGTCCAGGAAGAGGTTGGAGGAAGTGTCTGCGAGTTGACGCTCAGCCTCCGCGAGGTAGAGGTCAGTGCGCCAGACAACAACAGCACCACCCTTGTCAGCGGGTTTGATGACAATGTCAGGATTGGACCTGAGAGAATGGTGTGCAGTAAGTTCAGAGAGAGACAGGTTGGAATGGATGAGAGGAGCAGAGAAATTGAGACGACTAATGTCGCGCCGACAGTTCTCAATGAAAAGATCAAGAGAAGGTAAGAATCCAGAGGGAGGGGTCCAGGTGGAGGGAGAATATTGGAGATGGGTAAAAGGATCCGTTGAACTGGGAGAGGACTCCTGCCCAAAGAAGTGAGCCCGGAGACGAAGATGGCGGAAGAAGAGTTCAGCATCATGCCGAGCCCAAAATTCATTGAGGTGAGGGCGTAAGGGTATGAAACTAAGTCCTTTGCTGAGCACTGAACGTTCAGCATCGGAGAGGGGAAGGTCAGGGGGTATAGTGAATACACGGCTGGGGTTGGGATTGGAAGATGGGGTGGGGACGGAGAGACAGGCAGGGGTGGAGGGTCCTAGATGGGTGTTGGTGTCGATGAGTTGATCCATTAACTATTACTCGCTGTTAACCATTACTCAGCCAATTTTGTATCCATGTTGTTACTGTCCCTTTTATTCCATGAGCAATAACTTTTCTCATAAGTCTTTTGTATGGCACTGTATCGAATGCCTTTTGGAAGTCCATGTACATCACATCAACAGCATTACCCTCATCAACCCTCTCTGTTATCTCTTCAAAAAACTCCAGCAAGTTAATTAAACATGGGCCAGAATTTTCCAACTTGACGGCGGGCAGGCGGCCGATTGCCCCTGGAGAAACAGGCCGTGCCGCCATTTTCCACGGGCGGGCCAATTAAGGCCCACCCAGCGGGTAAGCAACTCCCGTGGAGAACGGGAAAATAGCCGCGGTGCAGGCGGCCTCAGGCTGCCGGTTCCATTGGGGAGCCGGCTGCCTGTATAAAGAGTGGCCAGGCAGCCTGCTTGAGGCAATGCACCATAGCCACTCGTGGAGAGAGGTGCGAGTGGACAGCAGCATGAGCAGGAGGGGGGCAGGTTGCAGGAGAGGCCAGTGGGGGGCCACTGTGCCCCCAGGTTTTCAGATGCCTGCCTTGCTGTGCTCCTTCTAAAAGGTATCCATCCATCGGCACCTGCTGTATCTGGAGGATGTGAGGAGGAGGGACCCACCATGTCACCAGCCAGGCGTGGGAGGAGGTGGGTGACGCTGTAAGTGCCCATGATGATGTGCAGCGCACTGGCACCCAGTGCAGGAAAAGATTCAATGATCTGCTGCGCTCCGGATGGGTGAGTACCATGTCTGTCTTGGCTATTTGACCCAGAGGGCAGCCTTAGCCTTTGAGCAACCCCACCATGTCTTGCGATCGTTACTGCATAGGGCATCTATCGCACACTGGGTGGGCAAATGAGCACTGACCATGCTTACACCAGCCTTAGTGGTTGAGGAGAAGAAGGGCTTTCCCTGCAGCATATGTTGGTGTTTGGCGCAATTGAGTAGTCTGGGGGCAACCTACAGGGGAGGCCGCAAGACACATACTCAGAACTCCAACACATGTCTTATTGACAGTGATGAGATGGTGCAAGGGGTGCCTCAAGGTGTTTTGGGAAAGTGCTATCTACTGGCATCGGCGTCACACCTAGTTGCGCCTCCTTGCCATGGCCACTAGGACCCATGTGCTGTTCAAAGTAACGGATGCCGAATGTGTCTAAGGTGACCATTGGGGGAGGGGGACCAGCCATACTACCTTCTGGGGACTGATCACCAGTAGTGTGGACAGGAGCCGCTGGAGGCCTCAGATGGGCCACTGTGGTTGGGGTGCGGCGTGTGCGCATGCAGAGTACATGAGCGATCAGCCAGAGGACTGGAGGTGCGTGCGCCCTCCTGCAGCACCTCACACCCTTCGAGGAGCAGGCCATGGAGCAGAGGAAGAGGCAGGAGGCCAGGGCGGCCGGGGATGGTGAGGCTAGGGTCCAGCAGGCAGGTATTTGGGTCTCATCCACTCTGTCTGCCCACCATCCAAACCACTGATGGTTGCTGCAATCGTTAATGCTGCAACAATGCTCATTCACAGACTAAGACATTCTGATGTGTGGGTCATACAGGAGGGACCCTCAATCCCTTGAGGAATCGCGTTTCCATCACTTTCCAAAGTCACCTCATCCCATTTGTGATCACTATCGCCATGGTCTAACGTGCCATTGGATCGCTGCTGCACAGCCAAAGACTTATTCCATCTGAGGGGGCTTGGGACCTCCAGCACCCTTTCAGCCAGTGCGTCCCACATTACTTTGTCCAAAAGATCCTTAGCGCCTCAGCTGTGAACCTCATGGCACTCAACTTAGATGAATGCCACCACGTTACTCATCCCTGCTCCAATGGGAAATGTTGCCTTCTGCCCACCCGGTCTATGACCCTCCTTATGGAATGAAGGCCAATAATGTGACCTCTCAATCTCCTGTGATCCACGGCAAATGTCACTACTGTTTGCGATGTTTCCTCAGCCCTGCAACTATCCAGGCCACAATGCATCCAGGTCAGGTACCTCTGCACTCTTCCCACTCCTATGGTTCATAACATGCCATGTGGCATTCCTCAAGCCATCTGACCAGCCTGTTTGCATGTGCGGTTAATGCTTGGGGCTCATCTTGACTCATTTCCACCTCACCAATGTTCTTCTCCTTAGGGTCTTTAAGGGGGAGCGACTTATGAGGCTGGGGGGGAAAGGGATGAAAGGTTGAACTGAATGTGCGCTAACTGATGCACTGTCCTTTTTGTTAATTTCAGCATCACCACCAAAGCGACCCACACTTCCACACTGCAGCGCCCACTCTACACCTGAAGGGCAACATATGCAACTTGCAGTACATCATTTCAGCCAGCCAGGCACCAGCGCAGACACACCTCGGTGGGGACCTTACCATCAGCTAGTGTCCCGGATCACAGTGGAGAGGCACATCACGATCGCTGCAGGAGATGGTAGGGACAGAGAGTGTTGATGGCTCCAGCAGCCAGACGCTGCAGTGGACGAGGCACATGCTGAGTCCGGCACTGATGACGTGCCTCTGGAGTTGTCCCCATTGTAGCAGCTGCAGGACAGGCGGCAGGAAGTGCATTTGCATCGGGCAGGGTTGCATGAGGGAGTGGTTCAGTTGCTCTCTGCGATGGAGGAGTCCAGGCAGAGTGCACATGAAGGGATGAGCCTCAGGACAGAGCTTCAGGCTTCCTCCACTGAGATTGGTGACTCTCATGAAGAGGGGTTTCAAACAAATGGAACATTTCATGATTGGGATACGCTCTGACCTGCAAGCCCTCACAACGGTTCTGGCCACGGGTGGTCATTCCCAATGTGGGAGATTGTCCAAGCATCGGCACTCAGTGCCCATGCATCTGCAGTGAGCAGGGAGGTAGATTTGGACCTCACCTCAGTGCAGCAGCTGCCTGTCGTCACTGTGAGCTCCTCTCAGGGCGCTCCGGACGAGGGCAGCAGCTCCTCCGCCCCTCTGCCAGTCAACGTTTCTTCCGGTGAGGATACGACAACTGGAGAGGTGCCAGTTCTGGAACTGGCCACTCCCTCCCAGGCGGGGCCATCACAGGCTCCACAGGTCAGAGGACGGCCGCCAAGGTCATCGAGGCCAACAGGACAGCAGGCTGTCTCACAAGCCACTCCGAGCGATGGGGCGGCACATAGACGTAGCACCTGGAAACGTAAGCATAAGGCACCTTAGGCACTCCCTGGGTTTGTCACTGGTGATTTTGTGTTGGCCATATTTTTGTGATCACAAAAAAGTGCTGTGTGCTTTTCTTTTGGACAAAATAAAGTCCACCTTTGTAACCATAGCTGAGGGTCTTTTGTTTGTGCTGCATTTTTCTTTTTCACATATTTATCATGAGTGTTTGAGTGGACATTGATATTTCTGTACTAAGCCCTTAGTTGCAGCTGATGAGGTGGGAGATGTAGAACCTAAGTGCCACGTGTGGAAGCACCAGGCAATGCTGGTCCTGCTGATCCATGTGTATGGAGCTAGCTGAAGGTTCATTGGATTAAAGTGTCCCGGGTGTCCCTGCCTCCTCGGTGTAATAGCGGTTCAGCGTGCTGCCCCTCATCATCGCCCTGTGCTTCCTCATCCTCTGAGTCACTGCTGGATTCATGCGCAGCCTCATCCACTGCGTCAAGGTCTTCATCGTCAAATGCATCCCCCATTTCCAGCGCTAGATTGTGCAGGGCGCAGCATGCTACCACTATTACAGAGACACGGTCTGGGGGGTACTGGAGTGGGCCCCCTGAGCAGTCCAAGTAAAGGAAGAGCATCTTGAGAATACCGATGGCTCTCTCCATCACAGCCCTTGTGGTGCCGTGGCTCCTATTGTAGCACTGCTCAGCTTCTGTTCTTGGATGGCGGAGAGGCGTCATGAGCCACCTTCTGAGGGGATAGCCCTTGTCACTCAGCAGCCATCCATCCAGCTGGGCTGGAGCACTGAAGAGCCCCGGTGCCTGGGAGTGTCTGAGGATGTAGGTGTCGTGGAAGCTGCCTGGATACCTTGCACAGACTTGTAGAATCAGCATCATGTGATCACTCACCATCTGCACATTCATGGAGTGGAAGTTCTTCCTGTTGATGAAGGCATCGGGCTCACCCTCTGGCGCCTTGATGGCCACATGTGTACAGTCTATAGCACCCTGGACATGGGGGAAGCCAGCAATGGCTGCGAAGCCTCTGTCTCGCTGTGGCTGACTTGCCTGGTCACAGCGGAAGTGGATGAAGGTCAAAGCACGGCTGAAAAGAGCGTCTGTGACCTGCTTGACACAAGTGTGGACAGCTGATTGGGGGACACCACAAAGATCACCCACCGAGCACTGGAAGGAGCCAGAGGTATAGAAGTGGGGCGGCTGTGAGCTTCAGAGCCGCTGGCATGGGGTGTCCACCCACACAGTTAGGGGAGATCTCAGGGCCAATCATCTGCCAGATATAGTTGACTGTCTCCCTTGACAGTCGGAGCCTCCTTCGGCACTGCACCTCAGACATATTGAAGTAGCTGCTTCGCCACCTGTATACCCTGGCAGCAGGATAGTGGTATCTTCTGTGGCCCCTTCCACCTTGGACAACCTCTTGGCCCTGCACCCCTTGTGCCTGTGCCTGTACTCCCAAAGGTGGCTCCCCTGGAGGCTGATTGTCCACACCTGGCCTCCTCCTCATTCTATCTCTCCCTTCCTGCTCAGAGGAGCTGCCTCCAGTGGAGATGTCAGAACCCATACCCAGGCTAAATGGAGGCCTCCGGAAAGCTGCAGGCCCGATAAAGATTCCTGTCTGCAGACTGGTTTCAAAGTACACAAAAAGCTCTTGGACATTGATGAGAACTACTAACAATTACATAGGCAATTTTTAAACACCTTCATTAATTATAACTTCATGTAAAACACGAACAACCCCTCTGAGTCCACATATCCCGCCAGTGCATGAGTTTTCTTAATCTCCTACCCGCCTGCCCGTTGGGCCCGTGCACTGACCGGAAGTTCGCACGGGCCCCTCAAAATCCTGGACAATTGGCAAGTTAAGGGCCTTAAGGAGCCCTTTAATTAATGGCTGGTGAACTGAGCGCGCCCACCCACTGAAATATCGTGATGCTGCGCACTGACGCCGGGACGCTCGTGCGACATTTTAAGCACTGACATGTGGGCTCCACCACACGCACGTCAGCTGGAAAATCCTGCCCATGGTTTTCCCTTAAGAAATCCATGCCGGTTCTCCCTAATCGACCCATATTTTTTCCATGTGACTACTAAGTCTATCCCGAATAATCGTTTCCAGAAGCTTCCCCACTGCTGAAGTTAAACTGCCTGGTCTGTAATTGAAAAATAATACCCTTTTCTAATTTACAGCTATTTAAAGACATTCCCTAACAGCAGTTTCTTACCAACCAATGAACTTACAGTTTTCCTGTGATGTCACTGTTTGATTTTTTTTTCAAACTCAGCTCCGAAGGTGAGGTTTACACCCAGGTCCATTTCTAATCAGCTGTTCTTGTTTTCCCAAATTAGAATAATTCCCATGGACATCACACCTCTTTCCTCCCTGCACCGAATTCCCAAGTGACCCTAATTCACTCCTCACTCAGTCTCCATCTCACTCCAGCTTAGTCACCTGTCTCCTCGCAGGTCCCTTACTGTTACTAGTATTGGGTCAGAAGATTGAATGAACAAAATGACATTCAGGGTCAATAATCCCTAGGTGCTGCTTAATGGGTAATAACAGTCATACCGAGGGCAGGGAACAGTATAAAGAAAAGACAAGGACAACTGTTTTTGCAACAATGCAAATTATTAACATTCAACATCACCATGAGGCTATTATCCCCAACTTGCAATTTGCATCAATAATTCCCTCCTTCATTATCGCCCATTGAATAACCACCATTATTCCTTATTGATAACTTCCAATATTCCTCAGTGGTAAATTCTCAGCTTCATTATACCTCATTAGTCATTCAACCCTGCAGCGATTCACCAAGGCTCCTTTGACAGCACCTTTCAAACCCACGACAGCTACCATCTAGAAGGACAAGGACAGCAGATAGGTGGGAATGGCACCACTTGGAAGTTCCCCTTCAAGCCACTCACCATAAACTGAGAAGAAACAAAATAAAAGGGGGGAAAAATTGCAGTTAATTAGTTCCTTTCGCGAATACAGAACGTTCCAAAACACCTCACCACCGATCAAGCACTTTTGAAGTGTAGTCGCCTTTGAAATGTAGAAAATATTTGGTGTTATCTGTAAAGTATAACATGGATCTATGGTTAAAGGTCAATTTGTTAACAATGATGGTTGAGGTGTAACTGTCGCTCAGGCCAGCTGAATTCCTTGTATTAATTTGTGCCATTTGGGAGCTTTGATGTGTCCCTGTGGATGCAATGGGACTTCATACGGGGATGGAAGATGAAGAGGAATAACGGGTGGGGTTTTTTCAATTCATTTATGGGATGTGGGCTTCACTGGCTGGGCCCAGCATTTATTGCTGCAGTCCCTGTGGTGTGGTTGCTGCTCCTGTTCCCAAATTAGAATAATTCCCATGGACATCACACCTCTTTCCTCCCTGCACCAAATTCCCAAGTGACCCTAATTCACTCCTCACTCAGTCTCCACCTCACTCCAGCTTAGTCACCTGTCTCCTCGCAGGTCCCTTACTGTTGCTAGTATTGGGTCAGAAGATTGAATGAACAAAATGACATTCAGGGTCAATAATCCTTAGGTGCTGCTTAATGGGTAATAACAGTCATACCGAGGGCAGGGAACAGTATAAAGAAAAGACAAGGACAACTGTTTTTGCAACAATGCAAATTATTAACATTCAACATCACCATGAGGCTATTATCCCCAACTTGCAATTTGCATCAATAATTCCCTCCTTCATTATCGCCCATTGAATAACCACCATTATTCCTTATTGATAACTTCCAATATTCCTCAGTGGTAAATTCTCAGCTTCATTATACCTCATAAGTCGTTCCACCCGGCAGCGATTCACCAAGGCTCCTTTGACAGCACCTTTCAAACCCACGACCGCTACCATCTAGAAGGACAAGGGAGGCAGATGGGTGGGAACGGCACCACTTGGAAGTCCCCCCCCCCCCACCCCCCACCCCCACCCCCACCCCACCCCGAGCCACTCACCACCCTGGCTGGGAAACGTATCGGCCGTTCCTTCAGTGTGGCTGGGTCAGAATCCTGGAGCTCCCTCCCTAACAGCGCCGTGGGTGTACCTACACCACAAAGGGGGGAAACGGACTGCAGCGGTTCAAGAAGGCAGCTCACCCCCCACCCCCCACCCCCCACCCTCTCAAGGGGCAATTAAGGATGGGCAATAAGTGCTGGGCCCAGCCAGCGAAGCCCCACATCCCAGGAATGGAATTGGAAACCCCACCCCCACCCCCCACCCCCCACCCCCACCCCCGTTATTCCCCTTCATGCTCCATCCCCGGATGAAGGGGACACATCAAAGCGCCCAAATGGCACAAGTTAAGACAAGGAAACTCAGCTCAGTTACACCTCGACCATCATTGTCAGCAAACCGTCTGACCTCTAACCGTAGAGCTCCACGTTGTACCTTACGGATAACACCAAGTGATCTCCACATTACAGCGGCGACTGCACTCCGGAAGGGCTCGATCGGCGGTGAGGTGTTCTGGAAGGTTCTGCATTCGCGCGAAAGGAACTAATTATCTGCCATTTTTCCCGCCCTTTTCCCTCAGTTTAAGGCCGAGCCGCCCGCAGGCTGATCAGAAGCCAAAGCGACATCCCTGTTATGGTCATTTCCAACTGCAGGGGGGGGGGGTGCGGGGAGGGGGGAGACACAGATTAGTTTACACCAAATTAACGGATCAGTTAAATCCAAAAAAAAAGATATCCGAGGCCGGAATTTTAGGGCCCGCCCGCCGGCGAGCGAGCGAACGACCGAACGAGCGCCTGACCCAAACGGACATCAAATAGCGGGAGATAACGTCGCGCGAGCGTCCTGAGGTCGTCTCGCGCCTGCGCACTGTTTCCCTGGGCGGGCGCGGCAGTCGGAAGTGCGCCCCTCTTCCCCCTCCCCCTCCCCCACCCCCACCCCCACCCCGCCCGAAGGTTTAAGTGGGCAGCGGAGCCCATTAAACGGCGCACTCAACAGCCACTTTCACGTGATCCGTCCGTGTTTCCGGTCGGGGCGGACGGGCCGGTTTCCCAGGGCGGCTGTCACAAACCTGGATCCGGCGGGGGGGGGGCGGATAAAATAAAAAGCGATAATCCGGATAGTGGGGGTTTTTTTTTTAAAATAATGAGGTAGGTTTTCAGGTGCTCGATTGCGCTGCGCGGACGTTTTTTTTGCAGCGTTTTTTATTTGCAGCGTCCTTTAGCCTGCGGAGGGTCTGCAGCTCCCCTGGGGCAGCTGCCGGCTTTCCGGGGGGGGGGGGGGGGGGGGCGGTGGGCTGTCCATCTCGCGCCCCCCTCCCCCTCCCTTGGTTACGTCAGCGTCCGCCCGCCCCCCACCCTTGGTTATGTCGGCGCCCGCCCTCTTCCCGCCCCCTTCCCGCCCCCCTGCCCCTGGTTACGTCGGCGCCCCCCCTCCCCCCTCTTCCACGCCCCCCCCTCCCCCCTCTTCCACGCCCCCCCCTCCCCCCTCTTCCACGCCCCCCCCCTCCCCCCTCTTCCACGCCCCCCCCCCTCCCCCCTCTTCCACGCCCCCCCCCTCCCCCCTCTTCCACGCCCCCCCCTCCCCCCTCTTCCACGCCCCCCCCTCCCCCCTCTTCCACGCCCCCCCCTCCCCCCTCTTCCACGCCCCCCCCTCCCCCCTCTTCCACGCCCCCCCCTCCTCCCTCCTCCCTCTTCCACGCCCCCCCCTCCTCCCTCCCCCCTCCCCCCCCCCCAGGTTACGTCGGCGCCCACCCTCTTCCCCACCCCACCCCACCCCGAGCAACGCTGAGCATTTCAGTGCACGTGCTTCACGCTGGCTGGCCGCTAATTGGTGGTCTGGGTGGGGGGGGGGGGGGGGGGGGGGGGGGGGGCGGCAATCGCGGCCAGTGGCCCATTTCCAGTCCGCTCCCAGCCCCCCAACCCCTCTGCGGATGGGGCGCACGCCCGACAACCTAAAAATTCAGTCCCGAGTCTAGTGGACGGCTGACTTCATTCCCTTTGCAATAAAAGAAGGTAACGTACGGGAGGGTGAAGGTGAGGCCAGAGTAAAGCTCCGCCTGTGTAGTTTGCTAATCCAGGCATGGACTGCTTCATTTAAATGCTTCGTTTACTGCCACTTACATTCAGGAGTTTAAGGTGAAAACTGTATGCCCCTGGCACAATAATCAGAAGAGGGAAAACAGGCCCTGATTTAGAAAAGTCAGAAACCATTCCCTCATTCCTGTTATCCCCGCTATCCTGAGGACAGGGTGAGGCACAGGCTCATTGCCGTTAGGTTATATTAAGAAGGAACAAGTGGCTATTACTACAAAGACTCACATCACAGAGTCCCAACACCATCAGATCAATAATCTTTCAGGTTAAACCAATTAAACCAAATCAACAAAATTGGGATAAATCAGGCACAGCCCCTAATTCAGGTCAGCTGTAAAACCAAGAACAAAGTTTAAAGGAACCTTACAAAGTTTAAATCAAAATGTGATTAAAGGGGTCAACAAAACACCCCAGTCCCCGCGGTGCCCACCGAGCACGGAAGGCCTCGAGAGTGCTAGGAGACACTGCGTGTTCCTTCTCACCATCAGATCAATAATCTTTCACGTGAAACCAATTAAACCAAATCAACAAAATGAGGTCAAATCAAGCACAGCCCCTAATTCAGGTCAGCTGTAAAACTAAAGACAAAATTTAAAGGAAACTTACAACTTCGAACCAAAATGTGATTAAAGGGGTCAACAAAACACCCCAGTGCCCACCGAGCACGGAAGGCCTCGAGAGTGCCAGCAGACACCGCGTGCTCCCTCTCACCATCAGATCAATGATGTACTCCATCTGTGCTTTTATAATCACCCCCACCCCCCATCTGTGCTCAGTTAGCCTGCTTATTGTGAGAAATCCTCATCTGCAAATAGAACAGGACCTGGTTTCACACAGGGAGCTGGTACATCTTGGAAGGAAGAATTAGGAGGCCACATGCTCTTTGGAACATGTAACAAAATGAAGTGGGGGGAAGCAGAGGGACCACAGGGTCCAAATGCACAAATCGCTAACAGGAGAAACACCTAAAAATAGCAAAACAAAAAAGCACGGGGTTCAATCCCAGATAGAATAGAAAAGCAGGGAAATTATGTAAGTAAGATGTAACGATTGAATAAAATAGTGAGAAATGAGTGAGTTTATCTGAAAAGGAAGAGTGTGGAGAGATACAGGGAGAAGGCGGGAGATTGGCACTAAGTGAGTCGCTCATTCAGCGAGCCGGTATAGACACGATAGGCTGAATGGCCTCGTTCTGCACTGTAACATTTCTGTGACTATTGCAGAAAAAAAGACATGCTGTCAAAGCTTTTCATCTTGCACTCATCAGGACAGAATTCGCAAGATTATCAATTGTTTTTCAGCATTGCTCGAGTCTTGTACTACCAGATGACTAATTATCTGATTCTGTGAAATTGTGAGTGTTTTATTTTGGCTGACATATTACTAACTTGTTGCAATATATCTAGCTAGGTATTTGTACACTATTTTTGTCCAGCTATTTTTGTTCTTGTTTCAGGTTTCCAGTATCCGCAGTATTTTGCTTTTATCTTTGTACACGCCCTGTGTCAGCTTAATCCTTCATAAATTTCTACGTCCATATTTATAATTGCAACGAGAAAGAGGAAAAAGAAATTAAAGTATGAAAGGAGGCTAGCTGGAAATGTAAAAATGGATAGCAAGAGTTTCTATAGATATTTCTAAGGGAAAAACCTAAGTAAAGTGAGTGCCAATCCTCTAGAGAGTGACAGTGGGGAGTTAATGGTAGATAATGAGGAAATGGCAGGTGAAATGAACAAATATTATGCTCCTGTCTTCACTACAAAGGATACAAAAACATTTCAGAAATAGCTGTAAATCAAGCGGCGGAAGGGAGAGAGGAACTTGGTGAAATTACAACCACTAGGCAAGCAGTAGTGAGCAAACTAATGAAGCTGTGGGCTGACAAGTCTCTGGACCCTGATGGACTTCGTCCAATGATGAAAAGGTCTAAAAGGAGGTGGCTAACGAGATGGTAGATGCTTTGGTGTTAATTTTCCAAAATCCTATAGATTCTGGAAAGGTCCCATCAGACTGGAAAATAGCAAATGTAACCCCTCTATTCAAGAAGGGAAGCAGGAAGAAAACAGGAAACTACAGGCCAGTTAGCTTGATCAAAAACAAAAACAGAAATACCTTGAAAAACTCAGTCATGAGGACTCGAAACGTCAACTTTGCTCTTCTCCGCCGATGCTGCCAGACCTGTTGAGTTTTTCCAAGAATTTCTGTTTTTGTTTTGGATTTCCAGCATCTGCAGTTTTTTGTTTTTATCCCAGTTAGCTTGATGTCTGTTGTGGGGAAGTTATTAGAATCGATCATTAAGGAGGCTATACTTGGGCACTTAAAGAAACTCAAGATAATCAGGAAGAGTCAGCATGGTTTTTTGAAAGGGAAATCATGTTTAACCAATTTATTGGAATTCTTTGAAGGAGTGCCATGCACTGTGGATAAAGGGGAACCTGGAGATATACTTGGATTTCCAAAAGGCATTTGATAAGGTGCCACATCAAAAGTTATTGAGGAAAATAAAAGCTCAGGGTGTAGTGGGTAACATATTAGCCTGGATAGAAGATTGGCTGGCTGGCAGAAAACAGCGAGTTTGCACAATGGGTCTTTTTCTGATTGGTAGGATGTGACCATTGGAGTCCCGCAGGGGTCTGTACTAGGGCCTCAACATTTTACAATTTACATCAATGACTTAGATGAGGGGAGTGAAGGCATGGTAGCTAAATTTGCAGATGACACAAAGATAGGTAGGAAAGTATGTTGTGAAGAGGACATCAGGAGATTGCAAACAGATGTAGGTAGGTTGAATGAGTGGGAAAAAATCTGGCAAATGGAGTATAATGTGGGAAAATGTGAAGTTGTTCACTTTGGCAGGAAGAATAAAAAAGTAGAGTATTACTTAAACAGAAAATGACCACAGAATTCCGAGGTGCAGAGTGATCTAGCTGTTCTAGTGCATGGGTCACAAAAAGTTAATATGCAGGTACAGAAAACGATTAAGAAGGCTAACGGAATGCTATCCTTTATTAGGAGAGGAATGGAATATAAAAGTAAGAATGTTATGCTTCAGTTACACAGGGCATTGATGAGTCCACATGTCGAATACTGTGTGCAGTTTTGGTCTCCTTAGTTAAGGAAGGATGTAAATGTATTGGAGGCGGTTCAGAAGAGGTTTGCCAGATTGATTCTTGGAATGAGTGGGTTGTCTTGTGAGGAAAGGTTAGACAGACTGGGTTTGTTTCCACTGGAGTTTAGAAGAGTGAGGGGTGACTTGATTGAAGCATATAAGATCCTGAATGCTTTTGACAAGGTGACATACAAAGGATGTTTCCTCTTGTGGGTGAGTCCAGAACTGTTTTAAAATTAGGAGTTGCCCTTTTAGGACAGAGATGAGGAGAATTTTTTTCTCTCAGAAGGTTGTGCGACTTTGGAACTCTGTGCCACAGAAGGCGGTGGAGGCGGAGTCATTGAATACTTTTAAGGCAGAGGTAGATAGATTCTCGCTAGGCAAGGGAATCAAAGGTTATTGGGAGTAGATGGGAATGTGGAATTCGAAACACAATCAGATCAGCCTGATCTTAATGAAGGTTGAAGCAGGCTCGAGGGGCCAAATGGTCCTCTTCTCCCATTTCATATGTTTGTACGATCTGTACTGTCATACTGTAATTATATCTTCCCACTGATGGTGGTGTTGTAGTGCTGTAGTTACTTACCTCTCATATCTTCAGTCTGAACACAGAGAAACTCATGCTGTAACCAACTCTTCTTCCCTGCTTCTCAAACTGCCCTAAGGTACACTAGTTTAACGTAACTAATGGCCTGGACTTTGCAGTAGTAATGATGGTGAAACCGTGAGTGCTCGCAGTTATTACTTCTCTGAAACAGACACCAATTCTGGAGTTTGTGCGTGTGCAGTTAAATGCAGAAATCTGCTGAAAGCACGGCTGTCAGTGATTCTACGGCAGGAATCTTCTGATCCTGCCAGCAGCCAGAAGCTTTCTGGGTGGGTGAAATTAATTTGGCACGACTCCAAAAATCAGTTTCCCCAAAGACAGGATGAACTTTTGCAATTAAGTTCCTGGGACATTAAAGGCGGGTTGAACTTCCCAAGGAACAATGTCAGGAAGCCCCTTTTATGTGCATTACTTTGTCACGCAAGCTTCTTAAAAGGCCAGCTCGCCAGAATGAAGTGCCCCCTCCAAATTAAGTCTCTGCCAGTCGGAAGTTAGAAGGTTCACATTTACGACTGCATTGATTGGCGTGCATCAGGCGAGGGTTGACTTCTTCCCCAACCTAGCAGTGAGCAGCCACGGCTTTGGCTTTCTTGGGGATGGCTCAGAAATGTCAGCTTCCTCACTTAGATCGGGTCCTGGTCAGTGGAGGTCCACCCCACCTCCACCACCACCACCACCTCCCCCCCCCCACCACCCCCCCACCACGAGCCAGGAGCTTGTATCCTGCAGGAGTATCGCAGGCCTATGTGGGTGGGTGTGCTCTCCAAAATGGGGTTTGGAGAGGGGAACCCTCAACTGGGTCCAACTACTGTACACAAACATCTGTAGCACAGTTTCAATCAATGGGCGGGAATCAGAAAGCTTCCCAGTTAAGAAAAACAAAATGCTGGAAAAGCTCAGCAGGTCCGACTACATCTGTGAAGAGGAAACCAGAGTTAACGGTTCCAGTCTGTATGACCCTTCTTCAAAGGCCTGAAACGTCTGTAATGTTCATCAAATGTATTGTAGCACCTCATGATCTATGTGGAAAACTTGAATTCCGATGTCACTTTTAGTGATGGCCATTTTGAAACATTTTGTAATGTTCTTTCAGATATTTTATGAATAAAGCATATTTTTCCAAAAAAACGAGACAGTAGCAGCAGGGAAGGGTGAAGCGGAGACAAAGGAAGGAGGGTTGGAGACGGTCCTGGGAAGGAAGACAGGCTGTCCAGGGCTTGTTAGAAGGGTGCCCGGGGAAGGAAGCCAGATGATCTGGGGCTTGGTTAGAAGGATAAGCATGCTACGCAAGTCTTGGTCCTGTTGTAGGGCGATGCATGGTCACTCTGGGCAGTGAGCATCGAAGAGAGATGGGTCCAAGGGGCGTGGTCTGTGAGTTCTTGAATTTGGTCCTAGGGGTTTGAAGGAGGATACTGGGACTCAGAAGGTACAGCCACAATCAATGGACGGAGTTGGATCAGATAGGTTATGTTGTGTTATTATAATAATGTAAAGGCACCGATCATTCATAAGGGATTGTGTAAATGCATTGTGAGTTCATTTATTGAGACTAGACACATGAGATGTACATAGATAAAAAGCTTGAAGACAGCAACAGCAGAGCTGTGTGGGTGTACTCAGCTCAAAAGCAAAAGTGAAACTGAGACTAGATCACGTGTCACACTTCTCTTCTAGTGATGTCATACTGCTATCTCTTAAAGGCATCTTACAACAGGATGGAAGTGCTAGATTCTTGGGTCGGTAGTGGATCTTCTCATGGGCGGAGGGGGTGGGGGTTGCAGAAAATCAGGGTACAGCTGGCCTCAAGAACAGGAGGGCTCAGGTTTGGGGGAGCATGGGCACGGGGACAGTAAAGGGCATGGGGGGAGAGCAAGAATGTCGACATAAATGATAATTGGATCCAGGGTACCGGGGGGAGGCTGAATGGTTACAGGAGGGGAGGGAATGACAAGGCTGTGATTGTGGAGGAGGATGGGGGATCTTGGTGGCTAAAAAGGGGAGTGTGGAAGGTACTTGACACACTGGCAAACCTCGCACGCCCCATGATGAAGCTTTCAAGATTGTTGCGCAGTTTGTAAGACCTCTCCAGCTTTCAACATGGGAGAGGTCTCAACAGGTAGGAGTTAATGCCTCATTTTTTTGGGCCGAGTGAAGGGGCACCTTATTAATTACCAGTCCACCCTATGGACGACCAGGCTCAGCTGGGGTCTGTTCTTGAGGTTCCAATGCCCAATAAACCAACATTGCTCCATGACTAATGGGTTCCGTTCCAGTGTGAACCGATCAAGGTCTGGAGCTGCCGTTCATTCTCTGCGATTTGGCATCTGCTGCTGTCGGAGGTAGGGATGAAGGGAGAGAGGGAGGGAAGGAGGTGATTGCCTCCAAGGGACAGGACGGCAGAAAAATCCCGACTCCAAAACCCCACCCTCCCTGGTAAATGATCATGGCTGACAAGGGCTCATGTGGTTAGTCTTTCTATGCTGTCAAGGCAATGGTCTTCCTATAGAGTCTCGAGGGTAATGGAGGCAAGTTGAAGAGTGTCTGAGGGAGGGGTTTTGCACATGGCTCTCATCGCCCCAGTCAATGAGCAAGGTCTCCATGCACATTCAGATATGAATGGGAGGAACACTCATCTCTGTTCCTCTAGGATGTCCTTCACCTGGAATGGATGGGGTAGGGATGCAATGTCTGGACAGAAACCAGGCACTGGGATTAGCACTGACTTTGTGGCTCAGGGATGGAGGCTAATCTACAAAGAATATGTTCACTAGATGCATTACTGCAATTCGTTCACAGGTCCGCTGAGGCCTGGGTGATTCAGGCTCCATGCAACCCTGCCTTTCTACTGGCTGTGGTCTAGGTGCAGAGGAACTGGCACAGGTTAGCCCAAGGCCTGAGCAGCAAGAGGCAGCGGGGCCTCAAAAATGCCAGGATGCTGGTGACTAGGCGATGGTGATGGTGAGCATTGGCCCAAACTTGGGAATATTGCAGATGGTGCAGCTACCTGCAGACGAGCGAAAGGCAATGCTGGAGGTGCCTTAGGATGTCCCAGAATGCAGTTGCCTACATCTGGCAGCTTCTCCATGGGAACCTGCAGCCACTAGGACTTGGAGGCAACCCCATGCCACCGACGTTAAAGGTCCCTGCCAACCTAAACTCCTTTGCCAGTAGCTCCTTCTAGGGCTCCAGTCGGGACCTGTGCTGCATCTCCCAGTCAGCAATGCTCAAGTGCATCTGGGAGGCGACTGATACCCTGTTCAGGAGAGCGCGCCAGTTTGTTAAATTCCACCTGGATCCCGAGAGCCGGGAAGCCTGAGGGTTGGGTTTTGCAGCAAATACAGGTTTCCCACAACTGCAAGGGGCTGTTAACATTGCACATGTGGCCTCCAGAGCTCCCTGGCTTCTGCCAGTCACATTCATCAATAGGAAAGGTTTTCACCCTTGGAACGCAGCTGATATGTGATCACAGGGAACAAATCCTACATGTTTGTGCTTGATTCCCAGGGAACTCTCAGGACGCCTATATTCTGAACCACTCCAATGTGCCACAGGATTTTTGAAGGACACCGGCAACTGAAGGGCTGGCTCCTTGTGGACCAGAAGGCCTGGCTGATGTTGCCAGTTCACCATCTGCTGAGTGCCGCCGACGAGTGCCGCACACGCCACCCCAAGGGTCACAACTGAGCAGACGATAGGCCTCCTAAAGATGAGATTCAGATGTTTGGACCGCTCAGGCAGAGCTCTCCCATATACCTCATTGAAGGTGTCATGGATCATCACAGCCTCGCACTACAAAAGGGGGGGATGTCTTGGATGAGGGAGACATGGAGAACTGAGATGTCTCCTCCAATGATAAGGAGGCTGAAAGGGATGGGAGTACAAGGGTCAGGATGTTGCGGAGGCACAGACAGAGGCCATTGGAAGGATGCTTGCCCATTACCTCATTACTTGCAGCCTTCACCTGCTTGTTAGCTCAAAATTACAAATCACCAAGGACGGTCAGTAATGATTGGACGTGTCCACCACAGCTTTCTCCAAACATGTCGGGCAGCCTCTGGTTTTCCATTGTTAAGAACGCAGAGCAGAGCTTCACTCTTTCAACCCTGAAACTTCATGTACAGTATTCCTCACCACTCTCATAGCCTGTTTAACTACCTTTGATATACTCTTTGCATCCACCTCACATCAGGGCAACAGCAGCAGGAGAGGCAATGAACTCACTGAACACGCTGCGCAGGCATCATTTGACAATCCGATAGCTGACCGATTCCAGGCAGAGCAATCTGCCAAGACATTCCTTTTACTATTTGATTGTCCTCTGCTGGCTGGCAGACCACAGCTCCTTTTTGGTAACACACATTATACTTTGCTCTCATGTACCTTGGTTTAGGATACCAAATTAAATTGCACTACTTAACGTGTGCCCTGCTGGTGATTTGATCCTTTGCATGTGCCAAACTGTGCCGATATACAGGGCCCTGGCACTAAATGCATGCATTAGAACCTGCCAAACACACCATTCTCCCGCTACCTCAGGTACACGTAAGTACAATTGAGATTTGTTCCTGTTTGCATGGCAACTTGGAAGCAACATGAAATCTTACCTGGGCTGGGATGCAGTCACGTCACCCACACACCTGCCCCCTGTAGGGGAGCAGACCTTGCAGAGAGCTCTTCCAGGTAGATGGGTGCAGAGGGAGGAGCAGCGGAGAACACCACTTGGGCCCTCGAGATTGCTCCTCCATGCAGATTTATCAGGGAAGTTCATTTTCCTGCCCCCCCCCCCACCCAGTCACCCATAGTAAACCCATATCCCGTGACAACTTTATTATCCTGAAAATCTTTGAGGTTACTTTGGAGTCCACTCACTGACAGTGGCACACCTGCACCCTGGGTTTTTGAGTAAAAATCACTCCCGACCCTCCAATTGTGGGGTCTCACCCAAGTCTCAGTCCTAGATGGCCTTAGTATTAGTGTGAGAATAGGATCCATCATTGTGGGCACCCCAGTCAAGGTAAACATTTGTCCTGCGTGGACCCTGCAGAGCCCTCTAAGAGCTGCTGATGCTTCACATGGATAGGCTTACGGTTCTCGGCCAGGCCCTGCGCACAGGCCCTTTCTACTCACTCTCACCTCATGGAATAATACCCTGGTCCTTCAATGAGGTCCGTTGCACTTTGGTTTCAATCCCTTGATGCGATGTCTATTCCCACCCTTGATGAAGAGGCAAGCAGGCCAAACAATTCCCCATGTGAGGTCTCACAAAGGCTTCAGTCAACCACGCACACACACCTCTTTAATACTATGCTCAATCCCTCTTGCAGTCAAGGCTAACTTACCCGTTGCCTCATTGCTTGCGGCCTTCACCTGCATGTTAGCTCAAAATTGCTAATCACCAACGATTGGACGTGCCCTGCATGGCTTTTTCCTAACATGCTGGGCAGCCTCTGGTTTTGCTATTGTTAAGGAAACAGAGTAGAGCTTCACTCTTTCTTTTATTTTAACTCTGTCAACCCTGAAGCTTCATGTACCATATTCCTTGAGGCTCACATAGCCTGTTTAACTCCCCTCGGGCACTCCTTGCATCCACCCAAATCTTACATCAGGGCAACAGCAGCAGGAGTTGCAGTGACCTCGCTGAACACACTTTCAGAGGTCATTGCATGGTGAGCTGCAAGTAAAGGCTTGCATGATGCGTGCAAAAAGCCACACACTCACAAATGATGGTCAGTGTTTAATGTGGGATTATTGAGTAATCACTATCTTGATAATGTGCAAGAAGGGAATCTATAGGAATTTATTATTGGACTCTGATGGGGGCCTAAGTTCCACACTCTTAAACGCCGACCACCATTGAAGCAACTAGCAGCAAGATGAGAACCCAGGAAACTTCCAAACTGTGCAAGTAAACATATTTACAAGTGCCAAAACTATATACAATGGTTGTACACCTGTGAAGCCCGTATGCCTTCAAAACCTCTTTTGCTTTTCCTAGTCCTACGTCTAGGTGCAGCCCTGACATCCGCAGCTGAGGTGGAGGCGGCCTGCTGGTTGCTGTGCCCTGTTGACTGTGAAGACTTTGCCAGCATCTGCTGGTGGCCCGAGGCCTAGGGGGCCCTGACCTGCTAAGGGTCTCCTGAACAAGTGCAGGTGCCCCCTCCTCAGCCTGGCCTGCTGGAGGCGATGGGCTCACCGGCAGAGGGGAGGTTGAGCTTGCAGGGCGCCACTGGAGTGTCCTGCGCTGAAGCCCCTGGGATGCCTTGCCGGCGCTCCCTCTCCCTGAGGAGGGGCACCTGGAAGGCGGGTTTTTCACCCTCACTCACCGAGCCACAACTGCGCTACGCCCATGGCTAGAGTGACGGAGTGCAGGTCCCGAGTGCGTACCCTGCAGCCACTGTGCGCTCTGCTGGACCTAGACCTCCAGGAGGCTGCCGTCACCCTTCACCCAGCCGGCTGCAAGGGTGGGTTTTCGTGCCGTTGTGTCTCCTTCCCAGCATGAAACCAACTTCTGCCCTTCACGCCGAATTGTGCCCCCCACCTGCCATGATGTCCACCACCAATGGGATGGGACGATCCTGCCATTAGGTTCTTGGTCTTGTCATAAAAACCTTTGAAAAAGTTACACCTGTTCAATGAGGTCTGACTTGTGCTAAGTTCATAATTACTGATAAATGGCCTCACCGGTCCTAAAAGAACGATTTTATATCTGTTGAATAACAAATTTCTCCACTATGTTAAAAAAAATCCTCATTTTTAAAATAATTTTCTCAAGCTTTATTTATGATATATTTTATCCTCTATTTTAATCCCAGATATATATCCAAATCATTACTTCCTCTATCTGTAAAAATTAAAATTAAAGGCGAAAGGGTTCAGTGTTTTTTTTTTTACTTTCTGATTTGTTGCCTGTGTGGATACTTCAATGTGATTGGCTGTTTAGCCTGTTTGCTGACATCACTGTTGCTAGGCACCTGGAAGTCCCCTTGATTTGGCATCTAAAACAAAACTTCACCGGGAAAGGGGAAATCCATGTTACAGGGATCATGAGATCTTTCTGGGCAGCTCTCTTCTAGGTCAGTGGCGAGCATCAATGTGTCATCATTGACCAAAAACTCCGGTCCAGCAGTGTAAAGTAAAAATGTTAAAAACAAGGACAGAATGTATGACTTTAAGACGGGGATGGATAGCAACGGCACATCCTGGTCAAATTATTCCATGCCTCTAATCCTGCTTCATCCAAAGTCTACACTTGGTCTTGACTCCCTGTTGGGAGTACCGCATCTTTCAAATGAAGCATCTGCCCTCTCAGGTGGGTGCAAAATATTCCATTCAAAGAAGAGCAGGGGATTTTTCCCAGCTAATAGTTCAAACAACATTCACTGAAACAGATGATCTGAGCACAATCTCACTGCCTTCTCAGTGAACATACTGTGCGCAAATTTGTAATGCGTACAGCCACTGTACGTGTCTGAAATGGTAGGAAAATGAACACCAGCATCATTGTGACAAATATGCTCAAGTACCGGCTCCTCTATCACAGCCATATAACATTTCTCCATATTATCACATTTTGCTGAAATGCAATACAATATCACAGGTAAGTGCATTGATCCCTTTTATGTAGTTATGCATGTAGAATTTTCATCCTGAATAGGTTATCCCAAGCAAGGGAGGTAATTGTACAATGGAATAGAAAGCCTGGTGTTCATTCCCCTGACAAGTATTAGGCCACCAAATCCATTTGGTCTTCTCATTACTAGCCCAGACCACTGAACACATGGTTGACTTGTGGTATGCAATAGATTGGTATCATTGACCCTCCTTAAAATAGAAAATGGAGGAGTAAACAAGATCGTGAAAAGGTTTATTTTGACCAGATTGAAAGCTAAATCCATTGCTTCTATATTCTGGGTTTGTAGCAAAGCTTCACTTAAACCTCACGTTAGGGGGTAGGGTGGTAATGTTGTTTCTCCACAAAGGAAACTTGAATTATCACAACTAACAAGATCTGAAGCTTTCAGTTCTGGCTTTTGTGCTTTCTTGGTCTCTGGTGTGAACCAAGTTCTTTCCTCAAAGAAATGTGGTTTCCAATAAAACTCACACTGATGATGATAAACGTGACCCTTGTTCCTTTGATCACATTTGCTCGGTTACCACAGGAAGAAAGGCAGGTGCACCACAAATGAATCAGCGGTGGTGTTTCAGCTCAATAAGTAGGTGCCACGTGGCTCATCTCAGCTCCTTCCTTTCAACTTCTAGCTGCAAGAAAACAGATGAGGGATCTCCAAACACTCAAAGCTTCAGTTAACAATTGAAATCTAGGCGCAGTTAAAAAGCCTTGTTTTGATTACTAGAGAAAAGCTGACCAAGCAAGTGGCAATAAAGATCAAAAATGCTGGAATAACTCAATAGCTCTCGTAACATCTCTGGAGTGAGAAACAGAGTTAACATTAAATAGGGAAAGGATTGGCAATTGCTAGCGGTGATACTGCCTTTGTTCCTGATGATAGAGGTAGATTGTTGCAGCCTCTATAGGTATGGATGGGTTGGTAAATTGGTGCTTTTTAATCTATTTCTAGACTGTTGCATGGCAGTTCCAGACAGGCTATTAGCTAAGAAATGTGCTAATAGGCGACATTAATAATAGGTGAAAGCTTTCTACCCTTAATGTCACCATTAGCATATTCCTTTGATAATATCACCACCGTCAACATCTCTTTGTCCTTTTGTCTATGACATCTTTTAGCTATCTCCACCTATCACTGGCCTCTATCCAGCTCTACCTCTCCCACCACCACCCCCCCCCCCACCCCCCTTAAACCAGCTTATATTTCACCTCTCTTCTATTTTTCCTTAGTTCTGTTGAAGAGTCATATGGACTCGAAACGTTAACTCTCCGCAGATGCTGTCAGACCTGTTGAGTTTTTCGAGACATTCTTGGGAGTTTATTTACTATAGTGAACATAATGTGCAATGCCCAGGCTGTGCTACTACATCTTCTTAATCTTCCTAACCCTGCCACTATGCCTTGGTGCCCCCCCACCCCCCACCCCACCACAGCATCCACAGTAGAGGCAGCCTGCTGACTGCTACACTCTGTCTGTGATGACCTTGGAGGGCTGAGACCTGAATGACCCTGGCCTGCTTTCAGGGTCCTGCTGTGTGGCAGTGGCATCCTTCTCCACCTGTGGAACTGGAGCTGCCAGGGTCACAGGAAGAGGGTATTCGGATGGGCTGGACACTCTCGGAGTCATCTGGGTGGATGGCCTTGGAGTGTGCAGCTGCTGATCCTCCTCCCTATGGAAACCCAAAGGTCCCTGGCTGACTCCTTGAAGAGAAGGGGAGGCTGGAGGGAGATCAAGCAGCTCCCTCTCACTTTGACACTGTTGGAGGTCAACTATGGAGTGAGCAATGGATTGAGCCCACGCAGCAGGGCAGGAGTAACGTCCTGGACCAAGGTCTCCATGGTGGTCGCCATCCTGCCAGTGTTGAGTTCAGTGTGTTGGCATGCCGACACTATCACCTCAGCCTGAAGGCGGACGGAGTCCTCCATCGTGCCTTACAATCTGAGGAGTGCAACGGAAATCCATTCCCCATGTCCCCGAGTTTCCCTTTGCAGCTCCAGCAACTGAGGTTATGACTGAGTCCAGAGGCTCATCATCTGACTAAGGTTCACCACATTTCTGGCCTCCAGCAGTCCTCTGAGTGCTGGAAAGGTGGGAAGGCCCTGCCACCGCCTACTGTGGATCAGACAGTGCGATGTGCTCAGCAAATTGTGAGCCCAAAGCTATTCTAGAACTAGGTCCCACTGAGGCGTGTGTCTCTGCGCGGGTGGAAGGTGTGGGTGAGCGCTGTGATGGGACTTAAATTAGTGTGTTATCAGGTTCTTCTTCTGAGGTGTCTTCAGGGCATTGAGCCAAGGCCCTAGGTTATGAACCCCCATCGGCTGCTTTCCAGATGTACCAGTGAAAGCAAGGAGAGATAATTAGTGCATGGCAGGGGACTGCAGAACAGGGGAACTGACTCACAACGTTGTTGTCTGATGGATGTTGTACTGCTGGGCACTCACTTGGTAGAGCAGCGCCGACTTCACCGTCAGCACAGGACCGGTCCAGATCATCGGCGGCCACCTGGATGGCTCTGTTTCCAAAGTCCATGAGGACCTTGATGTCGGGAATTCCTCCACCAGTCTGCGAGCCCTCCCTTTTGCTGTGTGCCAGCTTGTTCTGCATGAATACAGATGGGGAGAGTGTAAGCAGGAGGCTTGCCAGGCCAGATGAGAAGGATGCCAGGCATGTGTGAGTGGTGCCATAGATGGGATGAGGACATGATCTGCAGGGCAGATGAAGGAGAGAGTAAATGGTGATGTCCCTTCAGTTGGCAGTCAGTGAGATCCCTTTGGATGTGTGATGTGTTTGTCAATGTATGCGTTGAGAGTGATGAGAAGAGTGACTTACACAGGTGGAATGGAGGAGATCATTCATCCTCTTTCAGCATTGGGTAACTGTCCTCTTTGGCAGGGCGTTGGCGCTGACCACCACTGCCACTGCCTCCCGTGCTGGATTTGTCACCTTGCTTACTGGCCTTCACCCATTGTGGGGGTAGAGGACATCGCGACAGGCCTCCACTACGTCCAATTGGTGCTCGATTGGTAAATCTGGGGCAGCATGTTTCCTCCCTTTGGCAGCTATGACTTTGCAGCAAATTCCTATCCCATGAAGAGAGAGTTGGCTCTGTGCAGGGGTGGCTTTTAAATATAGCGCATGGTTTACTGGAGGCCTGAGGTGAAGGAGGGGCAGGCGAATGAGAAGACTTTGATCTGGCATGTTTTCCAGGAGTGCATAATTAATGGGGCGGGATTGGGACGATACAGCATGAGAAACCTCCATTGCGGCCAGTGAGTAAAACTTTTCCTTTTTCCCACCTGCTACCTCACCATGCAATTTTGGGACGATTCCACCCACTGACTTTAAAATGGCTGCAGAGGTCACCTGACCTACAAATTGGCCAAGTCTGGAAACTTTTGAATGTGGATTTCCCAGGAGACATGGATATAGGTCATTCCCCTGATGGACTTCACACACCTGCTGTTGTCTACACTCTCTACAAAACATAAATGGACCACTCGACTTTCTGACTATAGAAACTACCAAGAACAATGGAGGATATTATGCAAGGAGGGTGCTAAGCACCCCTGTCTGTTTCAATGGAATCTTAATAGCTTTGACAGTGGGATCAAAACTCATTCCGTTAACATGGATCACCCTCCATTGTGTACCAACATCAGCTGTCCCATGACTGAAACCCCTTGTGAAAAGCTATGATATTAAGCTTGTCTATGGCTTACAGGTACTGGTCTATATGCCTCATGAAGCTGCTATTCCTTTGACTGAACATAGACATTAAAACATAGATTGTCTGAGTAGCTTTATTTTAAAATTGTCTGTACTTTAAGTGAGTTGCTGTCAGCATCAATATAGGTCCAATCAGAAAACGGAAAAGAGGATGGTTTCTCACAAGAGGAAATACAGTTGAGCCCAATGCGTGTCAATATCAAATTTCCAGCAGGGGTCAGTGCATAGTCATCAATGGGTATCTCGACTGACTTTTCCCTTCAGTAGCCCTGAATACCGAGGCCAATTACAACAGCAACAGCTTGCACTTACATAGTGGCCTCTCCATTATCATCCTGGCTGTTATGTTACCATGGCACAAACCATGGATCAGACCCAACATTCTGCTCAATCTGTAAGGTTCAAATCTAGCCCGTGTTATATTGTTCAGTGAGTTAAACTGTGCTTAGCATAATTAATTTTACATTAATGGCTCCTGCTTTTGTTTTGTCTAAGCAATTAGAAGGTAGTCATTCCATAAAATAAGTGTTACCAGCAAATTGTTAATTTGGCATTTTTGTGGGTGAAGGAATTTGAATTAAATGAAGACGCAAACTACATAGAAACCTTGTGAGAATCTGATACATAAAAAATAATTATAGGGCGACTAAGCGTCAGCTCCCAAACCACTCAGAGCTTCTGCTTTCAACCCAATGGGTAAAAATTAAAAATTGATTGTGGTCAGGGAAAATCAAGCCAGTTTTCACACTGATGAATCACACTTAGAATGGATTCTGTTTGGTACATTGTTAAAGTATTGCAGCTATAGCTGAGCTGCTACAATTCAAAGTTCTTGGTAAAAGTGTACTTTGTTTGTACAGACATTTACTCCCTCCACTACCAACGCATGGTAGCAGCAGTGTGTACCAGCTACAAGATGCACTATAGGAGCTAACCAAGCCTCCTTAGGCTGCACCTACAACCCACAGCCACAACCATCTAGAAGGACAAGGGCAGCAGATAGATGGGAACACCACCACCTGGAAGTTCCCCTCCAAGCCACTCACCATCCTGACTTGGAAATATATCACCGTTCGTTCACTGTCGCTGGGTCAAAATCCAGGAATTCTTTTCCTAACAGCACAGTGGTTGTACCAACACCACATGAGCTGAGTTGGATGGCAAGAAATGAGGCATAAAAGCTGATTACAATTGACTGCCTGGATTTCAAGGTCATTGTGCAAACAGGCATTTCAAAGACTTGCTGGCTGGCACCCATTGTGCATTCCATATTTAACTGTTTTGGAAATACAGCAAAATTTAGCTCTGATGGTGTTATGATCCTGGACCAGGCCCCCAGGTTTTTGGTACGATCTGCTTAGGGACTAGTAATGTTTTGTTTAATGTAGATAAAGTTTGCGTTCCAAGGCACTTGCTAAGAGAATGAAGTCACAAGACTCCACGGGTTTCGAACAAACAAAAATAAACTTTGCCAAACAAAGTCAGAAAGATAAAACCATTTACAATATCTATTTTGTGCTCTAACATTCAGGGTTAATATGAGGTACATGTGAATTAACAGGCAAACTGAGGTGAGGTGAGAGTGGACACCCTTGACATTAAGGCAGCACTTGACTGAGTGTGACATCAAGGAGCCCTAGCAAAACTGGAGTCAATGGGAATCAGGGAGAAATCTCTCCACTGGTTGGAGTCATACCTGGCACAAAGGAAGATGGTTGTGGGTGTTGGAGGTCAGTCACCTCAGCTCCAGGACATCGCTGCAGGAGTTCCTCAGGGTACTGTCATAGGCCCAACCTTCTTCAGCTGCTTCATCAATGACCTTGCTTCCATCATAAGGTCAGGAGTGGGGATGTTCGCTGATGATTACACAATGTTCAGCACCATTCACAACTCCTCTGTACTGAAGCAGTCCATGTCCAAATGCAGCAAGACCTGGACAATATCCAGGCTTGGGCTGACAAGTGGCAAATAACATTCGCGTGACAGACAATTACCATCTACAACAAGACAGAATCTAACCATTGCCCTTTGACATTCAATGGCATTGCCATCATTGAATTCCCCACTATCATTGACCAGAAATTGAACTGGACTAGCCATATAAATACTGTGGCTACAAGAGCAGGTCAGAGGCTGGGACTCCTGTGGCAAGTAACTCACCTCCTGACACCCAGAGCCTATCCACCATCTACAAGGCACTGGTCAGGAGTGTGATAGAATACTCTCCACTTGCATTGATGAATGCAGCTCCCACAACATTCAAGAAGCTTGATGCCACCCAGGGCAAAGAAACCCACTTTATTGGCACCTCTTCCACAGACATTCACTCCCTCCACTACCGACACACGGTAGCAGCAGTGTGTACCAGCTACAGGATGCACTATAGGAAGTAACTAAGCCTCCTTAGGGTGCACCTACCAAACCCACGGCCACAACCATCTAGAAGGACAAGGGCAGCAGATAGATGGGAACACCACCACCTGGAAGTTCCCCTCCAAGCCACTCACCATCCTGACTTAGAAATATATCACTGTTCCTTCACTGTTGCTGGGTCAAAATCTAGGAACTCTTTCCCTAACAGCACAGTGGGTGTACCAACACCACATGAGCTGAGCGATTCAAGAGAGTAGCTCAGCTTCTCAAGGGGAATTAGGGATGGGCAATAAGTGCTGGCCTAGGTAGTGACATCCACATCCCATAAATGAATAAAAAAAACCAAACCGCACAGCACAATATATGACAGTTGTGACCAAGTCAGATTCTACGGATTTCTCAATAACCCACCTAGACCAGTAAACTCTTTGAATCAACCACTCCCATTGGAACTCCGTCTCTCTCATGATGGATTCCACCTTCAAAGATCTAATCTTGGAATTCTCTACAAAAGCCTCTCCAACTCGGCTCACCTTCTAAAGTTTCAGTCTCGTTTCCAGAGACTCCTTTCTCCTGGATTCCCAAGTCTGCATTCCAGCACCAACTCACAAACACAACTGCAGCTCTTTGGCTCTGTCTGCCAACCACAGCCCTTTCCTGCTTGAAGCCTTTTTCTCCGCTCCTCTCTCTTTCCTTTATTCGCTGCGACCTCTCCCTGTCCACCATCTGGGACTCCCTTTGGAACCTCTCTCTGTCCCCTCTTTTGGACTCCCTTTGGGACCTCTCCCTGCACCCCCTCTCTGTCCCTATCTGGGAGACCCCTTGGGACTTTTCTCTGTCCCTTCTCCCTTTGCCCTGTCTGGGACTCTTCTCGACTATGGCTCTCTGCTCCCAGGTCACATGACCCCATTTTCACTCTTTTTTCTCTTTTATGTGGCTGCACTGCTGTCAGGATGGCCGAGCCCTTTAGCTGCCGGATTGTGCATGTGCCACCCGCTCCCGACCTGGGCGTGCATGAAACCCCCGAGAAGGTAAGTTGGATCTCATCAAAACAGTCGGAAGTTTACACAGAAACCCTAATCATCAGTGGGCCATTTTTCTCCCTCTCTTTTACACAAACACAGGTGAACACAAACACACCAGCTGACTCACCAGAAAATTAAAAGGTGCTGTTCTCACAGCTTTTCATCCATCAATAATGATGTGAAATGTTCCCACAATTTTCCAGTGATCCCCCTGATGTGACAGAGGCTCCACCAGTGATGGAGAGTCGGTGGAATGTTCCCATTCAAATGCTTTTGAAGTTATAGTCAATGTTAATGATGGAGGGAACACAGCATCCAATTTGCACGCAGCCAGCTCTTACAAACAGCAACCCAATAACAACTGGGTTATCCATTTTAAGGATGTTGGTTAAGGGATAAAGAATGCCATGACACTGAGGAGAACTCTCCTCTTCGAGATAGCATCATGGGACATTTACATTGCCTGGTATGCAGAGCCTCAATTTAATGTCTTATCTGAATGACAGCACTTCCAACAGCACAGCACTCCACTGGAGTGTCAGTCTTGGTTTGGTGCACAAGTCTCTGAGGTGAGACTTAAACCCTCAACCTTCCAACTGAGCAGCAGAAGTGTTAGCCACTGAGCCAAGGATAACACAGCAATCACAAAGATGAAAGCCTTGGATTGTTCTTATTTGGATGGAAGGAGCTGGTTTACCATAAAAGGTGATTGTCAGTCCCTTCAGTAAAACAAACACACATTTGCAGCCCATTAATTGTCAAAAGAAGACCCTGTCCTATAAAAAGAGGACAAGATGATAAAGTCAGGGTCTTTATGGGGTAAATTTTATTGAATGCTTCACCCATTGGGAGTGCACAGCTGGAGGTTATGGGGCTAAGCCTATAATTTCCTGATGTTTGCTTCTGGTGAACAAAGCTCCACCACCAAGAGCCCACATTGATAGAAATTACCGTATTGCACCCATTATACTTTGGCTTTAGCTAACTGAATTGGTTCACATTCATCAACAGCCATTGCCTGCATTCAGGAGGTGACGAATGTTCTGAAGTAGAGACCAGGTGGGAATCGGATGGCAGAAGTGTTAATGATGTTGCTGGATTTGTGCTCGACTGTATATTGGATGAGGAATCAACCTCTGGCCGTGTCTGCCTGCTCAGGCTGATATCAAAGATCCCAAATCATTAGCGAAGGAAATTAGGGAGTTTTCCCAGTGTCCTGGGTAACAAGCCTCCCTCAGCTAATACCACCTAAAACAGATTATTTGGTCATTCTTTTAGTTGTTGTTTGTGAATTATCACTGTGTGAAAACTGTCTGGAGCATTTGCTGTACTTTCAAAGTACATTGACTGTGAAGCATTTGGGATGTCCTGTGTTGTAATGTGCCTTTAAAGGATATCTGCATGACATCACCAGAAGGGAAATGTGCCAGGTGATCCAGTCTTAGTTTCACTTTTGTTCTGAGCAGAGCGCACACACAACTCTGATGCCTTCAAGCTTTCTACCAATGTATATCTATTCATGTGCCTAATCTTAATAAATGAGCCCACATGTTTACCCAATCCCTTGGGTTGATAGTGAGCAAGGGAGAGTCAAACAAAAAAAATCAAAAATCATGCCAGAGAAGGTTGCTGTTATAACAGGTGGCTTTAAGTTGAATTAAAAGCAAAGACACCATTATCCTGTGCTGTGTTCCCAGTACAACTCATCTTCATGGATTGAGCTTCAGAAAAGTGTTCAAAAGCAGCTACAATTACACTCATCCCAGGTACTACAGAAGAAGAAATGTTCAGGGGATATTATCAGAACGTCCATAAGTTCCCCAGTTTGAATTGGGCTGCAGCTGACCAATTATCTAAATTCAAAATGTTTAAACATCATTGTGTTTTGATTCAGCTGTGTCTAAACCAGACAAGCGAGCCATAAAAATTCACCTAGAAATTGGGAATGAAGGTCTACACAGGCTGAACACATCAGGATTAACAGCAGGAGAGCTAAAGGATCCCCAAAAGACATGGACTACATTGGAAGACCGGTTCAGAATCAGGTTAAACTTCTGTATTCATCCACTAGAGTTCATATCATTTCAACAACAGCCTACAGAATCCATAGACCACTTCATCAGCAGATGCAGAGAAAAGGGTACACACTGTGACTTTTCAAAGGCAGAGCTAGCAGACAGAATCGTTGAGTTGGTCGTTGATCATATCCATTTCCCTGGAAACATGCCAGAAAGATCTGCTGGACGAGCCCAAAACATAAAGCATTAAAGAACTACTCAAGGATGGACGTAAGTACAAAGTGATCCTCACAGGTCAACAATATTTACAGGTCCTGAGTACAACCCCAATTGTTGATGCACTCACTAGAACACCCAACCTAGCAGGACATGTGGAAAGCGTGGACTTCCGCATGTACCAAGGAAATGCCCAGCTTTCCATCAATTCTGCAAGGCATGTGGCAGAAAAGGCCATTGGCAGGGGCAGTGCACTAGAGCAAAGGCTGATGCAGCTACAAAGACCCACGCACTGCTCCAAACAGACCATATACAACAGGTGCCTTCAAGTAATAAGAACAATCATCTGGTATCCTGTCAGATACATATACACGAGGTGATTGACAAACCAGAAAATGACGATGAAGTGCATAATGAGACTGTTGGATTCTAGTCACCAATTTGTTGATCCTGTACACATGCTTGTTGTAAGGGGTGGCCGATTTGGTACTAAGGATAGAGATGAATATCAGACAATTCATCGGTGTTTATTTACAAAAATGCTCAACAGCAACTAAACATGTGCTAACATTTCAGACTCTATTTCTATACTACTACTGCTACTCACTACTGACTACAGACTACTAACTAACAGAGCCCATGCTACTCTGCTATTGGATACTAAGATCATGTGATCTTCCATTATAACATTCTTCTTTAAGGTATATTATACATCAGATTACCACATTCCTCCCCTTTTACTCAGAAATACATTTTATATTTACATTTACAATCTTCTCAAAATAGCAATTATTTACACTGACAAGTAATTTACAACTTCAGTCTTCCTGGGGGTTTCCTTATGGTCTACAGCTTCAGATGCCTTTTCAGGACCCTCCTTTTCCAGAGTTGCCTGAACATCAGGTGCTTTGGTGGGCTCCTGTAGATCTATATCCTCTATTCTTGAAGGAACAACAGATGTGTCTGTACTGGGTTGAGTTCTCTCAACAGGAAATGCTGACCTGGTTGTGAACACTGGTGGAATCATTTCTTGGTGCATAGTTCTCTCTCTGTTAGGTGATCCACACATCTCCAGATGACTCGGCCTTTCACCTCCACGAGATAAGATAGAGGTCCAGTCACTGCACTTATTTCACCCGGTAACCACTTTGGTCCTTCTCCAAAGTTCTTCACATATACCGTTTCTCCTGCAATAAATTTCCCCTTGCGACTATGCCAGTCATATATAATTTTCTGACTTCCCCAACTCCTTTCTACTTTCCCCCCTAAATTTGGCATTATTAAGCTCAATCTCATCCTTTGACAGTGTTTCATCAATAATTCTACAGGTGTGACACCTGTTGTTGTGTGAGGGGGTAGTTCCTATAATGGAAAAGAAAGCATGCTGACTTGGTTGTTAAGGAATCGCCAGTTAATAACTTCATGCCAACACTGAGTGTTTGAACTGCCCTTTCGGCCAGTCTATTTGAGGAAGGGTGGTATAGTGAAGTTTTTACATGAGTGATACCGTTGAAGCTGATAAACCGCTTAAACTCAGCACTCGTAAGTGCCATGCTGTTATCAGAAATGACCACTTCTGGTAGTTCGTTAATGGTAAAACTCTAATGTAACTTCTCAATCGTAGCAGAAGATGTTGGTGATTTCACCTCATATATGTCCATTCATTTTGAGTGGGCATCTACAATGAGCAGAACACGTTGTTCCCATGAAAGGTCCAACATAGTCAATGTGTAACTGCATCCATGATCTTCCTGGCCATCTCCAAGGATGTAATGGAGCTGTTAAAGGTAACTTTTGTAGTTGCTGACATTGCACACAATTCTCCCCTAAACTCTCTATTTCACCATCTATCCCAGGTCACCATAGGTAGTTGCATGTATGGTCTTCATTTGGGATATTCCTGGATGTGCGCTGTGTAGTTCCATTAGCAATGGCTGCCCACCCTTTGGAGGTACTATCACTTGTGCTCCCCACAATAAGATGCCATGCTGGCTGGTTATTTCATGCCTTCTATAAAAGTACGGGCTCACTTAGTTAGCTACAGGCTCTTATGACCGACCATGAAGTACTTGTTCTCGTATTTGTGATAGGACAGGGTCCCTACTTGTCCAGCCTCTGATCTGGGACTTCCACACCCTTTTCTTGTAAAGGCAAATGACTAAGTGCATCGGCATTTGCAATTTGACTACCAGGCCTGTGTATGAAAGCATACTCATATGCTGCCAGGATTAAAGCCTTATTTGTATTTCAGTGTCTTCTTTGTAGTGCTGACTTTGATCTCAGTCTTCTGTTCAGTTTCAATATTGGCCCAGTTACTCTCAGGTGTAAGCTCAACTTGAGTGAACTCTGTGGTCGAGTCTCCCAGAATTTCATCATCTGTCTCGTTCTTAGAAATTTCTCTGACTTTTGCCTCCAAAGCCCCTTTGCCTTCATGTATCTGATTCTTCAGCTCTTCCATCTCTTTTTTGTATTCATTTGCTGCCTCTTGGAAAATTAAGCATTGTTGTGTCTTCCCTGCCAAATCATCCTTCATTTTGGTCAGAGAGGTGCTGAATTCTTTCCGTTTCTCTTCGTACTTTTCCAGAGGTACAAACTTTGACCTGAGGGAATCTTGTCGTGTATGAAGGTCATTCAGCAGGTTTTCTTTCTTCTTTCAGAGGTTGCTCCCCTCATCTCGAACTCTGTCCTTAAGCACGGTCTCTTCGAGTTCCTTCTGTTGTTCTTCCATGTTTTAGTTTAAGACAGCCTGCAGTTCTTCAGGCTGTTGAGTCTTTACACACTCCTTTTCCAAGGCAGAAATGCTTCCTGTTTCCTTCTGGAATCTCAGTGGTTCCCCCAAGATTGATTTCCCTTAGCCAGTTTCACCCTAGGAGGCTTGGTCCTTTGCCTCTCAATACCAACACTAGTGGCTTTACCGGTTGGCTCCCATAATGAACAGTTACTTTGCTTATGCCTTTGACTTGGATGGTTCAACCCATGTATGTTTTTAATTGGGCAGTTTTTTCTTCCAATTGTAATTGATGTTCCTTCCCCATTATTCAGATATTTGAAGGTACATTCCCCAATTACTGTAGCGGAAGCTCCTGTGTCCACTTCCATTCTAACAGGTCTACCATTCACTTTCACTGTTACATAGATTGGTTCTGTTCTTCCAAACTTCAAGTTATACAACAAATAAATATCTGAATCTGTTGCTTCAGGCTGTTATACATTGTAGATCTCACTGATTTTGTTCTTTTGTTTAAAAGTCTGATTGACTCTTTCCTTACACTGTCGCATTATATGACCATTTTCATGAGAATAAAAACATTCTATTTTTTTAAAGTGCTAGTCGTTAAAAGATTGTTTGTTTCCACCTCTATTGATATTATTCCTTGTTTTCACCGTTGAGTCATTTTTTCTCATTTTCCTTCCAGCGAGGTCTGTTTCCCACCTCTTAGTAGCGTATTGCACTTTCGCACCCTTTTTGCCTGGGGCTTCTTGCCCAATGTGGAGGACGGCACCATTTTGCGTGTCCTGTATGGCTTTCAAATCTCTAACCGTGCTTTGCATTGCCAGCGCAATCTCCAACGCCTTCTTAAAATCCAAATTTGTGCCAGATAACAATCATTTCGGAATTGTGTCCCCATTCACACTGCACACTAAACGATCTCTAAGCCTATCATTTAAGGATGTACCAAACTCACAAAGCTCCGTTAATTGCTCCAAGCTTGCCACATAGCTTTAACTGTCTCCCCCGGGGCTCTCCAATTCTTGAATTAAACTTGAACCTTTGCATCATTACTAAGGACTTTTGTTGGTAATGGCCCTTCGCCAGGTCCACTAATTCATCCAGGTTTCTCGAGTCTGGGGCACTGAGGGCCTTCAAACTTCAAATCAAACCACAAGTCTTATTCATGTACTTAAGAAGATGGCCTGCCTCTTCCCTTCCCCAAAGTCTCATTTGCTTGAAAAAAGAGTGAAAGACGCTCAATATAGTGGGACCAATCTTATGTTGCTGGATCGAAAGGATCAATTCTTCCAAATTGCGGCATGCTGTGAGGGAGTTACTTCGACGATTTGAATGGAACTTCTACTTACAATTGCTGTGCAAGGTACAGTGCCAATCTTGCTTCTCTTGCTTGCTTCGGTTTAACTTGTTTAATCCTCGTCGGCAGTTTGTTGAACCCTAGTCACCAATTTGTTGGATCCTGTTCGCACGCTTGGTGTAAGGGGTGGCCAATTTAGTACTAATGATAGAGATGAGTAGCAGACACTTCATAGGCAGAAACTCTGTGTCTATTTACAAAAGTGCTCAGCAGCAACTTCAGACTCTATTTCTATACTGCCACTAACTACGGACTACAGACTACTAACTTTGGAGGTAGCCCACACTACTCTGCTATTGGATACTAAGATCATGTGATCTTCCATTATAATATTCTTCTTCAAGGAATATTACACATCGGATGACCACAGAGACAAAGAGCAGTGAAGACAGGTTTCACACCATTAATCTTGTGGAAGACGGAGATGCCATCAAACCATTCAAAGTGTTTGCCAAAGTTCAAATTATCTGCCCTAAGAAAGTTGGTAATTGTTCGTTCTTGACCAAGATTGACACAGGGGCAAGTGCCAACATATTACCCCTGTGAATTCTAAAAGACATGGGGCTGAATCTTCAGCTTGGAGAAGGTGGGGGGGGCGGGTGCGGGTGGGGTGCAAGGGTAAAATGACGAGGGGTGACGTTGGGCAGGTGTCCCAACGTCATTTAGATTTTCAGTTCGGCGGCCGCACAGCCGAGTCAGCTGCACACCCACCGAACTGTCAAAGGCCTGTTAAGAATATTAAATTAACTAATTAAGGCTATTGAGAAAGCTGCCCGTCTAACCTTAAGGTTGGCAGGGGGGGAGCAGGCAGAGAGCCCAGGCGGCCTTCGTATTTTTCATGGAACCTCATCCGTGGGTGGGAAGAGGTTTCATGAAGGGTTTATAAATTAAATAAACATTTTCATTAAAGTTCATTGACATGTCCCAGCTCATGTGACACTCTCACATGAGGGTACACATCTCAATTTTCTTTTCTTCATTAAAATTTTTGGAACTTAAACTAATCTCTGTGCCCCCAGGGAGATTTCTGCTCTCTTTCCCGCACTAGTGCGAAATAGTGCAGCCCCCGACTCAAGGACTCCACCCCCCCCCCCGCCCCCCCCCACCCCACCCCACCCCCCCCCACCCCCCTCCCCCACTGCCCGCACGGGGAGTGCTCAGCGTTTCTGGCCTTAATTGGCCCGCCCACATAAAATAGCAGCACAGACCCAATCGGGGGCGCCAATCGGTCCATGCCCGCCCTCACACAACCGCCCCCCAACGGGGGGAGAATTCTACCCATGTATCCACAGACATGGAAGGCCATGGCAAAGCTTACTGCTGTAAAACTCTCAACGTACAATGTTTCACTAATTCCACGTGCAGGATCCATAGTCCTGGAGTGTAAGTAGAATCAATCTTCTTGGGTGTCACAGATGTTCTACGCTGTGGAAGCTAAAGGCCCAGTGATTGTAGTGCTACCGACATGTTGGGACCTCACACTAGGAACAATCTATGGACTCAGTCAGACATCACAAGGCATAGATCGGATGAGAAGACTCACAATAGAGAGAGTCTATTGGCCGGGTTATGAACAATGACACTGAAGTTGTCATCAAGAAGTGCACGGCATGTCAAGAGCATAAGCCAAGTCAGCACAAAGCACCACTGATTCCACATAAAGTTCCTAACCAACCTTGGTCCAAAATCACATCCGACATCTTTCATATTCATGGCACTGACTCCAACATCATTGTCAATTACTTTATTAAGTACCCCTTTATTTGACAATTGCACATTATGTCAAGCACAGCTGTCGTGCACACTCCAAGTGCTATTTTCAGTTTATTTGGTGTGCCTAGAGAGATCATTACAGGTAACAGTTCACAATTTATTGGTAAGCCATTTCAGGATATGTGTGAGAAGTGGGATATTGATCACACTCCTTCTTCTCCTCATTACCCTGGATCTAGTGGCCTGGCTAAACAAATTATTCACAGGGTGAAATCCCTAATTCTCAGATGTAGACAGACCAAGCAAGATCTACACGTTGCAATGTTATATCTGAGAGCAACATCTTTAAGTGCAACAATTCCATCACTGGCATAGCACATTTTTGGCAGACTAGTGCATACCAATTAACTTACTCTTACCCATTCTACTCTCTCAGAAACTAGAGAGCAACTTTTCAAACTGTAGGAGAAGCTGACCAACATGTACGATAAAAATGCAGGTACAGAATTCCCAAGTTTACTGTTGGGACAACAAGTTTGCATCCAGGGTCCCACAGATGGTACATGGCAGCCAGCTGAGGTGACAAGGGTTTGTTCAGAACCAAGGCCCTCTGAAGTCATTACACACAAAGGCCCAATGGTCAGGCATAACCGAGGAGAAGTCAGACCCATTCCAGCTCCTCAACCACCGTGCAGTCCCATTGCATCTAGGGCCAGATCCCAAATGCAACCAGGAACAACAAGAATGATAATCCCACAGATCACTGTGAGCAATTACAGAAACCTCCAGACAAGGTTACCATCACAAGATCTGGGCATAACAGCAGCTTTACACTTTAGAGACTCATAGATTCATCAGTTCTATGCACTTATGTAATAGGAACTAAACATGAACATGTATTATATATAGTTAAACTTCTTTGGAAGGAGGGAAAATTATCTTTAAAAAGAAGGGGGAATGTTGTAATATGCCTTTAAGGGATATCAGCATGACATCACTAGAAGGGAAATGTGTCATGTGATCCAGTCTTCGTTTCACTTTTGCTTTGAGCAGAGAGCACACACACACAGCTCTGATCCCTTCAAGCTTTATACCGATGTATGACTGTTTTCATGTGCCCAGCCTTAATAATTAAACCCACACATGTTACCCAATCCCTTTTGAGTGATTGTTGCCTTTTATCTTGTACAGTAAATAAGCCCAAGGTATTATATCATTATAATAACACAACATTCTGAGCATGTGCTGAGATGCTATGTAGATGCAAATTCTTTCATTTATTTGCCTAATAGTGATACCATTAGTCCAATCCCATGGCACATATGCAGCCCAGCTTCCATTCCAAAAACACGCTTGTGGTATCTAATTCCCAGTCCATAATCATTCAGGTCACTAAAAGTGACTTGGATTCCTTCATCTTTAGGCTGCATTCCTTTCATTACTGCTATTTGTTTTAGTGAACCAAAGCTATGGCCTAAAGTCAGGTTGATTTTTGTATTAACCACAAACACTAGTGGAATATTGATATAACTGGAATTATGACAGAATCCTTAAATCAATAATATCAATTTTTGAGAGAGGAGGCAGCGGGAGTCTACAGTAATCCCCATAAGTTTCCCAAGTGTTTTGTGCCTTGCAGCATTCTTTGTAACCTGGCAACACAAAATGAAGCATCAATCTTCACACAGTGGAAGAGAAAACTGATTCATGGTCTGGCAGTGGATAAAGGAAATTTAGAACAGCGAGCAGCAGGAGGCACTGCCTAGCCCACAGTGAGAGAGGTCCACTCTAATATAAATCAGCCACATTTCAATTCAAAATATATATTCTGGCATGGGCACATTTAAACTGCTCAGAGACACCGTGAATTGTCTCAGCAAAGCAAAGTTAAATAAACTGTGATATACATCAAGCGACAGCAAGAGAATTGTACTTAAACTCCAAAATAAATTGAGATCATTTTGATATTAATCCTGCTGAAAATTACCAATGACATGACCTATCATGCTTTAAGGTGTTATGACTTATTTTATGACTAATTCCTATGCACTGAAATCTTTCCCTGCTCTGCCCTTATTGCAGGGCTCTAAGATTAATAATAAGATCCTAGCTCTGTTACTGTTAAGCATAGCTTCATATTAAATTAGGGCTCACAGAAAACATTACACAGGGATCAGAGATTTGGCCAGCTCAAGCTACTCTAATCAATTGAGACAAACCCAGTGTAATTGCAAAATACAGAGAATGAAACGAACTGATTTGAGACAGCCATGCATCAATGATGGAAAGACTAGGACTGATGAACCAATTAGCCTTTTTTAGCTTGTTGCTCAATCTCCTCATGTAATAGGATCATTCTAAGTTCACTGAACTTGTACAAGCCTATTATTGTATAATTTCTCTGACTGGAGAGTTTAAATTTACTGCAGGCATGCAGGAAGGATCAATTCTTCAGAAACAGGAGCACAAATGGTTTTCTGATAAGCCAATACATTTAATACTCTCCAACCAAATATGTGCCTTAACGCAAAGTAGGCATCTCAAACTTGGGAGTTAGGAAAGGTGCAGGAATCCATGGGCCTCTTTCTTTCAGTCTATATTCTACCTAATCCTTCCCCATACACATCCATAAACCCTGACATAGCCACAGGCAAAGGGAACCAGATAGGAACTTTGGGAACAGAAGGAGGCCATTCAGCCCCTGGAGCCTGCTCTGTTATTCAGTTAGGTCATAGAAACATAGAAACTAGGAGCAGGAGTAGGCCATTCGGCCCTTCGAGCCTGTTCCGCCATTCATTATGATCATGGCTGATCGTCCAACTCAATAACCTGCTCCCGCTTTCTCCCCATACCCTTTTATCCCTTTCGCCCCAAGAGCTATATCTAACTCCTTCTTGAAAACATACAATGCTTTGGTCTCAACTACTTGCTGTGGTAATGAATTCCACAGGCTCACCACATTCAGGGTGAAGAAATTTCTCCTCACCTCAGTCCTAAATGGTCTACCCCATATCCTCAGATTGTGACCCCTGGTGCCGGACTCCCCCACCATCGGGAACATCCTTCCTGCATCTACCCTGTCCAATCCTGTCATGGTGATCTGTACCTCTGTTTTTACCTACCTTTGCTCCATGTCCCTTGATAACCTGGGCCCAACAAAAAGCTATCAATCTTAGTCCCGATGAGTAATTACCAGCTTTGCCAAGCATCACATCTGCCTAAATATTGCCTAAGTCTTATGCCTGGCTCACACTCACTATTTATTCCTAACCTTCCTTCCAATAAATAACCTCAGTAGAGCTAACTACATGCACAGTGTTGTGTAAGGACATCAACGTATGTATGTGTGAGCACATATGCAATCTGTTACGTACAGTGACCTCAGATAAGATTTGATAGAAAAATATCTGAACTCCCTCCTACAGGGATATTGGCACCGAATTATCCCCACGTAACACCTTTGATCAATACTTCCATAACTCTCTAACACAAGTGCAGTGAAATGAGAGGGACTGCAATAGGACAGCCGGCAATCAATTAAATGTGTAGCTTCATAAAATGTGCTTGATGGGCTGCAGAGAGCAGTATTGTGCGCAGCAAGGAACCACCTAGAACAGTTTTTTTGTCACCTTGATACAACAAGAGAATGAAAGAAAATTACACTTAGTTGCATTGTGTTATTTAACATTTTAAATGCTAGAAGTACACCTTAGGACCTGTAATTACACATAAACTGCCTGATGTAGCCACACTGGAATGTTTGGTCTGTATTCAAAAAGAAAAGAGGCTTTATTCTTAACTGAATGAGCACAGTTCTTGGCACACTCTCCACACAAGTCATAACTGGTTATAATTTATTACCCTTTTCTTTTTGGTGTTTTATCGATACAGATTCAGATCATTGCCAGATCCTAGTGAAGCTGTCGTTAGTACTACTTGGGAATGCTGACCGCTTTACTGATCTGAGCTTAGATTCCTGACTTTGTAATGTTAACAGCGGGGAACACAAATGGGTGCAATTTGACAATAAATTGGGCCCAATTTTAACTCACTCAAAACCCATTCACTTACACACGTCAGGCCAGTCCTTCAGAGAAGGGCTATGGGGAAAGTGCAGAGGACCATCCTAATTGGATAGCTCTTCAAAAGAGCCTGGCATAAGGGCAATGGTCTCCTTCTGTGCTGTCTGATTATATGAACAAGCCCTTGCACCTGATCCAGCCAGATCTTTCTCATTGGGAAAAGGTGCTCAATGATCACTTCGTCCCAGGTGTAAAATATCGAGGTATTGGTTTTGTGCTGCAAAAGCCAGAGGCAATCACTGGCACCATCTCTCATGGTGACTAAAAGAAGTGGGTTTTATCACTTCTGATCTGGGCAGCTTTATTTCAATGGATGGGGTAGATTCTACCATGCAACATATCACAGGCCTTTCTGCCTGTGATATTGGTTGTCGTGATTTTTACAAAGGATCTTAATTCAGTTAAAACTACACTTCCACTGAATTGATTGGTTAGCTCCATTTCCCTTGACATAGCACAAGATAATGAGGAAAACAACTAGCCCATACAGTTGAACTCTCCAGAGCCAAAAGCCAAGTTCAAGATGGGGTTGTGCAAATATATCAACCATGACAGACAGGAAAAGACTCACTGGTCCATCCAGCCTGCCCCATAGATTGCACAATGATGGTACCTTTGTGCATCATAATATATACACTCTGCACGCCACCCAAAATCACATGATCTCCAGGGAGAAGCGGAAAATAAGATTTAAAACCCACACCAATTTGGGTGGTGCGGGGACACAAAAATCTGGGAAACACCTCTCCGACCCCCTTGGGCAATTGAAAATAGCCCCAGGTGACCATTCAGGCCCTGGGCAGAGAAATGTCACATTTTTATTTTCTCTGGTTTAATTGCAGAACCCCTGCTTTATTCAGACAGAAAGTTTGAGAAATTAGGAAATTTTACACCTTTTGCTTTGCAAGGGAAAAGAAACTTTATTGGCTCAGTCCTATTCCTAATTCAAAGAGGTTTGTACTTGTTAGGGCTTGGATTGATTAAACTGTCTGAACTGCATTTTGATTCTTTCTAAATGGCTGCTTTAGGATATTTTGCTGTGTTCTTATATAAAGGACCCAAAATGCTGTCACCATGATTAAAACCATTTTCAAAATGCCCCCAAAGGACTCTCCAAATAGAATGAGCATTTTAAAGAGGGCTCTGGTGTCAACTTCTGGCCATTAGCATTTAAGAGGGGCTTTAATACTAAAGTAGAATATAAACAGACATAAAAGAAACTTTAAAATGGCCCCAAAACATCAAACACTGAACGACAGATGAATTTAGTGATCTTTAGAATCTAGTGACTGTTTTGTGCTGTGGGGCTGCACAGCAGCCAGTGGTATAATACAATAGCTGTGATGCTGACTGCATTGGTTAAGGTTTGACAGCCGGTTAATTATTAAAAGTCCAGGGTCAAAGAGCAGTCTTGATCCTTGAGTAGAATCAAAGGCAGCAGTGTTCTCGCCACGCCCAATAGATTATTCATTTAAACCCAACCCATTTTAAGTTAATTCTCTAGTCAACTAAGCACATCTCTGCCCTACCACAGACATGTGCACACACCTGTAACAACTGGCTAAGAAACAGGATTAAAAAAAAAGATAAATTTTTATGGAAATGCTTTAAAAAAACATTGATTATGGCTCTTTTGGAGGAGGGGCAAATTTTTAATGGATTGGGGAGGTGTTATGTATGTCAAGAGAGAATGGAATAAAAGTAAATTTGAACAACCCTAAAATAGATTAGGATCAGATAGTGTAGGTGGTCAAAGTGGGAATGCTTTTTAAAATAACACTCCTTACTGCTTTCTGGGTCAGTACATTTCTAGTACAATAAAGAGTAGCAACCTTGTTTGATTGAATTCAGTTGATGAAATGGGACAAATATTTATTGGGAGAACAGGAAAATTATTGTGAAAAAGTTACTACACCATAGTTAGGTACAATGTGAATATGGAAAAGGATAATAAAGAGTCAAAAATAAAGCAAAGTTTAATGAGATTGAAGATTTGGGTGGGAAAGCCACAGGGTTAGGTGAACATCAGTATTATATTGGAAATCCAAAACAAAAACAGAATTACCTGGAAAAACTCAGCAGGTCTGGCAGCATCGGCGGAGAAGAAAAGAGTTGACGTTTCGAGTCCTCATGACCCTTTGACAGAACTTGCATTCGAGTCCAAGAAAGAGTTGAAATATAAGCTGGTTTAAGGTGTGTGTGTGGGGGGCGGAGAGATAGAGAGACAAAGAGGTGGAGGGGGGGGTGGGGGGGTGTGATTGTAGGGACAAACAAGCAGTGATAGAAGCAGATCATCAAAAGATGTCAACGACAATACTACAATAGAACACATAGGTGTTAAAATTAAAGTTGGTGATATTATCTAAACGAATGTGCTAATTAAGAATGGATGGTAGGGCACTCAAGGTATAGCTCTAGTGGGGTTTTTTTATATAATGGAAATAGGTGGGAAAAGGAAAATCTTTATAATTTATTGGAAAAAAAAGGGGAAGGGGGAAACAGAAAGGGGGTGGGGATGGGGGAGGGAGCTTACGACCTAAAGTTGTTGAATTCAATATTCAATCCAGAAGGCTGTAAAGTCCCTAGTCGGAAGATGAGGTGTTGTTCCTTCAGTTTGCGTTGGGCTTCACTGGAACAATGCAGCAAGCCAAGGACTGACATGTGGGCAAGAGAGCAGGGTGGAGTGTTGAAATGGCAAGCGACAGGGAGGTTTGGGTCATTCTTGCGGACAGACCGCAGGTGTTCTGCAAAGCGGTCGCCCAGTTTACGTTTGGTCTCTCCAATGTAGAGGAGACCACATTGGGAGCAACGGATGCAGTAGACTAAGTTGGGGGAAATGCAAGTGAAATGCTGCTTCACTTGAAAGGAGTGTTTGGGTCCTTGGACGGTGAGGAGAGAGAAAGTGAAGGGGCAGGTATTGCATTTTTCGCGTGGACATGGGGTGGTGCCATAGGAGGGGTTTGAGGAGTAGGGGGTGATGGAGGAGTGTCCCGGAGGGAGCGATCCCTATGAAATGCCGATAAGGGGGGTGAAGGGAAGATGTGTTTGGTGGTGGCATCATGCTGGAGTTGGCGGAAATGGCGGAGGATGATCCTTTGAATGCGGAGGCTGGTGGGGTGATAAGTGAGGACAAGGGGGACCCTATCATGTTTCTGGGAGGGAGGAGAAGGCAGCTTGCTCCTGCCCCACAGAACTCATTTCTCGTTATCTTGACTCCCTTCTCTCTCCCCTTGTCCAGTCCCTTCCCACCTACATCCGTGATTCCTCTGACACCTTACGTCACATCAACAATTTCCAGTTCCCTGGCCCCAACCGCTTACTCTTCACCATGGACGTCCAATCCCTCTACACCTCCATCCCCCACCAGGATGGTCTGAGGGCCCTTAGCTTCTTCCTCGAACAGAGGCCCGAACAATCCCCATCCACCACTACTCTCCTCCGTCTGGCTGAACTTGTTCTCACACTGAACAATTTCTCCTTCAACTCCTCTCACTTCCTCCAAATAAAAGGTGTGGCTATGGGTACCCGCATGGGCCCCAGCTATGCCTGTCTCTTTATGGGGTATGTGGAACATTCCTTGTTGCAGTCCTACTCCGGCCCCCTTCCACAACTCTTTCTCCGGTACATCGATGATTACTTCGGTGCTGCTTCATGCTCTCGTCAGGACTTGGAAAAATTTATTAATTTTGCTTCCAATCTCCACCCCACCATCATTTTCACGTGGTCCATCTCTGACACTTCCCTTCCCTTCCTTGACCTCTCTGTCTCAATCTCTGGTGATAGACTGTCCACCAATATCCATTACAAACCCACCGACTCCCACAGCTATCTCGACTACAGCTCCTCACACCCTGCTTCCTGTAAGGACTCCATCCCATTCTCTCAGTTCCTTCGCCTCCGTCGCATCTGTTCCGATGATGCTACATTCAAAAACAGTTCCTCTGACATGTCCTCCTTCTTCCTTAACCGAGGTTTTCCACCCACGGTCGTTGACAGGGCCCTCAACCGTGTCCGGCCCATCTCCCGCGCATCCGCCCTCACGCCTTCTCCTCCCTCCCAGAAACATGATAGGGTCCCCCTTGTCCTCACTTATCACCCCACCAGCCTCCGCATTCAAAGGATCATCCTCCGCCATTTCCGCCAACTCCAGCATGATGCCACCACCAAACACATCTTCCCTTCACCCCCCTTATCGGCATTTCATAGGGATCGCTCCCTCCGGGACACCCTGGTCCACTCCTCCATCACCCCCTACTCCTCAACCCCCTCCTATGGCACCACCCCATGTCCACGCAAAAAATGCAATACCTGCCCCTTCACTTCCTCTCTCCTCACCGTCCAAGGACCCAAACACTCCTTTCAAGTGAAGCAGCATCTCACTTGCATTTCCCCCAACTTAGTCTACTGCATCCATTGCTCCCAATGTGGTCTCCTCTACATTGGAGAGACCAAACGTAAACTGGGCGACCGCTTTGCAGAACACCTGCGGTCTGTCCGCAAGAATGACCCAAACCTCCCTGTCGCTTGCCATTTCAACACTCCACCCTGCTCTCTTGCCCACATGTCAGTCCTTGGCTTGCTGCATTGTTCCAGTGAAGCCCAACGCAAAATGGAGGAACAACACCTCATCTTCCGACTAGGGACTTTACAGCCTTCTGGACTGAATATTGAATTCAACAACTTTAGGTCGTAAGCTCCCTCCCCCATCCCCACCCCCTTTCTGTTTCCCACTTCCCCTTTTTTTTCCAATAAATTATAAAGATTTTCCTTTTCCCACCTATTTCCATTATATATAAAAAAAAACCCACTAGAGCTATACCTTGAGTGCCCTACCATCCATTCTTAATTAGCACATTCGTTTAGATAATATCACCAACTTTAGTTTTAACACCTATGTGTTCTATTGTAGTATTGTCGTTGACATCTTTTGATGATCTGCTTCTATCACTGCTTGTTTGTCCCTACAATCACACCCCCCCACCACCCCCCCCACCTCTTTGTCTCTCTATCTCTCCGCCCCCCACACACACACCTTAAACCAGCTTATATTTCAACTCTTTCTTGGACTCGAATGCAAGTTCTGTCGAAGGGTCGTGAGGACTCGAAACGTCAACTCTTTTCTTCTCCGCCGATGCTGCCAGACCTGCTGAGTTTTTCCAGGTAATTCTGTTTTTGTTTTGTGATCAGTATTATATTACTCTCTAACTGGAAGTAAAATCAGATGGGGGTTAAAACTGGCATTGCACCCAATCTCATCAGTTTCCTAACATGCGGGTTAGGTTAATTTAAGTATAATTTAAGATAATATCACCAACTTTAACACCTATGTGTTCTTTTGTTCTGTTGTTGGTGACATCTTTTGATGATCTGCTTCTATCACTGCTTGTTTGTCCCTACAACCACACCAACCCCCTCCACTTCTCTCTCTCTCTCTCTCTCCGCCCCCCACACACACACCTTAAACCAGCTTATATTTCAACTCTTTCTTGGACTCGAACTCAAGTGCTGTCGAAGTTTCATGAGGACTCAAAACGTCAACTCTTTTCTTCTCCGCCGATGCTGCCAGACCTGCTGAGTTTTTCCAGGTAATTCTGTTTTTGTTTTGGATTTCCAGCATCCGCAGTTTTTTTGTTTTTAATTTAAGTAATCCTGCCCACATTAATTGGGCAGAAAAGTTAAATGGTGGTTCGACAGTGGGGTACCTTTAAGTAGGACATGGATAGATTTGTAAAAGTATATTTTTGTGTGAGGAGGTCCATGATAGGATTAATGGAAGGATTAATAGATGAATAGAAAAATTAAAACTAAACCGAAATTTAAAAGTGAGAACTTAAATGATACCAAAAAATATGGCAAATGAAGTCAGAGGTCATCAGAGGCTAAAAGAGAGTGTGGGGGTGAACTACCATATAATATAAAAGGAGGTAGTATTGACTTTTGTAAGTATTTTAAAAGGACAAGGGAAGTTAAAGAGAGTAAGACGGCTCAGGGATGAAGAAGAAACTTGTGGACTAGATGTTCTATGAATATTTTGCAAATTCCTCTTTATAAGTGGCACTGGCAATGAGAATGTAAATGCACTGGGGAAAGATGTGGGAAAAAATAGTTAGAAGTAACCCTGTTAGGAAAAGAAAAATTGAGCAGAGCTAAAGGTGGATTAGTCACTGGGCTCTGGGTTAATATAGTACCAGTTACTGACCACAATCTTTCAATCCTTCTTATGGCCAGAATTTTCCCGTTGGTTTGCAGGAGGTGGGCCCTGCACACTCCCGTGTAAAATGACGCGCGGTGATGCTGGGCGTGTGTCCCGACACCACCATTGTGATATTTGGGTAGGCGGACACGCCACGAGTCCAGATGCGCGCCCGCCATCAATTAACGGGCTAGTTAAGGCCCTTCAGGCAGCAATTAATCTCGATTTTTCGCAGCCCACGCAATCTTCAGGTCATCGCATTGGCGCAACGAGCAGGCGGGTAGGAGACTTTTGTATAAAACTCACCCAAAGGCTGGATAAGAGGGGTCAGTGAGGTTGCAAATGTGATGTTTGAGGTATTTAAGTGTGAAAGTAACTTTTGCTTGCCTGAGTGAGCAGGTGGGCTTCAAAACTCATACCAGCTGCTAGGGCAGGAGTAAAAGCCTCGGTCAGGATTCTACAGTAGAAATCATTTCCGGGGCCTGCAGATTTCAGGAAGCCTTCCCTTAGACTGGAAATGGGAGTTGTGCTCTCCACTGGAGGCACCTCCTCTGAGGAGGAAGGGAGGGTCAGAAGGGGGAAGAGGCCAGGAGTCCACATTTAGCCTCCAGGGGAGCTACCTTTGAGGGGAGAGCAGGCACAAGGGGCACAGGGCCAAAAGGAAACGCAAAATGAAAGGGGCCGCAGAAGACACCACTATCCCGCTGCCAGGGTAGACAGGCTGCGAAGCAGCTACCTCAATATGTCTGAGGTGCAGTGCTGAAGGAGGCTCCATCTCTCAAGGGAGACAGTCACCTCCATCTGTCAGATGATTGGCTCTGATATCTCCGCTAACTGTGTGGGCGGACAACCCATGCCAGTGGCTTTGAAGGTCACAGCTGCCCTCCAATTCCAAGCCTCCAGCTCTTTCCAGGGCTTGGTGGGTGATCTTTGTGGTGTCTCCCAATCAGCTGTCCACAATTGTGTCAAGCAGAACACAGACGTTCTGTTCAGGTGGGCACTGACCTTCATCCACTTCCATTGGGACCAGGTAAGCCAGACAGAGCGAGCCAGAGGCTTCGCAGCCATTGCTGGCTTCCCCAGTGTCCAGGGTGCTATAGACTGTACACATGTGGCCATCAAGGCTCCAGCAGGTGAGTCCGGTGCCTTCGTCAACAGGAAGAGCTTCCACTCCATGAACGTGCAGATAGTGTGTGATCACAGGACGCTGATTCTACAAGTCTGTGCAAGGCAGCTCCCATGATACTTACAAACTCAAATGCTCCCAGGTACCGGGGCTCTTCAATGCTCCAGCCCGGCTGGATGGATGGCTGCTGGGTGACAAGGGCTTTCCCCTCAGAAGGTGGTTCATGACGCCTCTCCACCATCCAAGAACAGAAGCTGAGCAGCGGTACAATAGGAGCCACGGCTCCACAAGGGCTGTGGTGGAGAGAGCCATCGGTCTTCTCAAGATGCGCTTCTATTGCCTGGACCGCTCAGGGGGCGCACTATAATACCCCCAGATCATGTGTTGGTGATAGTGGTAGCATGCTGCGCTCTCCACAATCTTGCGCTGGAAAGGGGGGATGCTGTGGACGATGAAGACTTAGACACAGTGTCTGCTGCTGCACACGATGAGTCCAGCATTGAGTCCGAGGATGAGCATTGCACAGGACAATGCTGAGGGGGTAGACGCTGACCCAGGCATACTCCAGGGAGGCAGGGACACCCGAGAGGCTTTAATCCAAAGAACCTTCAGCTAGCCCACCACAGATAGACCTTCAACACAAGCCAGGGCTGCAGGCTCCACACTAGATACCTGAGTGCTAAATCAGCCTGGATAATAATATTAACTAAGGCCCTTATCAATAAAGCTCAATATCAAACAACTCACTCACAGCATCCTGGCTTACATGCATAAGTAAGGAATCACCCTGAGGCGTGGCAACATGTCAAAATTTATTGAGTAAACAAAAGTAAATTCATAAAGCAAAACATAAACGGTGTTGGACATCACACCACGTCTTCGAATAAATATTATGGACCAACATAAAAACACCAGTGAGGAATCCATGGTGTGCCTAAGGTGCCTTCAATTTAAGCTTGAGGGTGCTACGTCTTGGTGCTGCCCGCTCGCTGGCATCTGAGACCGCCTGCTCACTGTGCTGTCCTGTTGGCCTCGATGACCTTGGAGGACATCCTCTGGCCTGTGGAGCATTTGATGGCCCCGCCTGGGAGGGAGCGGGCAGTGCCACAGCTGGCTTCTGCCCAGTCACCGCAGTGTCACCGGATGCCACGGCCACCGGCAGAGGGGCAGAGGAGCTGCTGCCCTCATCCGGAGCACTCTGAGAGGAGCTCGCAGAGATGACAGGCAGCTGCTCCGCAAAGTGAGGTCGCTTCGGACCTCCTTGCTCACCGTAGATGAATGAGCACCGAGCTGGGATACTTGATGCCCAGACCATCTCCCATACTGGCACTGACCAGCTGTGTCCAATGCCGCTGTGGGGGCTTGCAGGTCCGAGAGCAACCCCTGGAGGCCCTGATGGTTCTCCTGGAGGAGCCCCTCTATGAGAGTCACCACTGTCTCCATGGAGGAAGCTTGGCGGTCAGCCAAAAGGCTCATTGCATCGGAGATGCTCCGCGTGGACTCCTCCAGCACGGGCACCATGCCATGCATAGCCTCATGTATCTCCGCCACATCATCCCACAAACCCTGCTGCACTTCCACCGTTCGCTGCCTCACTAGCGACTCCAGAGGCACATCGTCAGTCACCGACTGAGCCTGTGCTTGGTCCCCAGCAGTCCTCCGACTGCCGGCGCCCTGGGCACTCTCTGTCCCTGCCTGCACCTCAAGCCAGTGTGAAGTGCCCTCACCACTGTGCCCCGGGACATTAGCCGAAGATCTAATGCCCACCGAGGCGCTAGTATCTGCACTGGTGCCTGCCTGGCTGAGACGGTGTGATACTGGAGCTTCAGGGGTGAGGGGTGGGCCCTCTGGCTCCTCCTCCCGGCCCCTCTGCAGAGCCCTTCTCCCAGCAATTGCGAGCAGCCTTTCCAAGGCTGCCAGCCCTTCCTTTATACAGGCTGCCGAGTCGCCATTGGACCTGGAGGGCTGAGTGCGCCCACCGCCACCTGCCCAGTCCCGCTGTGCACGGGAGTCGTGAAGCACATTGAACGGGCCTTAACTGGCCCACCCACGTAAAATGGCGGCGTGGACCCGATCATGGGAGGCGATCAGGTCCTCGCCAGCCCACGCCTGCTCCAGAGAGGGGGAAAATTCTCCCCTATGTGTTTTGCAGGATTGGCAGACAGTTTCAAGACAAAATGCAGAGACACAGAATGCTTCATACAAAGAAATGATTGAGGTGGAAATCAATTTATAAATTTAGGGAACGATAACTAAACATCTGAAGTAAAGAAATACAAAGGGATTGGTTTTGAATTATCCAGGAAAGGAATCACCATAGATGGGTTGAAGTCATCCTTCCATGCTGTGAATATATTGTAACAACAGCCACGTTGAGATATGAATGGACTGAGGGATGAGTCTTGAATCCAAGACAAAGAGCAGGATTGGACTGAGTTGGAGAGGAGTGGTGCTTTTGGATCATACTGTGGAAGGAGATGTTTATAGCCCTTTGTTCAAGAAAGAGCACAGATGGGTTATATCACAGGGCACAATGATGGACAGCAGTGGTGATTGCGATAATCAGGTAGAGGAATGTAATTGGGGTGCACTGGGAGCAGGAGAGTGTTACTGGAGACCCACAACTAGTGATCAATTATTTCATGCTTCCAGTGCCAACTGTGGCCTTTGAAGTGTGTCGAAATTAACTGGAACTGTCCAAGTTAGGAATGGTCTGACAGAGCAAGGAATGCCAAGAGCAGGCAAGGATGATAAAACCCACAATATCTAACCAATTTAGAGATGGCTGAATACAAACATGGGACATTCATAAATGTTTAAATCTAGACAGCTACAATTGCACATAACTAATTCTGGTAGTCGGGGGCAATAATATCTATACAGTAATAGCCAAGAGATGATCAATTACACCTGGGAGCAAAGCACTGGAGTAAATTTTCATTTTCCATACAGGGAATAAATTATCACTTGAACAGAACACAGAGGAAACTCCCCATCTGACTTTCCTTAAGCTCAAGTGTAAAGACAAGAAGCTATTCCGCCAAGTGTAGATGGGAACAGTTAATTAAAACCTGATACAGCTAGAAAAAGGAGCAGAAGGTAAGCAGGAATGCCCAGGGGTAGGTATACGGTGACAGTCAGCAAGGCACCTACAGAAAGCAACAACAAAATGTCACCAATCGTAACGTGTTTAAAGTTCCCAAATAATAGGCTCTGTTTTGTAAAAATTTACCAGTGATTAGGATGGATTTTCAGCTCTGTCCTTGGTTCAGACAGAAGCAAGTCTTGAATGCACTGCCTGAAAGGGTAATGGAAGCAGATTCGATCGCAACTTTCATGAAGTAATTGGAATATACTTGAGAGGGAAAAAATTATAGGGCTATGGGAAAGGAGCAGGAATGGGGCAATGGAATGGATAGCTCTTTTGAAGAGGCAATATAGGTACATTGGGCCTAACAGCCTCCTTCTGTACAGTAAGAGTCTATGGCCCTGATATATTCCTGGGCAGGATTTCCAAATGGTGGGGATACAAGGGCCAGACATTTGGGTTTCCTTGAACGCTATCAGGTTTTAACTCTATAGAATTTTTTTTTCCAGAAATAGGCTTGTCTCCCTTTCAGGTGAGGAACATTCCAGAAGAGACCAAAGCCCAGGGTCAGATAGTCAAATGCTGCTTCTGCCTAATCATCACTCAAAGTGCACCCCCATACATATTCCTACTAATCAAGATCAACAAAACTGGCAAACACTGGCTACCCTTCTCTCATCCAGGGATACGAAGTGACCTATAGGGCACAAAGGAAGTTATTCTCCCTTTAAACTAACACTTATGCTGCCTGGGCAGTTCATTCCAACATCAGTTTCGACCACAGATTCCTGGCACACTTGCACAACTAGAAGCTAACATTTTCCTCTTGCTATCTCTCAATTGTTTGGCATCAGGAAACAAGCCTCCTTCTGCTTTAGGCTCTTGTGGGTGAGGAATCTTTGTTGGCACACAATCTCCTGACCCCACACCCCCACAAATAAACGGAATCCCAATCAACAGTGTTAGTCACACCAGCAGCTTGCCCACAACTAAGCTGGCACCCAAATAATACATACCAATTTACTTATACAATCATGGGGGCAATTTTATCTCCCAAAGACAGGTGGGTGCCTTTAGGTTGGGTGTGTTGTTAAAACTTAAAAAAACTCAAATCAAATCCAACCCACCCTCTTCCAGATTTAACAGAATTAGGACAGCAAATTGTGATGGGCGGTGGGGTGGAGGCTGTTAAATTGTTCTTATCGTTGATGGAAATATACCAATCATACACAAGGATTGGTGAAACAATAGTGTGGGTTCTTTATTTGAAGATAAAACTATATACAGATAAAGTTCAGTAGAAGCTAAGTATTGTACACCCAATCTCTACCCTGCTGCTTGCAGACAGCCTACAAATCATAGGACTAATACATCATGTCCTATCTAGGTTTGTAATGATTACTGTAATTTCATGACTGTAACTGCAGGAATTCACCAAGGCCCCTTAGACAGCACCTTCCAAACCCACGATCACTACTATCCAGAAGGACAAGGGCAGCAGAAAGATGGGAACACCTCCATCTGGAAGTTTCCCTCCAAGCCACTCACCATCCTGACTTGGAAATATATCACCATTCCCTCACTGTTGCTAGGTCAAAATCCTGGAACTCCCTCCCAAACAGCACTGTCGGTGTAGCTACACCACGTGGACTGCAACAGTTCAAGAAGGCAGCTCACCACCACCTTCTCAAGGGCAACTAAGGATGGGCAATAAATGCTGGCCCAGCCAGCAAAGCCCACATCCCATGAATGAATTAAAAAAATCATGTTTTACCCACTGTAATTCAAGCTTTATGAACTGTGATTGAAGCTTTAACCACTGTAATTCAACCTTTACCAACTGTAATTCAATCTTTACCCACTGTAATTCAATCTTTACCCACTGTAATCCAAGATTTACCCACTGAGTGATGGAATATCAGGAGTGTGATAGAATACTCTCCACTTGCCTGGATGAGTGCAGCTTCCACAACACTCAAGAAGCTTGACACCATCCAGGACAAAGCAGCCCTGCTTGATTGGCACCCCATTCACAAACATTCACACCCTGCACCACTGACGCACAATGGCAGCCGTGTGTACCATCTACTAAATGCACTTCAGGAATTCATCAAGGTTCCTAAGACAGCACCTTCCAAACCCATGACTGCTACCATCTTGAAGGACAAGGACAGCAAAGAGATGGGAACAACACCACCTGGAATTTCCCCTCCAAATCGATCACCATCCTGACTTGGAAATATATCACCATTCCTTCACTGTCGCTTGGCCAGAGTCCTGGACCCCCCTTTCCTAACAGCACTGTGGGTGTACCTACACCACATGGACTGCAGCGGTTCAAGAAGGCAGCTCACCATCACCTTCTCAAATACAACTAGGGATGGGCAATAAATGCTGGCCCAGCCAGCGAAGCCCACATCCCGTGAAAGAATACAAAAAAACTTCATGTTTTACCCACCGTAATTCACATGTTACCCATTGTGATTCAAGTATTACTGTTATGACACAGCAGTTGGTAAAGGATGAGTTGTTTAAATCCCAGAGGGAAACTTGAACAACTGTCATAACCTATATCTTGAATTGGTATGTTTGAGATGCAGCTCTGAATTCAGGAATAAGACCACGGAGCCTCGAAAAGATTTTTTAAATAAAACTAAATTAAACATTTACTAATTTAACAACAAATTAAACACATACACATGTCTATAAATTAATACAACAATAACTTTTAAACAAATCCCGAAATTAATCACTCCCAGGTAAATCTTCACCAAAGCAACAATAACCCATAGAATTTAAACAGACACCAGGCAAAGCACATTTGACCTTATGAATTAAAAATGAGGTTCCTTTCGACTTGTTTCCTTTGCAGACACAGTTGTAGGCTTACAGTCTGTTTAGATCTTAAATGCTCCTGATTCACACGCAGACTCCTTTCCGTTTATACTTAGCTTCCCCTTTCAATGTAAATTTTTCATTATATTACTAGGTTTTTAAAATTTTACCTGTCCTAACAATAATCCTTTCATTCCAATTTTATTAGTAATATAATTGCTTGGCATCTCCCAGCTAGGTGCAAGATTTTACCCATATTTTGAATGGTTTATTCAACAAATGCGAATTTATACATAACCTTTTTTTAAATTCCTTAGGGTTATCTGACTAACATCTCAAACTGCTATACATCAAAGCGCCCAGACTAGCTGGCTTTAATCCAATTAAGACACACAAATAAACATACACATAGGGGAGAAATTTCTCTCCGTCAGGGGGTTGGATGGGAGCGGGAACGGGCAGACGCATAGCTGATCAGCTGCGCGTTGCCGTTTTATATGGGCAGACCAATCAAGGTGCGCTCCCTGTGCAGGCGAGGAGGAGAGGGGGGGGGTGGGGGTGGAGTAGTGTGAGTCGGGGCCTGTGCTCTTTCGAGCATGTGCGTGAAAGAACGCAGAAATCTCCCTGAGGCACGGAGTTTGATTTTGTTTGAATTAGTTTGATTTTGGAAAGGTGTAATTAAAAAATAAATGTTCAAGACATGTCCCCTCGTGTGACAGTGTCACTTGAGCTGAGACATGCCAATGAGTTTTACTGAAAACTTTCATTAAACTTTAAAAACCTTCATCCCACCCGTGGATAAACGCTAAAGCCACCTGGGCTCTTTGCCTGCCCGCCAACCTTAAGGTTGGATGGGCAGCTCCATTACTTAGTTTAATGGTGTTTAAATGGCCTTAAAAGGCCTTTGACAGTTCGGCGGGCGTGCAGCCGACTCTGGTGCGCGCTGAACTCAAGATCTGAATGACACGCGGTGATGTTGGGACGCACGCCCGACATCACCGCGCAACATTTTATGCATCAGCGAATGGGCCCCACCCCCACTCGCCAACCTGAAAATTCTGGCCATTGACACAGACCCTATTACAGTTCCAACTTAAATATAATTTCCAATAACATTATAGATATTAATGTCTCTTCAAGAAAATTACCCACTGTAATTCAAGTTTTGCCCAGTGTAATTCAGGATTTAGCCATGGTAATTCAAGCTTTACCCACTGTGAGTCAAGTCTTCCCCACTATAGTTCAAGTTTTACCCACTGTAATTCAGGTTTACCCACTGTAATTCAGGTTTACCCACTGTAATTCAAACTTCATCCATTATAATTCAAGCTTCGCTCACTGTAACTCAAGATTTACCCACTGTTATTCACGTTTTACCCATGGTAATTAAAGGTTTACCCACTGTAATTCAATTCTTATTCAAGATTTACCATTGTGTGATGGAATACCAGGAGTGTGTTGGAATACTCCCCACTTGCCTGGATGAGTGCAGCTCCCACAACACTCAAGAAGCTTGACGCAGTCCAGGACAAAGCAGCCCCGCTTGATTGGCACCAGATCCACAAACATTCACTCCTTTCACCACTGATACACAGTAGCAGTGTGTACTATCTACAAGATGCACTGCAGGAATTCACCAAGGTTCCTTAGTCAGCACCTTCCAAACCCAGGGCCACTACCATCTAGAAGGACAAGGGCAGCAGATGCATGGGAACACCACCACCTGGAAGTTTGCCTCCAAGGCACACACCATCCTGACGTGGAAATACATCACCGTTCCTTCACTGTCGCTGGGTCAAAATCCTTCCTAACAGCACTGTGGGTGCACCTACGCCACATGGACTGCAGCAGTTCAAGAAGGCATCTCACCACCACCTTCTCAAATACAACTTGGGATGGGCAATAAATGTTGGGCCAACCAGCAAAGCTCACATCCCGTGAATGAATTTTTAAAAAAAATCATGTTTTACCCACTGCAATTCAAGTTTTCTCCTCTGTGATCAACCTTTACAGACTGTAATTCAAGTATTGCTGTTATTACACAGCAGTTGGTAAAGGCTGAGTTGTTTGAACCCCAGAGGGAAAGTTGAAAAACTGTCATAACCTATATCTTCAATTGATATGTTTGAGATGCAGCTCTGAATTCAGGAATAAGACCATGGAGCCTCGAAAGGTTTTTTATATAAAACTAAATTATACATTCATTAATTTAACAACAAAATAAACACATAACACATGTCCACAAATCACTACAATAATAACTTTTAAACAAATCCAGAAATTAATCACTCCCAGATAAACCTTCACCAAGGCAACAATAACCCATAGAATTTAAACAGACACCAGGCAAAGCACATTTGAACTTACAAATTCAAAATGAGGTTCCTTTCAATTTGTTTCCTTTGCAGACACAGTTGTAGGCTTACAGGCTGGTTAGATCTTGAATGCCCCTGATTCACACATGTTTGTCTCCCAGCCAAGTACAAGATTTTACCCATACTTTCGAATGATTTATTCAACAAATGTAAATTTACACATAACCTTTTTTAACTTCCTTATGTATATCTAATTAACATCTCAAACTATTAAACATCAAAGCACCCAAGCTAATTGGCTTTAATCCAATTACAATGCACACAGACACACACGGGCACACACATAAAAACACACAAAGACACAGACCCTACTACAATTCCAATTCAAAAATAATTTCCAATAACATTATAGACAATAATGTCTCTTCATGACAATTACTCACTGTAATTCAAGTTTTACCCGCTGTAGTTCAAGATTTACCTACTGTGATTCAAGCTTTACCCACTGTAATTCAAGTATTACTGTGATGACACAGCAGTTGGTAAATGCTGAGTTGTTTAAATCCCAGAGGGAAACTTGAACAACTGTCATAACCTATATCTTGAATTTGTAAGTTTGAGATGCAGCTCTGAATTCAGGAATAAGACCATAGAGCCTCAAAAGGTTTTTTATATAAAACTAAATTATACATTCATTAATTTAACAACAAAATAAACACATAACACATGTCCACAAATCACTACAATAATAACTTTTAAACAAATCCCGAAATTAATCATTCCCAGGTAAATCTTCACCAAGTCAACAATAACCCATAGAATTTAAACAGGCACCAGGCAAAGCACATCTGAACTTATGAGGTTCCTTTGTAGCCATAGTTGTAGGCTTACAGGCTGGTTAGGTCTTAAATGGCTCTGACTCACACATGAACTCCTTTCTGTTTATACCTGGCTTCCCCTATCAATGTAAATTTCCCATTGTATTAATAGGTTTTAAAAAATTTTACCTCTCCTAACAATAATCCTTTCATTTCACCAATTTTATTAGTAATATAAACACATTGCTTGGTGTCTCCTGACTAGGTGCAAGATTTTACTCATACTTTTGAATGGTTTATTCAACAACTGCAAATTTATACATTACCTTCCTAACATGTATCTAATTAACATCTCAAACTACTATACATCAAAGCACCCAGAATAGCTGGCTTTAATCCAATTATGACACACACAGACACACACATAGGTTCAGACCCGACTACAATTCCAATTTAAAAATAATTTCCAATAACATTATAGACATTAATATCTCTTCATAACAATTACTCACTGTAATTCAAGTTTTACCTGCTTGTTTCAAATTTTACCCACTGTCTTTCAAGCTTTACCCATTGTAATTCTAACTTTATTTTTACATTCGGAAACCCCCTTTACTCTGGAAGGGTTAAACTGAATAATTTAGATAATGAATTCCATTTTGAGGAAGGAACTTCAGGGAATGCCAAACACACACACACACACACACACACACAGGAGGTTATTCACTGTTAACAATTGCTGTCCACCTACACTCATTACTTCTTATCTTTTGGCCCTGTGTCTGTGCTTACGATACAAACTGCATACTGGTTTAATGTGCTGACTACATGACCCCTTGTATTTTTGTTAAGAGGATATTGGTCCCCATGTGTAAACTTGTATATAGGATTCCTGTGCACAGAATAGTTGTTCTTCTTTGTGATGGTGCGCACAGGATGTGGGTTCTATTTAATTGTTGCATACTGGAGGTTAAAAGGATGGATTGAAATACAAAAACTGTCACAATGACAAAATGCTGCAACTATTCCCTCTGGAGAAATAAAAGGGACACCAAATATTTCTGCTACTGTACTTCTTGCTTCAGCCATTGTCTTGAGAAAGCAGAAGCTTAAATGACTCATAGTGTGGAGGAGAAACTTTATCTGCAATCCAGGTGTGCGCTTTTCTTCCTGAGGATTAGATTTCTGCCTAATGATTAGTCAGCGGGAGTTCAGGACAGCTAATATGACTGGTGATTGTATTAAAGAGGAGATAGCTGTCTGAGGTTCTACTTAGGAACTAGGAGTCATTCTGAAATTCATTGTGAAGGAATGTGTGCTGTGCACCACCTTTCCTTCCAGACAAAATAACAGATTTTATTTTCAGATGAAACCTTTGGGCTACTAATATTTTTATTTCAAAGCTATTGGCATACCATGATCTAAACCTTTAATAGGTTTTGCTTGATTCGTGTTTTTATAAATTAGCAATTATTTACAAAGGAAAATAAGTTAATAAAAGACCAATATAGTTACAGGAGGTGATAATCTAACAATTCTTCATGTTGCTATAAACACTATTCTCATTTCAATTGTCCAGTTCTTGACTATCAAATCAGTCTGTAAGTTTTCACCTCTGTCATTCTTTGGCTGTTTAATTCCGCTTTTTTCTCCTTTCTAATTGGCTGTGCTTTATTAATCATTATATGTAAAATCTTTCTCCCCTTTTCTATTTTGTTCCCAATCATTTTCTATCAAACAAATTCTCGACAATTGCATTCCAGCAATAAGTTGTTGTAAGACACAGCTACCAGGACTGTTCCTTATCTACCCCACTGTGGAAAGCAGAGGAGAGGAGACCTTTATTGAAGCAGAGCAGACAGAGGCACCTTGTTGGGACAAATGGAGAGACACCTTGTCGAGACATCACATTGAGACAGATCTCCATCTGTCCCAACAAGGTGCCTCTGTCTACTTCCACTTCCACAAAGGCCTCCTCTCCTCTGCTTTCCACAGTGGGATAGATAAGTAACAGTCCTGGTAGCTGCGCCTTACAACAACTTTTTGCTGGAATACAATTGTCGAGAATTTGTTTGATAGAAAATGATTGGGAATAAAATTGAAATGGGGAAAGAGATTTGACATATAATGATTAATAAAGCACAGCCAATTAGAAAGAAGAAAAAGCATATTTAAACAGCCAAGCAATGACAGAGGTGAAAATTGACAGACTGATTTGACTGTCAAGAGGTCAAGAGCAGGACAATTGAAATGAGAATAGTGATTATAGCAATATGAAGACTTCTTAGGTTATCACCATCTGTAACTATATTGGTCTTTTAGTGACTTGCTTTCCATCGTAAACAATTGGTAATTTACAAAAACAAAGTGTTACAAGTCAAGCAAAACCTATTAGAGGTTTGATTGATGTTAGATTTGAAATAAAAACATTAGTAGCCCAAAGGTTTTGGCTGAAAGAGACATACTTTGTTGAGACAGGGAGAGTGAGAAAGACAGAGAAACAGAGCAAGAGGCACTTCATGGAGACAGACAGCAAGAGGGAAAGAGAGAGAAACTTTGTTCAGGCACCTTGTTGAGACAGAGACTGAAAGAGAGCGATACCTTGTTGCTTCAGACAGAGAGAGACCTTTTTGAGTGGGGGCAGGGTGGATCAAGAGAAAGAGTGAGAAACACTGGTGGAGAGTCTCTGGTCCACTGGGAGTGAGGGAGATGATTGCTTTTGAAGTTTAGTGGGCCCAAATAATAAAACCACAAACCCCCCACTGCATCACCAACATTGCCATCATTCAAAGTACAGTGATTCTCAAACTGATGTAATTGTTTCTAGACTGATTTAAGCTTGAGTTTAACCTTTTTTTACATCAAGGTATAGAGTAGCTAATTACCTCAGGGAGATGTACAAAGTATATAAAATGATGAAGATTTTATAAATGTAGGAAAATAGACAGCTGGAAGTGAATCACAGATTAAATTGTGACATTGGAAACTAGGAAACTGAAACATTACTTTTTGTTATTCTGTAATTACATGTGAAGGCTCTGAATGATCTGCTTAATATTTACCAAAAATGATGATCATGCAAGTCCCATTCACCCATCACCCCTGTGTTGGCTGATTTATATCGTTTCCCAGTCCACTTTCACCTCAATTTTGACATTGTCATCCTCATGTTAAAATTCCACCAATGCCTCATTGCTCACCATCTGTGTACCCTCCTCCAGCCTTACAACCTTCCAAGAGCTCCGTATCTTCCAACTCTGATCTCTTGTGCATCCTCCACTGCCTTTACCCAACCATTAGCAGCCATAACTTCAACCGTAAAATACAAGCAAAATTCTGCGGATGATGGAAATCTGAAATAAAAACAGAAAGTGCTGGAAAAACACAGCAGGTCTGGCAGCATCTGTGGAAAGAGAAACAGAGTTAATGTTTTGAGTCCAATATGGCTCTTCCTCGTTCAGTTCCAAAGAGGAGTCATATTGAACTCAAAACATTGACTGTTTCTCTCTCCACAGATGTTGCCAAACCTGCTGATTTTTCCCATCATTTTCTGTTTTTATAACTTCAACCGTGCTGCCCTTAATGTTTGAAATTTTCTTCTTAAACCTCTTTGACTCTCAACGTCTGTCTCTTTCTTTGAGACAATCCTTAAATTATAAATCTTTGAGCAAGGTTATTAGTCACTGGTCCTAATAATTCCTTCTCTGTCTTGGTGTCATTTTTTGCCTGATAACACTCCTGAAAAGCACCTTGGGACATTTTACTATGTTAAAGAAAGTATATAAATGCAAGTTGTTGTTGATTTGTATGCCATTGCATAATTGGTATTATTAGGAGTCTTTTTGTCAGTTACTGAAATTATTGAGATTATACAATTTTACATAGACACTACTTATCTGGTCATGTAATAGACATACTACATATTATGTATATAACATCCATTATGTACAACATACATAAAACACTATGTACTGTACATAATTTACAAACACACTGCATATTACATAAAACACACATTGTTTTAGAAATGGTACACCACAGTCCTTAGAAACCACATAGTTTCACAATATAAATTGGATTATGTTTTTGACTGGGTGGACAATCATTTGACACTATGCAAATGAAAGCATGGAAATTTTGGTAGTCTGGCCAATATTTATGGCTCAGCCAGCATTAACAGGAAAGATTATCTAGTCAATGAGCTGGTCACTGTTAATTGGATCTTGCTATGCACACACAATGGTTGCTGTGTTTCCTTACATGACAGCAGCCCCTTACATTAGCAAGATGTTAAAAAGTACTTGATTGGCTGTGTTGCATTTGACACATTCTGGGATCGTAAAGGATGCCATGTTAAAGCAAATTCTTTTTCTCTTACCAATTAGCCTATAGCCTTTCTAAACAACAATTCTTTCATATATTGTGTCAAGTGCAACTAATGCATCAAAAATGCAATTTTTAAAAGTAAACATTACATCCCACTTCTGCTCAAAACTCTGGAAAGAACTATGTTTGTTCCCCCGTTGGTCTGTCTGAAACAAACACATCTCTCTATTTCCATTGTTTGAAATCCTGTGGATTAAACCCCCTCGATCCAAGATTTCAATGATCCAACATACTCCAGTAATGTGAATTTTCACTAAACTTTATGTAAACATTCATATTTTTCTGGCCAATCTATCACCTCATTCTGACTTTGTGGATGAGGTAGAGTTGCCCAGCATCTACATCCTATTTGGCCCTTAGCTGAGATTCAGAGTCGACCGACCACCTATTTTCACCATCATTATATCTTCTGTCTCTGTCCATCAGCTATGTAAATCCTTGTCCGTCCTTCTGTGATCTCCAGACTCAACTATTCCAAAGCTCTCCTGACCACCTTCCCATCTGCCACACTTTACTAACTTCAGCTCATTTGAAGGTCTGTGTTTGTATCCTGGCTCATCTCAAGTCCTATTCATTGATCACCCCTGTGCTCACTGACCTACATTGGCTCCTGGTCCAATATCTTAATTCTCAAATCCTTATCCTTGTGTTCAAATCCCCCCTTGGCCTTGACCCTCCCTATCTCCCCAGCCCTACAATCCTTTCAGAAATTTGCATTCATCCAACTCTGGCCTCTTTTGTATCTCCGATTTCATTTGCCCCTTCGTGTCTCCATCACCCTTTGGTGGCTGTACCTTCAGTTGTCTTGGACCAAAGCTCCGGAATTCCCTGCCTAAACCATCCACCTCTCTCTTCTTTTTGAAAATTCTTCTTAAAACCTACGCTTTTGACCAAGTTTTTGATCCTAATGTCACTTTCGTTGGCTTGGTGTCAATTTTTGTCTGATTACATTCCTGTGAAACAATTTAAGAAGTTTACTATGTTGAAGGTGCTATATAGAGGAAACAGCTCATTGTTTTGTTATTGAATAATGTGTTTGCTGAAATAGCGTTAGAAATCTATGGTCACCGAGCAAAATCCAAGAGATCAATCAATCAAAACACAATACTGAAGTTCCAGAACACAGAACCAATCCTTTGGTGTCAGTGACCTCAAGGTCAAAGGGACACTTTGCGATTAAGCAAGACCCTTCCCTAATTTGCCATCCCATTTGGAAAAGAATGCCAACCCATCTTTGGATATTCGGTCACAAAACTGCATGAAGCCCACCTGGGTAAACATTTCAAAACATAGTTCCTTCAGTGTTGTGAACCAATTGCTTCAGTCCACCTAACCTGTGGCTCTTACCTCTGAGTCAGAGGGTTGTGGGTTCAAGTCCTACTCCAGGACCTGACTACAAAATTTAAGGCTGGCATTCCAGAGACCCTCCATCATGCTGTGTGGCATGACCACTAAATGGGATAGATTTCGAACAGATCTAGCAACTCAAGACTGGGAATCCATGAGGCGCTGTGGGACATCTGCAGCAGCAGAATTGTACTTGAACAAAATCTGTACCCTCATGGCCCGGCATATCTCCCACTCTACCATTACCATCAAGCCAGGGAATTGACACTGGTTCAATGAAGAGTGCAGGAGGGCATGCCAGGAGGAGCACCATGAGGTGTCAACCTGGTGAAGCTATAACACAGGACTACTTGCATGCCAAACAGCATAAGCAGCAAGTGATAGACAGAGCTAAGTGATCCCACAACCAATGGATCATATCTAAGCTCTGCAGTACTGCCACATCCAGTCAGGAATGGCAGTGGACAATTAAACAACTCACTGGAGGAGAAGGCTCCAAAAATATCCCCATCCTCCATGATGGAGGAGCCCAGCACATCAATGCAAAAGATAAAGCTGAAGCATTCACAACAATCTTCAGCCAGAAGTGCTGAGTGGATGATCCATCTCAGCCTCCTCCTGAGGTCCCCAGCATCACAGATGCCAGTCTTCAGCCAATTCGATTCACTCCACATGATATCAAGAAACGGCTGAAGGCACTGGATAGAGCAAAGGCTATGGGCCCTGACAATATTCCAACAATAGTACTGAAGACTTGTTCTCCAGAACTTGTGATGCCCCTAGCCAAGCTGTTCCAGTACAGCTACAACACTGGCATCTACCCGGCTATGTGGAAAATTGCCCAGGTATGTCCTGTACACAATAAGCAGGACAAATCCAACCTGGCCAATTACCGCCTCATCAGTCTACTCTCCATTATCAGAAAAGTAATGGAAGGGGTCATCAACAGTGCTATAAAGTGTCATTTACTCAGCAATAATTTGTTTGGGTTCCGCCAGGGCCATTCAGCTCCTGCCCTCACTACAGCCTTGGTTCAAACATGGACAAAAGAGCTGAACTCCTGAGGTGAGAGTGATTGCCCCGACATCAAGGCTGCTTTTTACCAAGTGTGCATCAAGGAGCCCGAGCAAAACTGGATTCAATGGGAATCGGGGGAAATCTCTCCGTTGGTTGGAGTTATACCTAACACAAAGTAAGATAGTTGTGGTTGTTGGAGGTCAGTCACCTCAGCTCCAGGACATCACTGCAGGAGTCCCTCAGGGTAGTGTCCTCAGCCCAACCATCTTCAGCTGCTTCATCAATGACCTTCCTTCCATCATAAGGTCAGAAGTGGGGATGTTCGCTGATGATTGCACAATGTTCAGCAGCATTCATGACTCCTCAGATACTGAAGCAGTCCATGTCCAAATGCAGCAAGACCTGGACAATATCCTGGACAAGTGGCAAGTAACATTCATGCCGCACAAGTGCCAGGCAATGACCATCTCTAACAAGAGAGAATTCAACCATTGCCTCTTGATGTTCAATGGCATTGCCACCACCGAATGCCCCAATATCAACATTCTGGGGGTTACCATTGACCAGATACTGAACTGGACTAGCCATATAAATACTGTGGTTATAAGAGCAGGTCAGAGGCTAGGAATAGTACTAAAGCTAACTCAACTTCAGACTCCCGAAAGCCTGTGCACCATCTACAAGGCGCAAGTGATGGGATACTTCCCACTTGCCTGGATGATTGCAGCTCCCACAGCACTCAAGAATCTTGTCACCATCCAGGACAAAGCAGTCCACATGATTGGCATCACATCCACAAACATTCACTCCCTCCACCACCGACACACAATGGCAGCAGTGTGTACCATCTACAAGATACACTGCAGGAATTCACCAAGGCTCCTTCGACAGCACCTTCCAAACCGACGACCACTTCAATCTAGAAGGACAAGGGCAGCAGAAAGATGGGAACACCACCACCTGGAAGCTCGCCTCCAAGCCACTCACCACCCTGACTAGGAAAGATATCGCCGTTCCTTCACTGTCACTGGGTCAAAATCCTAGAACTCCCTAACAGCACTGTGGGTGTTGCTACACCACAGGGACTGCAGTGGTTCAAGAAGGCAGATCACCACCACCTTCTCAAGGACAACTAGGGATGGGCAATAAATGCTGGCCCAGCCAGCAAAGCCCACATCCCATGAATGAATAAAAAAAGTAAATAAACTGAGACCCCATCCAACCTCTCAAGCAACATAAAAAAAACCCAGCAGGTCTGGCAGCATCGGCGGAGAAGAAAAGAGTTGACGTTTCGAGTCCTCATGACCCTTCGACAGAAGTTCTGTCGAAGGGTCATGAGGACTCAAAACGTCAACTCTTCTTCTCCGCCGATGCTGCCAGACCTGCTGAGTTTTTCCAGGTAATTCTGTTTTTGTTTTGGATTTCCAGCATCCGCAGTTTTTTTGTTTTTATAAAAAAAAAACCCTGTGACACCATTTGTAAGAAGAGCAGGGAGTTATCCCTGGTATCCTGGCCAAAACTGATCCCTCAATCAACATCACAAGATCAGAGTACCTGGTCATTATTGTATTGCTGCTTGTGGGAGCTTGCTGTGTACAAATGGGCTGCTGCATTTCTGACAATACAACACTTCAAAAGCCGGCTTCAGTGGCTGAAAAGTGCTTTGGGATGGTGGCTGTGAAAGGTGCTACGTAAATGCAGGTCTTATTTTTACACAAACGGGTGATAGCTATATTGGTAGAATTTTATTCTGTGGGGCTAAAGTTCACAATTGTAGTTATAAGGTAACCCTTTGTTCTTGTGTGTGCACACATACACACACATTGATAAACCTCCCAAGTTCATCCCAGTCGATGTGTGGAGTAATTGCTGCCATTGGGGGTAAAGTTGGAAACTCCGCAGAGCTGGAGCCTGAAAAGACCTGTCGTGGTCCAACCACCACCCCCCCACCCCCGCACTTCAAAACGAGTCATCCACACACGGCGCGTTGGTTCTGTGCGAGGGAAGTGGATCCAGAGCCAGCGCTAGGACCCCAGGCGAAGCTGCTGCTTCTCCCTCTCGCTACACCCTTCATTCAGCTCAGCCACCAGCACCTCCTTTCAGGCGAATTGCAGGGGGTGCGGGGGTGGAAATTGGGTTTTAATTAGGAAAAAAAAAACTTCCAGGTAGTATTTCAACTGGGTCAACCCGAAGAGCAGCTCGGGGGACCTGCACTGTTAGTTACGGCCAAGACGCAAGTGTTAAACTTCATATTTTTTTTTATTTTGAATTGTAATTGGGGGATTTAAGAGAGAGAGAGAAAAAACAATTGGGCTGTGACATTGGATCAAATTCCAATTTTAACCCTCAACCTCCATTAGCTGGGGGACAATATTTTGCACAATCCGAATTTATTCTGCGGAGGATCGAGAGCTGAAAACTTTGAAAAGTTCCTGAGAATTTTAAAAATCGGAATTTATCCTTTTTTTGGGGTTTTTTTGGAATTTTACCTTTTTTTTCCTCTCTCTCTCTCTTTTTGGCTATGTTGGGCTGTTCTGAACCGGCCGCTCGCCCTGTCCGGAGAACCGCCTGGCTGGTCAGCGCCCTGTCCCACCACTTGGGTCCGGAGGGCGAGGGCGAGGGCGGGCAGGTGGACAACGAGGTGGTGGTCCTGGCCACGGGGGTGGACCAGTACCTACAGGAGACCTTCCACCACCTGGACGGCGAAGGGGACGGGCTGATCTCGGGGGAGGACTTCCGCCGGCTCTGCTCGGTGCTGGGGCTGCCGGAGAACGGGGCGCCCGCCGGCTTGCTGGCCGGACTGCCGGCCGAGCTGACCTTCCGCCAGTTCCACGCCCGGCTGTGCGAGCATTTCCAGCAGCGGGGCGAGGAGGGGCCGGGCCGGCTGCCGGTGGGGGAGGAGACCGAGCACATCGAGAGGCAGATCCGCCTCCGGTGCCCCCGCCGCCGCCGGAGGAGGAGGAAGCAGCAGCAGCAGCAGCAATGCGTCTCCTTCGACCTCTCCGCCCAGGGCTGGCGGCCGCGACCCACCGCCGGCGCGCCGCAGGGTCGCGGCGCCCCCGCCGCTGCTGCTGCCGCCGCCGCCGCCGCCCCCCCGCTGGAGCTGGAGCTGGAGAACGCCAGCCTGCGGGAGCTGGTGGAGGATCTCCGCGGTGCCCTCCAGAGCAGCGACGCCCGCTGCCTGGCGCTGCAGGTGGGGCTGCAGAAGGTCGGCGGCCCGAGTGGCCGGAGCAGCTGGCCGAGGGAGAGGAGAGCCAGGTCCGGGGAGGGCCGCTGCTCAGCCAGGCAGAGCTGCCGGGGGTTCCAGAGCTTGGTCCGGGAGCTGGAGTTGATCAGGTCCTCCAGGGATGGGCAGATCGACGAGGCGATGCGCTTTAACCAGGAGCTGGAGGAGGAACTGCGAGCCGCTCACGGTTTGTTGGTGCAGTGGGAGCACTCCGCCTCGGCACTCAAAGCTGGCAATGCCCTGGTCAGAAAGAAGGCAGAGCGAGCGAGGGCAGCTATCCTGGAGGGCATGGAGAAGGTGAAGGAGCTGGAAAGCAGAGCTAAGCAGATCCCAGAACTGCAAAGCAGAATCCAGGAGCTGGAACAAGAGCTGGAGCGATGCAGGTCAGTGAATTAATTGAATTTTTAAAAAAAAATCTTACATGGGGATGGGGGCGTCACTGGCGAGACCAGCATTTGTTGTCCATTACCAATTGTCCTTGTGCAGCTTGCTAGGCCATTTCAGAGGGCAGCTAAGAGTCAACCACATTGCTGTGGGCCTGGCCAAGTTGGTCCAGGCAGCGGGCGATCGACGGGAGAGTCCCGCCCGATTGTTTGTCCCTCTTCCGCGGCTACGTTCGTGGCCGGATGTCCCTGGAGAGGGAGCACACGGTGTCTGCTGGCACTCTTTCCGTGCCCGGTGGGCACCGCGGGGACTGGGGTGTTTTGTTGACCCTTTTAATCACATTTTGATTTAAAGTTTGTAAGGCTCCTTTAAATTTTGTTCTTGGTTTTACAGCTGACCTGAATTAGGGGCTGTGCTTGATTTGACCTCATTTTGTTGATTTGGTTTAATTGGTTTCAACTGAAAGATTATTGCTGTGGGTCTGGAGTCACGTGTAGTTCAGATCGGGTAAGGACGCCAGATTTCCTTCCCTAAAGGACATTGGGTGAACCAAATGTGATTTTTACAACAATCCATGATAGTTTCATTGTCACAGTCACTGAGGCTAGTTTTCAATTCCAGATGAATTAATTGAATTTTAAATTTCGTCAGTTACTGTGTCACCATGGCATTAGCCTGGGCTTCTGAGCCCAGTGACATTATCACTCCACCACCGCCTCTCCCATTAGATCATTAATTTAAATAATTCAAATCATTTATTATGCATCAAGAAGCATGTCCCAATTGATGAATAGCAAGCTAAGTCATATCCATTCTCCAATCTATTGCTGGTCTAGTTTTCAAATGACATCAGGGCCTCGTGTAGTTAGGAGCAAGTAATTGATGATAAAGCATGGTAGATAACATTGACTTTAACCTGATAGAGGTTTTGCTTGAAATCTAGCCCAGATACTTGGGATGAAAGTTATTTATTTTGGCAGTAAAGATTTCAGACCTATATTTAGTTTGAATCATCTCCCTGCAGCCCCATCTGCACCAAGGTGTAATGACAGACAACAGCCAGGGCAGAGGAGTGATCCCGACTTGGCACTATGTCATTGCAGACACGAGAGGGAAGATTTCTTATTTTTCCTATTTCTAATAATTGTGTAAGTGTTGTAAAGTGTAATGAGTTTCTGATTTCACTAAAAGAAATTACCATGAGGAAGTGTCTGAGTGTATATACTGTGCTGTATCCACTGTGGGGAATACGTTGTGCTGTATCCACTGTGGGGAATACGTTGTGCTGTATCCACTGTGGGGAATACGTTGTGCTGTATCCACTGTGGGGAATACGTTGTGCTGTATCCACTGTGGGGAATACGTTGTGCTGTATCCACTGTGGGGAATATACTTCCCCAGTGCTGTTAGGTAGTGAATTCCAGGAATTTTACTCAACTATTGCTAAGGACTGGTGATGTATGTCAAAGTTGGGTTGGCGTATGACTTGAAGCTGATGTTGTTACCATGCACCTGCTGCTTTTGTCCATTTTGGTGGTGAATGTTGCAGGTTTGGGAAGTGCTACTGAATTTCATCCTTTAGACATTGTAGCCAGAGTACTCAATTGGAAGAGGATATTTAAATCATTCTGCTCTCTTTTTGAGCAGAGGAAATCTTAAGCCGTGTGGGAAGTTGCAAATACAATCCCTTCATTCAATGAATATGGCATAATGCCATATGAAATGCCAACTGTGCCATCTTTCTGAATACCAGCTGTGTCAATACTCTGCCTAATAGAAGGTAATGTTGTTTAAGTCTGTTTTGCATCCCCATTGCCTATTTAAATTAAAAAGTTAATCATTTACTATGAATCTAATCTGCTTAGTTTCCTTGTGAAGGCAGATTCTGCCAGGATTGATGGGCACTATTGCTACCCCATCTTAACTAATCCCTGCCAAGACTATACGATCTTTTTGTGAACTTAGACCTCCAAGGCAGTGACTTGCCCTTATTAACTTCATCAACTTCTGATCCTCAAGGGAAAGCTCATTTGACAGACTAACTTCTCTCAGTCACTGATCCAAGTGACTGTCCCCCTGCCCCCCCACCACCCACCACTGCCAGCCCCCAAGCTGCACACATTGAAACATAGAGATTTCTGTGTCAGCTGTGTATGCAGTGCATCTAGAACATCCTTCTCAGGGCTAATACAATTTGGAGCCTCATTCTCTTGGAGGGTCATGAGGACTCGAAACGTCAACTCTTTTCTTCTCCGCCGATGCTGCTGAGTTTTTCCAGGTAATTCTGTTTTTGTTTTGGATTTCGGGCATCCGCAGTTTTTTTGTTTTTTTCTCTTGGATCTTACTGTTGGCAAGACCAGACATTGTCAAATTTTGTACCTTAAAAATGGAAACAGTTCTGAACTTACTTTCTAGTGTTTGCACATCACAGCTCAATTTACTTATAAATGTACTGGGGGCAGCCTGGTGTTGCAACTTGTACAAACTGTACTAAGCAATCTTTGCCTGAATGTTTTTACTGACCTATTTGTCGTTATTTGTCGTGCTCAGGATCAAGAAGCATTTGATCCTTTTTTGCTCTGAAGACATGTTTTCTTATTATTAACCCAATAGTGCCCTAAAAAAAACGTTTACTACTTATGCTTCTGGTTTATTTAAAGGGTGGAAGAGAATAACAAAACAGCTTGAAATTTTATTACCCGTACAAGAGCTGTCCTATTCTGAAAATAACAGGGAAGGGAGATTATAGGAGTAATACGTAATGTGGTTTTGTGCTAAATGGGCCAACATCTCTCTCAAAAATAATGGACAAAGGAATTGGACTTGAATACACTTAGGGTTAGGTAATATTTGAACAAAATGCTTTCAGAGGTAACAAGTCTCCTCTCTCACATGTTTTCCAACTCCATCTGACTCCGATTCTATATAATGTCATCTGAAAGGCGCTAATTAATGCCGCTCGTTCCAACAAACAGATCACTCCTCATTTCACCTTAAATTGTAAAGAAATAAAATTAGCTTTAAAACAAAAGCTCCTTCTCAAAATGAAGGATGTTTGAGGAACATTATACCAACTTGCAAGCTGAGACCACTCTTTGGGGATATGTGGCAACTGACAGGTGTGGCCTGAGTCTTTTGAGCAACAACATTGGAGCACCAATGAAGCCAGTGGCATTTTCAATGGAATCGTCAGCAGAACCCAAGATGAACAGCCGGGAAACAGCAGCTGATGCCCCCACCTCCCTAAAAGCACAGATTGCAGCTCTGGAGGTGGTAAGGTACAGAGTGCAGCAAAGCATCATTTGTTGCTTCCAGTGTGTTCCTGTGGTTTTTAGGATTTGCCAGCGGCCACTCGACCAGTGAGGCCGCTGATCGTTGGGGACACAGATCCGAGGGATTGTGCAATATCTACAGTCCTTCATGCAGGCTCTTCTGAAGTTATGGTGGCCAAACAAGAGAAACCCCCACAGAAACTCACTCCTGTGGTGCGGAATGGAGTGGAGGCATTTCAGTCCAGTGGAGTGAAGTAAAATGGATAAAAGAGTGGGGAAAAAAACCTGAATTTATATAATAGCTCCTTTTGCAACTTCCCAAACTATTTTTCACCCAATTGAATACTTTAACTGTCGCCACTAATAGAAGAAACGCAGCAGCTAAATTGCAATCAGCAAGGTCTCACAAACAGCAATGTATTAATGATCAAGTACATGTTATAGTGATGTTAGACTGTAGGATAATGTGTAATGGAAAAGAGCGTAACAGAATGGACCAAATTGAACGGAAAAATGTGAAGTGTAGGTGAGCAGAATAGAACTGAAATGATGCAATAGGTGGGTGTAGGGAATCTGCTCCTGACAGAAAGGGACTAATTAGCAATCAGTCTACATTGTGATCCGTCTTTGGACAAGACAGCTGATAAAACGGTCACAATTTCTTCATAACCCCATGAACAATTACTGTACCCACAGTGAGCTCATGTATTTGGTAAGATGAGTGAAGTGGTCTGGGCTTGCTGAGTGTTTTGCAGTAGGTTTTTGCTGCCATCAGCCATCTCTAAACTGCTGGTTAGACTTGAAACCACAGCAACTTGTAACACTCTTATTAGGGGGCATAGATCATCTGCTCATGTCAGCACAACCAGACAGCTGAGATACACAATAGAGAACAGAGTAAATATACTGCTCACTTCATAGGACAAAGCAATCGAGCGAAAATGAAATATCCTCCTGTGCCCCCTCAAGGGAGCGAAGCCAAAGCAACAGAAATCAGAGTCATTGTTGTGTTTTGCTACGCAATTATTGCTTATTCACATCTTTGTCCATATGTGTGACATTTTGTAAGTGAAAGAATTCTCACATGGAGAAAGGAATATTGTTACTCCGTTCTGTCCTGTACACACAAATGAAAGTAGTTCTCTGAAGCACCAAATTTCTTAATGCAGAATATAGTCTACAGTTGGAACAAGTTGCCAGAAGAAGGGTTAAGAGCAGGATACAGGACTCATTTAAAAAGCAGCTAGATACTATAGTAGGAAACTTTGTATTTGAAAGGATGTGTCCAAAGGAGCAAAGAGCCTTCTTTGTCCTAACCCATCTTAATGTGTTGTAAACTGAACACAAGTTGCCTGATGTGTGCACCTTGGTACAGTTCAGTTCATAATGATTAAGATGGTAATGGTAATGTGTGAAGAATTTGCAACTTTCCTGGGACTGTTCATGTGCATAATTCTTCACAGCCCTGGGTGCAGATTTGGACCTGTTCAGGGAACAGAAAATTGTGGTGAATGCAATTTTCTTTTTTTTTAAAGGGCATGGATAATAAAAGAAAGTTGCAAAGTAAGAGGGGATAAGAGGCCTCGCAAACCATTGGGGTAGCCTTTCCTGATGCTGAAAGAGGAGAGAGCGGAAAAAGACTGGCAAAAATGGAGAGGAAAGAAACATTATATGCGGGTGGGGTCTGAAAGCAAGTGATGGTCAGCATCTGATTCCTGTTTGGGGGCTGCTGAAGTGGAAATGGTACTACATGAGGTGGCAGCAAAGAGCGTTGTCCCAAAGATCAGCATTGCAGCTTGTCTGGGAAGAGGTAGAAGCAGGTCAGAGGATATGGCCATCATGGGCTATCCTAGGCTTAGCTGCGGATTTCATTGCAATAGATGGTCGATCTTGGATTGTGCCAACTCAGTGTCTGTAAAGACCAATCTACTCCACCCCCACCCCTCCCGACACTATTCTCCCCACCCATCGACCCACCCCCAACTCCGGCTGGTGCTAGCTAGGTGAGACAACGTCTGCTGCCATGATTGATGGGTGTTGCCCAATGAGCCAAGCTGGCACATGTTCTGAGATAGAGCATCATTGTGGTTGGAGCGCTTCCAAAGAAGTGTCAGGATGACATTTGACACATCACATTGATGTTATGAGGTGTTAAGTTACAAACTACGGGTTGGAGTCTCTGCACGTATTAATCTTGGATGGAATGTGCGCCAACTGCTCATAGATACAGTTGTGTTCTGCCAAATAGGCACAGAATATCTCCGATCTAGCCTGGCCACCCTGACCTTTTTTTCCCAGTTCAATCTTCTCCTCTAAAGAGCTCACACACACATGGGGATTCCTTCTGGGAAATTCACCGATGCTGCCAATGGGAACTGCAGTTCAAAGAAATCAAAGCACTCACACAATGTTTCATGGAATCTAGATGGGAATAGCGTATAAAGAAATAATGGTCCAGAAATGGTCTTTCATACAGTTGGCTGATTGCTCTCACTGTGAAGAGTTCAAATCTAACCATAACAAAACATGGAATTGAATTCATTCCATTTGATCATTTGTGAGTTACAGTCAGAAAAAAACTAGGTTGGTGAGAAAAACCCAACTGGTTCACCAGTGTCCTACGAGGAGGGGAGCTTCCTTGATCTGAACCTACACACCACACCAATCTCACTTTTGTGTGATAACTCCAAAATCCCCTCTACATAATCATTCCGTTGAAAAAAATTGCTGTGAATGCAGGAGTTCAAGAAGACGGCTCACCACCACCACCCCAGGACAGCTAGGAATGGCCAGTAAATGTGGCCTTGTCCATATTGCCCATATCCCAAGAAAATGTAAATAAAATTGCCACAACCGATTTTGGCAAGTGAGTTCAGTGTAGCCAGCTTCAAAGTTGGCAGAGATGACGTGATATTTGGATTCAATGTGAAGTAACACCTCTCCTCACTCCTCCACCCACCCACCAGTATTGACCTGCCAATACTAACAAGTGCCTTAACTTGTTTTTAATCAAGATCACAAGAAGGTCAAGGCAAGAAGGCCCCAGCTTTACTGAACAGCTCTCAGCCCTTCCAGAAATATTGCCGCTCTAGTCAGAGTGACTGGAATCCCTCCTGCCAACAAACACGGAGCCCACCAACCGGCAAAGCTGATTCTGTCTCTGAAAGCAGGGAATGCAGCTGGCACAATGGAAACCCTTCCTGTAATGAAGGTAATTTCAATTTTGGGGGGGGGGGGGGGGGGTAAAGAAACCTGCATCAGGTAAACTTGTTGAAAAAATATCTATGGAAACTCCCACCACCAGAATCTTCTGCTCTAATAGACACCGGGTGCATAAAATCTTTGAGGACATCTCTATACAAGCAGCTGATGCAGCAAGACATGGTTGCTGCTGTCACTGATCGCTGCTTCAAATAATTTTTCCATGGACCGTAACAGCATTAAATCCAGTACTTTCTGAAACTTTTACTATGATCAAGTCTGTTAGCCTTCAGCGAGCGCCTGCCCTAACCTGTTTTTCCACAGATGAGGGGCGTTTACTCAGAGCAGTCGAGGGGCGAGCTGCTTCTGATGAGGAGGAAGAGAGATGTACGCAGGACCGACCATGTCAGATGATGGAACTGAACAAGGATAGCGGCAGTGGGGAAGGGTGAGTAAGGTTCTGACAGATCTATCAAGGGGCAACTCTCTGACCTTAACAGTCATCCTCCTCTGTTCCTTGCAATCCATGATTTTCCACCCATGGAGACAGTCAGAGCCCACATGTCTTGTGTTCCTGCGTTCAGTTGCACCAACATTGACCTTGTGTAGTTCACATTGGGGGCAGTAAGGCTCTACCTGACTATCGGTAAAGGGGAATGCCACTCCCTTGGCCTGAATTTCATGTTACCGCACTGGTGTTTCTTTTGGTGGGGTGGGGGTGAAATTGACGGAACGGGATTCCTCTGATCGACGCCCACACCGACCTCGCAGCAATTTCACGCTGGGACAGGCTGCCCATCCTTGCTCCAGTTAAGGCCCTTAAGCCAGTTATGGGCCACTTAAGGGCTGTTTCCCACCCAGCCTCAATTTTTAATTGAGGAGGAGGCTGGCAGGAGGAGTTACCCTGGCATGGGGGAAGCCTGAACATGAACAGGCTTAGGCCTTGGCAGTAAGGTGGGTGGTGGTGGTGGGGGGGGCCTCCAATAGAAATCAGAAGCCCCCTTCTGATTTTGTGTGTCCCTACTCTTAAGGTCCAGTCGCTGCTGGACCGCTCTCCCGAGCTTCTCCCCTGATACTCCAATTGCCCCCTTTCCAAACCCCCACCAGGCCTTCGCTACCCCGGTCGGAGGTTAGGAATCCTGCAGTGAGTAACTCATCTCCTGACTCCCCAAAGCCTGTCCACCATCTACAAGGCACAGGTCAGGAGTGTAATGGAATACTCTCCATTTGCCTGGATGAGTGCAGCTCCCACAGCACTCAAGAAGCTTGACACCATCCAGGACAAATCAGCCCACTTGATTGGCACCACATCCACAAATATTCACTCCCTCCACCACCAACGCACAGTGGCAGCAGTATGTCCAATCTACAAGACGCACTCCAGGAATTTACCAAGGCTCCTTAGACAGGATCTTCCAAACTCTCGACCACCACCATCTAGAAGGACAAGGGCAGCAGACACATGGGAGCACCACCAACTGGAAGTTCCCCTCCAAGCCGCACACCACCCTGACTTGGAAATATATCACTGTTCCTTCACTATCGCTGGGTCAAAATCTTGGAACACTCTTCCTAACAGCACTGTGGGTGTACCTACACCACATGGACTGCAGCAGTTCAAGAAGGCAGCTCACCACCACCTTCCCAAGGGCAATTAGGGATGGGCAATAAATTTTGGCCCAGACAGCGATGTCCACATCCTGTGAACAAATAAAAGAAAAAACCCAATACTTACTTTGCTGCCCGGTTCCTGGACTTAGGCTCTGTCATGTTGAAGCACTCCCTCTTCTGTCCACTGCAGCTCCTGAACCTGCAGGAACTAGAGAACTGCTGGCTGACAGCTTCCTAAGGCAGCACTTCCTCCTGAGGGAGGCGCGGAAATCCCACCTGCAGCAGATGACGCTCATTTGGACGTGACTTGGAGTCAGTGGGGATGCGTCCCCTGCTGACTCTTTGGAAGGCGGGATGGAAATCCTAACATCCGAAATGACCCGGCCTTTCTCTGGAAATTCTCATCCCACTTTTCCTGGTGTCGGCCCATGTTTCAGGTAATATTTTTAAACCAGAATAGTCTTCCTGAGTACAATGTGGCAACAGAGGACACCCTCCATGCCCCCAGTGCATATCGGGCTGAACAGAATTTTGTTAGGCTGGAATAATGGCCTCTGTGCGTAAAGAACATTACTTTGCAGTATCAATGCTGAGTGAAATCACTGTACATTACTCTGCAGTAGCAATGCTGAGTGAAATCACTGTACATTACTCTGCAGTTGCAATGCTGAGTGAAATCACTGTACATCACTCTGCAGTTGCAATGCTGAGTGAAATCACTGTACATCACTCTGCAGTTGCAATGCTGAGTGAAATCACTGTACATTACTCTGCAGTTGCAATGCTGAGTGAAATCACTATACATTACTCTGCAGTTGCAATGCTGAGTGAAATCACTGTACATTACTCTGCAGTTGCAATGCTGAGTGAAATCACTGTACATTACTCTGCAGTTGCAACGCTGAGTGAACTCACTGTACATTACTCTGCAGTTGCAATGCTGAGTGAAATCACTGTACATTACTCTGCAGTTGCAACGCTGAGTGAAATCACTGTACATTACTCTGCAGTTGCAATGCTGAGTGAAATCACTGTACATTACTCTGCAGTTGCAATGCTGAGTGAAATCACTGTACATTACTCTGCAGTTGCAATGCTGAGTGAAATCACTGTACATTACTCTGCAGTTGCAATGCTGAGTGAAATCACTGTACATTACTCTGCAGTTGCAATGCTGAGTGAAATCACTGTACATTACTCTGCAGTTGCAATGCTGAGTGAAATCACTGTACATTACTCTGCAGTTGCAGGGGTAAGTGCAAAGTCAAAGCTTTTCTGTAAAGTCCTGCTGGCCAGCAGCTCTCCAGTCCCTGCATCACCATGACAGAGCCTAAGACCCGGGCTGGACGGCAAAGTAAGTTTTGGGGGTTGTTTTTATTTCGTTCATGGGATGTGGGCGTCACTGGCTAAGTCAGCATTTATTGCCCATCCCTAATTGACCTTGAGAAGGTGGTGAGCTGCTTTCTTGACACCGCTGCCATCCACACAGGTTTCAGAAGCAGCCCACTATACTTTAAAACGCTAGTTTGCGGTTTCTGCTGTAAGTTACGACATTACTTCATAAACAGTCTATCACGTTACACCAAGCTCCTCAGGCATTTTCTTCTTCTCCCACCCTGACACCACAATTGCAATAAATCTCAAGAATCATTCTCGCCACAGAAGATAAATAGCTCTTACTTACCAGAAAATTATAAATTGCACACTTGATGGAAGCTAAATTGCCTTATTCATCACTGTCCGTGTTTAACAATCCTAACCAATAGCTGTCAGCAGTTCAGGAGCAGCTTAAAGACTATTTTCCCCCCACCTTCGATGGTCATAAAAGTTCCCCATAGCACTCTTTCAAAGAAACCTTACCATTCTTTCCAATATTAATGCCTCAACTAACGTCTGTAAAGCCAGATTATCTCACACTACACTCTAAACAGCACTTTATTGGCTCTAAAACACTTGAGACATCCTGAGGTTGTGAAAGACGTTTTGTCTTTAAAACCATTGAGTCCACTTAACTCTTTGCATTGTTTCTAGTATTTGTTCAATATCCACGTTAATCACTCACATTATATTAACTCCCTTTACCAAGCAACAGCTGAGTGGGGATACTTACAATTTAGCGGATTTTTGGGGGTTGGTACCTTTTATTTAGGATTTATTTTAAATTCTTGTCAGATCCTATAGGTGCCGTAGTAGTACATTACAACCACTACTGTCTCACAACTGCAGCTGTGCTAACAAGGAGAGTGGTTCCATCGTCCCCCCAATATGGATGGAAAGAGAACAGGAACTCTCAGTACAGCTGAAGAACAAGGAGAAACAAGTGACAGAGCTCCAGACTGAGACAGAGAAGGTAGGAATGATAATCATGAAAGTCGACCAAAGGGTGCAAATCAAAAATTACAGCCTTGTACTATACACTGCTGATTAGTAAAACGTTCTCTTCTTGCCCCCTCTCCACAAGACTTAAAGTTTAGAATCACTTCCAGACTCCTGAATCATTAGGACAGTTTTCATACTGTGGGAAACTTTCAGAAATAAACTTGGCTTTTTCCATGGCTCTAGAGAATAAGCATTTTCAACTTAGTCAACTGGAGTAAAAGCTATTTTTTATGTAGCTCACAGGCATTTGAAAGTGCTTTCATAGCCCTCAAACTGCGTGTAGATTATAGGGTATGGAGGTCACAATTAGAATGTTTTCGGGCAGAGTGTGATGGGCTGCAGACCAAGTGTGTCGTCAGGATAGGATGGTGAGGAAAGACTTACTTGTGTTCATAGTGTTGTGTCCAATTCTGATCGTCACAAAATAAAAACATACAAATACTGAAGGTGTAGAGAAGAGCAATGAGACTAATCCAAACTCAAAGTGAAAAGACGGTAAAGCCACAAGGCTAAATATTACTCTCCGGCAGCTCTTTCCACCGACAGACAGTTAAGACATGGACTTCTGTCTGATGCCGTGGTCCTAACCCGAGCTGGGTTGAGGTTCTGTTGAACTCGAAACGTTAACTGTATTCCTCTCTGCAGATGCTGTCAGACCTGTTGAGTTTTTCCCGGTATTTTTATTTTTGAGTTGGGCAGGTCTCCTGCCGCATGAAGAGGGCCCGTTGCTACCAGGGAGGAAGAGATGGCGGGTACTGCAATGGGACATCAGAAGGTGAGGGCACCAAAGCTAAAGGGGCAGAGGTTCCTAAATTTCATAAAAGCCGCTTCACAAGCCAAAGATCCTCAAAGCAGAGGTAATGGCCTAAAGGGAGGGGAAAGAGTCTCCCTTTTAAGATTCAGAAGAGCAGGCTTGTTGCAAGCCCCACCCCCCCACTTACATCCCTTCACCCCACTGAACGTTCAGCCATCCAGGCCCCACAGGAGGGAAATCTGTCCTTCAACCCCTCCAACTCTTCACCCTGCTGTAAAACGTTTCTCGAAACCTATCTCTTTTGGCTGCCTCTCCTTTCGGCTCATGTTCAAAATTTGATTATGCCTCAGTGAAAAATGTTCGGATGTTTTTATCTTAAATGCAAGTTGTTATTGTTGTTGAGGCAGCTCTCGTTTAGACAGGACTCAGCACGAGCCAAACAAGTTTTACGCACCCAAATTCCTGCTTTGTTTGGTTAACTTAAGTCAACACCAGGAACTATTGAGATTTACTTCAAAACACAAAATGAACCGATGTTCAGAACAGCTTCCATCACATTACGTAACCCAGCCCTGCAAAGCACAGCTGCCTTAGGTTGTGTCTGGTTTCTGGGAATGTATCCTGGTCACTTCCTGGGAGCTCGAGGCGTCGGATTCAAACCCAGACAGCTGCGTTTTGCGGGGGCGTAGTTCCAAGGAGGACACAGTTCCTCTCGGGAACAGGAGTCTCCGTGTTAATGGGAGATGCTGTTGACTCAGCTTTCCGCTTTCCGCCTGTCAGTGCTTGGATTCCCCGTGCTGCTGAAGGCTTCCTTTCCCGTCTCCCCACAACACTCCAGCTTCCGATTGTCTGCTTGCTCATCCTGCTTCTTGGATGGAGGAGGAGGAGAAGCCCATTTCTAGACTTCAGCTATTATGAATCTGTAACCTTCCAATGAGGAGATACACCAGAGTGGTCTGGAGTGTTGTGGCCTCTGATATTTTTTCCCAGCTGATTTGACAAATCCCTATAGCGGAAAGCTGGAACTCACTTTGCGGTGAATTTTAGTTCCCGACAGGTATCCCAGCAACCTCCAGGGGCTGGGTAGAGGGTCAAGTTGTTTGTCAAAGCTGTGAATATTGCATAACATGGGAACTCTTAAAGGTGGAGGGGAGAAAATAAATAAGTTGAATAACCCTGCCACAGGGAAGCGTGGAATTATATAAAAGGACATTCCGGAGGCAGTTTGTGCTTGTAATGGTTTTTTTGTCTTTCAGATAAAATGTAAAACTTCTGCCCTTTCAAATCAGAGGAACTATTTCAAAGAAGAGCAGGGGAGATCCCCACAAAGTTTAAATCAATATTTATCCCTCAATCCTCATCCTTAAAAACAGATGATCTGGTTACTATCTCATTGCTATATGTAGGATCTTGCTGTGTACCAATTGGCTGCCACATTTCCTACATCATAACAGTGACTACACTTCCAAAAAGTACCTCTGTGGCTGTAAAGCGCTTTGGGACATCCCGAGGTCATAATAATAGGTGCTATAAGAATGTAATTCTTTCCTCAGGCTACTAAAGTCTCAGTGTGAACTCTACCTTGTTTTCCAGTGGACATGTTCAATGACAAAGGAGCTTCAGCTGAAAGGGGAAGAGGTGGAAATGTTGAGGATGGAGCTGCAGATGGTTGAAACAGATCGTGTGCGACTTTCGCTGATTGAGGAGAAGCTGACCGATGTACTACAGCTTCTACAGCAGCTGCGAGTGCTGGTAATTATTTCTAACCTTCTCGGGTGAATACCTATTTTTAAACCGCATTGTTAGAGGATTGAATGCATGACTGTTGGATTAGATTCAAACCTATGGGTGTTTTTGAAGGACTGTCATCAGAGCTGACCTATCTGTCAGGTTCTGTCTGAACATGTGTAAGATAGCAATGATGCTCGTCTCTATGTCAGTGGTTCTCTTTGAACGTGACACCTGGTAAAATTCAAACCAGTTTATGTTACATCTGATGGCACACACTCCAAGGAGCTGTGCCCATAAGGAATGGATCACAGGAACTAGATGTAGAGCCACTAACGAACATGCATGGAATGTGAGCGCTGTTCCTTGCTGGGTGTACAAGATTTTGGGATTGACCTTGTGTTCAGACAGCACCTCGTGTAGCAGCGACACCTCATTCAGGTGCGTTTAATAGGCCAGTAGGGCTTTAGGCTGATCATCCATATTTGAGTTAATCGCTGACCGTGGTGCTGAGGTGGAGTGAGCGACTGGGTGGGTATGTGGGCGTTCAAGGTTTCCTCAATTCCATCCTGGCATTCACAGGTGAGGGCCGATCTGTTCCATTGCTCAGCCTGTGTGACTCGCCCTCTTTCACTAGGTGGGGGGGGGGTGGGTGGGTTATGGGACATGGATGTGGCGTTTTCAAATCTGATCATCTCAAGCAGGTATTGAGAAACAGGAGCCCTGATATCAGGGTATTTTCAATTGGGCTCTGTACATCAAAATACCGTCATGGACAGATGCCATTGAATGGAATAAATTTTCACAGGTGTTTCATTCACACGTGTGTTGTGGGAGTGGCTGCACCATGTCATGGTATGGGATTGTGCCTGCTTGTTACCAGCAGCAACAGTATTTTGGTCTACATGCCACCAGAGGCTTGGCCTTTGGTAAGACAACCCAGAAAGGTTTGAAGGACAGTTTTGAGAACAGCAATGGTTGAAAATGATGTATGTCCATACACGCGCAGGTTAAGCTGTTGCCTATAGCCTCTCTAGCCTTTCTCTGTCAAAGAGGGATGGAACTTTTGGCAATGATGTTGAATTGGCCTTTTAGTCTGTGGATCTTATGGCTCTTTTGCACATCCAGAGGCCCAATCAAACATACAGTTACATTATTTTGGTGCCACCAGCTACTCTGGGTATCAGGCTGGCACCCAGACTGACTGGCAGGATATGGGAATGCACCTGTTCAAGTGGACAACACACTCCAGGGTAGTTGAGTGGATTAGTTTAATTGTCACCACTTGAAGCCGCTGCTATGTGCTTTGCTGTCCTTCCGATTCCAACCACTTTCTTGCACTCCAATTCATGCTCAATTTTTATTCTGCTTGTGCACAGAACATTCCCAGACGCTTGTTGGGGAAAATCTTAATGAACACTCTGGACTCCTGTTACAGTGCTGGACATGGTAAGGAATCACGACCGTGAATTATTTTCAAAAGGAGGGACAATCAGCTGATTTAACTTGTCACCAACAACTTCTTCTGCTCCCTGTTTTACAGGAACAATGGGCTCCTTGGACATGTTGAGTGTTCTCCATAAAGAGCTGCTGTCTTGTGAGTTACTCACCAAAGGTTCATCGCAAACAGAGAATCAACAGGGCATGAAAAACTCCCTTGTGATATCATGTTAATGTACGGAAGTGGACAGATGCCATTGAATGGAATAAATGACCTGAAGCAGCGATCTTCAACCTTCCGTCTTAAGTGATTGGTTGGGATATGGCCAACATTAATAGACAGAAACCATTGAAAATTCATCACTCAAAAATGCTTTGTTCTTTCGTGCTTGTACATCAAAGGCTGTTCGATCACAGGACACCGTGTACACAGGATGCCTGAAACTAGAAGTTATGTGTTACCATGGCCTCTGACCAACACATTTTACCTCCTGGGCAAAGATTCTGTAAATTTGCTCGCAGTCCCAAAAAAGCAAATTAAGAATGGCAATCTAATTCAGAAAGGTCTTAGGGGTTCTTGGGACATTCTACAGCAATCCACAGCTAATGAAACCTGTTGCTTAAAATGGACAAATATGGTAACCAGATTGTGCACAAAGAAATCCCACAAAGAGCAAAATGGCGCATCGCCAGTTAACCTGTTTCGGTGGTGGTGGCTGCAAGATGATCGTTTGCCAGGACTTTGGGAAAACTCCCTGCTCACCTTCTTCAGAAAGTGTGTGATGGATCTAGCATGTCCACCCGAACAGACAGATAATGCCTTGGTTTCTTGTCTCATTCTAAAGGTGACACCTCCAGATCCCTTTGCTCTTCTACCCCAATTCAACACTCTTACAATTCTGCACACCCTTTGAACTGGCTGGAACTTTTATCAGACTTGAGATTATGTGCTCAAGTCTCGAAATGGGCCTCAGCTAATCATGTTCTACGTGGCTTCTTATTTAGGGTGTTCTCATGGGTCCAGTCACTAAGGGCAGAATTTTGCCCTCGGTGAGCATGCGGGCCCCACCGGCTCAGTGGCGGGCGGACAGCTGACCCCCGCCACCGAAACAGGACCTGCCACCATTTTGAGTGGACGGGCCAATTAAGGTCCCGCCCAGCGGCCTGCCTGACAGGAAGTGCTTCCTGTGGGAGAGGGGGAGGGATTCCCCAACTGTCAAAGTGCGCTCTTTCACGCATGTGCTCTGCTCCCTGAGACTAAGTGGTACCTCAGGGAGATTACTGACAGTCCAAAGAACTTTAAAAATTGAAAAATTAAAAAATTATTAACATGTCCCCCTCATGTGACAACGTCACACGAGATGGGACATGTTAATAAATATCACACAAAATGTATTAAAGTTTTTAAAAATGGATTTAATTGGGCATTGACAGGTCGGCGGGTGAACAGCTGATTTCGCTGTCCACCCACCTTCCTAAAAATTTAAAGGGACCTGGATGATGTCGGGGGTTCCTCCCAACGTTGTCCCGCGTCATTTTCCTGTCGGCGAGCTGGCCCCGCCCACAAATCGTCAACCGGAAAATTCAGGCCTAAGGAACTGACATAACTTTCAGTCATCTTTGTCTATCTTTATCCATATATTGCCGTCAATCTAGCTGGCCAAACTGTCATTCAGCTCTTTAGTCAATAGAACATAAATGTTTAGTCAGTGGCCTATTCCCCATATCTATTATTGAGTAGAATAGTATATATCTGATAGGGGAAAAATTAATTTAATCTCTAGATCTACTTGTGCATTGTCCCTTTATTGCCCCCTCTTCATCCTACACTTGGAAGCCATGCCTTGAGCTGTGAAGGCCCACACTCTGGAATTCCCTCCCAATATCCCTCTGGCCCTTCAACTCTCTCCCTTCCTTCAAGAACCTCCATGAAACCCCCATCTTTGACAACACTTTTGGTCACCCCTCCTAATATCTTTACCTTTGGCTTAACATTGGTTTATTTTAGGAACGTAGGAAATAAGAGTATGCAGTCTGGCCCCCAGGCCTGCTCTGCCGCTCAGCTAGGTCTTGGCTGATCTTCTATCTCAATGCCATTTTCTTACACTATGCCCGCAACCTTTGAAAGCTTTAATATCTAGAAATCTATTGATCCCTTTCTTGAATATACTCAATGACTGAGCCTTCACAGCCCTCTGGGTAGAAAATTCCAAAGATTCACCACCTTCTGAGTGAAGAAAATGCTCCTCCTAAGTGGCCTGTCCTTTATTCTGAGATTGTGTCTCCTTGGTTCTAGACCCCCAGCCAGTGGGAACATCCTCCCTGCATCTACCCTGTTGACCCTGTAAGAATTTTGTGTTTGAATGAGATCGCCTCTCATTCTTCTAAACTCTGGAGAATATGGGTCAGTCTCCTTAGTCTCTCCTCATAGGACACTCCTGCCACCAGGAATCAGTCTGCTGAACCTTTGTTGCACTCTCAATGGCAGGTATATCCTTCCTTAGGTAAGGAGAGCAAAGCTATACACATTACTCCAGGTGCAGTCTTACCAAGTTTCTATACAATTGCAGCAAGACTTCTTTAATCATATACTCATCTCTTGCAGTAAGGTCCAACATACCATTTATCTTCTTGATTGTTTGCTGCACCTGCAAGTTAGCTTTTAGTGACACCCGGGTCCCTTTGGACGTCAACATTATCCAATCTATCACCATTTAACAAATACTCTGCATTTCTGTTTTTCCTACTAAAGTGAATAACTTCACATTTTTCCACATTATGTTCTGTCTGCCATGTCCTTGTCCGCTCAATTAGCCTGTCTAAATTCCCTTGAAGCCTCTTTACTTCCTCCTCAAAACGAACATTCTTTTGCATCTATGAACGGGCAAAGGCCCAATATCTTTGTGTTGTTGGAACTGATGGCAAGGGGCAGGTTACATCTGACTTACAGGCTGCGTGAGCTGACCATTCCTTCGTTGTCGCTGGGTCAAAGTCCTGGAACTTTCCCCTGAGCGGCACCGTGGGTGAACCTACCCCTTATGGACTGCAGCGGTTCAAGAAGGGGGCTCCCCACCACCTTCTCAAGGGCAGTTAGGGCTGGGCAATAAATGCCGCCCTTGCCAATTTTGTTCACATCCCATGAAATGAATGGAAAAAAAAACACAGAATTTGATATGAACACCCTCTGAATAAAACGGCACAGGAGATGTCCATTTGGCCAGTTTGTCTGTGCTGAAAGAACGATCCAATCAGCCCCATTTCCTGTTCTTTCCCTGTAGCCCTGAGAGAGTTTTCTGTTCGAGCGTGTGCCAGATACCTTTACATTTTATTTCTGATTCTTTTGCCAGTTATTTTAAATTTGTGTCCTCTGGTCACTGTCATTTCCACAAAAATGATAGGCAAAGAGCGTTAACACTGCACAGTACGGTTCCAGCCCAAGGCTTTCAAACTTGCCTTCAAGTTCATTAGGATTTTCTGAATGGACTCAGCTCCTTAATTCAAAATGATATTAAAATTATCCAAATATTCCAAATTATTTTTAAGAAGTAAAACTTCACTATGCTGAAGTTTAAAAAAAAAAGCAATTGCTTAATTAAAATTATTGAATGATTTCAAATTTCTTTAGCACGGACCATGACTTGGAATTATCAGGAATAAACTGCTCATTGGAAGGAATTTAATAAATGGCTAGGTGTATTTACACTGAATTTACTGAATTTCAACATAGGTAAGTGTGCGAAAAATAAGGAGTTCGCACATTACTTAGAGAATAAGAATGGAAATGGGGTAGAGGAGCAATGCCATCTGTGAGTACAAATACATTAATCGCTAAAAGAAGCGATGCAACTTTACAAGGCCATAAAAAAAAACAGAAACCAAGCACTAGGATTTATTTCTATCTAGAGGGACAGAATTGAAAAGTACTGAAGAAGTTATTGAACCTTGGTTAGACCACATCTGGAGTGCTGCATACAATTTTGGTCACCATATTATAAAAAAAAAGATATAGGAAAAAAGATATAGGGGCAATGGAAAGGGAGCAAAAAAGATATACAAGGCGGATGCCAGAAATGAGTGGGTATACATATCAGGAAAGGATTGACAGGCTGGGGTTCTCATCTCTTGAAAAGATTAGGATGACCTAATCAAGGTATTTAAAACTATGAAAGGTTTTGATAGTTCAGACACAGAGAATGTTTGCTCTTGTTGGGAGAAGCATCACTAGAGACCGTCAATGTCAGATAGTCGCCAAGTAATCTGTTCATGTGGGCATCATTGGCTAGGCCAGCATTTATTGCTCATCCCTAATTGCCCTTGTTCAGAGGGCATTTACGAGTCAACCACATTTACCACGGGTCTGGAGTCACATGCAGGCCAGACCAGGTAAGGACAGCAGATTTCCTTCCCTAAAGGACGTTAGTGAACCAGATGGGTTTTTACAACAATCAGCAATGGTTTCATGGTCATCATCAGACTTTTAATTCCAGATTTTTATTGAGTTCAAATTTCACCATTTGAACCTGAGCCTGCAGGGCATTACCCTGGGTCTCCAGAATACTAACCCAGTGAAAATACCACTATTCCCCCACCTCCCCGGACAGAACGGTGAGAATGTGTAACTTGCTACCGCAAAGAGTGGTTGAGGTGAATAATATGAATGCATTTAAGGGGTGGCTAGAAAAACATGAGGGAGAAGGGAATAGAGGGCTGTGCTGATAGAGTTCAATGAGGAGCATTAAATGCTGGCATGGACTAGTTGGTACATGTGGTCTGTTCCTACGGCGTGTATTCTATGTAAGCCTATGAATTCATATGCCCTTTAAATTACCCACTGGTATATATGAAGCAGTACTGGTTGTGTATCTTTAAAAGATATTATTTTAGTTTCTGCAATTGTATCCCGATTCTCAGCCTGTGTTTATCTATACATGTCTGTGGTACTTACTGATTCACTGTCTTCCTTATTCATGGTACTATGATATTGTACAAAGAATTATTCTTTTAAAGGATCTATCGCCCCCTCGTGGGTGATCAAGTTATTTATTATAGTTCCTATTCTGGAGTGAGATGTTCTGCAGATTCCTTTGATAATAGGACTTTTGTGAATAGGATTAAACAGCAAAGATTAAAAACTGATGGGAAAAGTATGCGAATGTCCTTGTTTTCAATTGCCATTTAATCATTTTGAATAGTGATTGTTTCGTTATTGTACATAATTAGATTGATCAAATTTCAAACCACTCCTGTTGGAAAGTTCATATTGGAGAAGGAATTCCAGCCCAATATTTTTGTCTTATTCTGTAGTTTGCTTAGGTAGCAGGGTTATTTCACTGACACCCAGCCCAGTGTATAGCCTTAGTCATTTAGAACAGAGGGCAGGAGAAACATTTTGTCACAGAGTCGTGAGGCTGTAGAATTCACTTCCAGGGTTAGTGGTTGAAACTGAAACCATACCAGCATTCAGGAGTAAATTGGATGGGTGGATGAAGGAAAAAGGGTAGCAGGTATATCAGAACAAGGTGGGAAATGTGATTAAAACTATTTCCTGATGTGCCGGGATAAACGCTAACTCAGAAAGATTGGGCCGAATGGCCTGTTTTCATGCTGTAACGGCTGTCGATAGAATGTTCTTCCCTTGGAAAATCATGGAAGGATTCACAGACTGACAGGCTGAGGCATCAACTCTTCTACAATGGCTGTGCCCATCGTTATACAAGCCAAAGGGGAGGGTCTTACATCCCAAGTGATGAAGGAGGGAGCCACCCACACCCACCAGACGTAAGATTTCCCCCCCAGCCACCCCCAACAACACTGCAACACAGAATTCCAAGCTTGAGCTGCAGTCTTCACTTGCCAGAACTGTTAGGATTGGGGTTCGAACCCTCCACTCAGGGATTTGGAACTAAACTCGATTCTATGACTTCATGGTGATTGAACAAGAGTGATGGGAAGCACCAGTGGTTTCAGTGGTTGTGATTCTGTCATTTCCCCTGACTGGAAAGTGAAAGAACGATACAGAGCAGATATCTTAAAAAAGCAAGTGGAGGTGGGGTTGGGTGGTTGAGATTCCTTTAGGTCCATTTTCAGGTCTGATGTGAGAGCCATATGCACGGGGCTGGATTTTACCACCACCCCTGTGCTCTGATCTGAATTGGTTCCCAGTTAAGCAACGCCTCAAATTTAAAACAAAAACAGAATTACCTGGAAAAACTCAGCAGGTCTGGCAGCATCGGCGGAGAAGAAAAGAGTTGACGTTTCGAGTCCTCATGACCCTTCAACAGAACTTGAGTTCGAGTCCAAGAAAGAGTTAAAATATAAGCTGGTTTAAGGTGTGTGTGTGGGGTGGGGGGTGGGTTGCAGAGAGAGAGAGAGAGAGAAGTGGAGGGGGTTGGTGTGGTTGTAGGGACAAACAAGCTGTGATAGAAGCAGATCATCAAAAGATGTCACTGCTTGTTTGTCCCTACAACCACACCAACCCCCTCCATTTCTCTCTCTCTCTCTCCGCTCCGCGCCCCCCCAACCCCACACCTTAAACCAGCTTATATTTCAACTCTTTCTTGGACTCGAACTCAAGTTCTGTCGAAGGGTCATGAGGACTCGAAACATCAACTCTTTTCTTCTCCGCCGATGCTGCCAGACCTGCTGAGTTTTTCCAGGTAATTCTGTTTTTGTTTTGGATTTCCAGCATCTGCAATTTTTTTGTTTTTGCCTCAAGTTTAAAGTTCCCCATCATGTTTTCAAATCCCTCCACGGCCTTGCCCTCTGAGATATCTGCCTTTCTGGCCTCTTGAACAACCCCAATTTGAATGCAATTGTTACATGGAGTTTAGTCAGTAATTGAGAATGCTTCCATAATAAACCAATCCCTCTTCCACAGTGCCTGCCTCAATATCAAAGTTCACCTGGGGACGAGTTTTAAGGAGGATTGACTTTGGGGACGTGGGCTGTGGAAATAAAATTCCTTAACCTGGAAAAGTTTTGGCAGCTGCCAGCCAATGCTGAAGGTACCAATGATAACATTTGACAGTTACCAAGCGCACAAAATCCCCTAAAGCTTGTAAAAGAATAATCAGGCTCTGCATCTGCCTCAGTAATTAGGTCCCCTTCATCACCTTATTAAAGCTCATTAAGTTTTAGTGACTAGACTTTGCTTTTCCGTGCACATTAAGCTGCTCCATGCTGAGCTCTTGACAAGATTACATTGCAGTTGCTCATACAGAAATTATGCTCGGGGCTTGGTGCAAGGGGTCTGAGTATGTTAGCTCCAGCAAGAATATTGTATTCTTGTTATGTGTGGAGGCAGCAGATTCAGAATTGGGAGTCCTAGTCAATTTTGGGAGCTCGTTCAAAGGGATTTCTTTGAGGCATCATGCTCTCAGATACTAATTCTTGCTGTTCAGGCGGAGTCACTAGCGTGTGTGATCTAGGTTACAGTGAAGGTGCTTAGTTATGCTGCTCATTGCATGTTCTATTTACCACAAGAAATTAGAGGAGACACAAGTAATAAAAGATGTTGCACTTCTCCCCTCCCCTACCCACCATTGGGGGTTGGGTCAGAAAGAACAGACCCATGTATTGAAGCAATAGGAGCAAGGCACCCCTGTGATTATAAACTCAGGATCTTCTGTTTACTAGGCAAGGAGCTTTTACTCACTAAGCCACAGTACCAAGCTACAAGAGTTTCTCAAATTTTACCATCTGCTAAGGTGGGATTGGAACCAAGTCCCCAGAGCATTATTCTTGATCTCAGGATTATTCATCTAACAACAATACTATTACACCACCACCTCTTTGCATGTATTTAACATCTTTCAGGATAACCCAAAGACAATTAATTTCTTAATCACATCGCAGAAACTGCAATGAGATAATTGGCCAATTATTTTGGTGGTTCTAGTTGAGGAGTGGGTGTCAGTTGTGACCTGGGGGGAGGAGGACTCCACTGGTCTCTTTTCAATAGCATTTAAGTCCACGTGAACCAGCAGAGGTTTAATGTCTCTTCCAAAAACAGCACCTCCAGAAATGCGGAGCTCCCTCCATACTGAGCTGAACTATCAGTCTGCATTATGGAAAACGTGGGGTGGGGCTTGAACTCACAAGCAGCTGACTCGGGGGAGAGTTGCACTACTGAGCTATGCATGACTATATTGCCAGACTAACTGACCAGCATTAGTCCATGTTGTACAAACAGTCATTATATCTCAGTGGCAAATAAATGAGAGTGGAGTGGGTTTGGAAGGCCAACATGATTGTTTAAAGTTTCTATCTGCTTCTCCTTGGAAAAGGACCTCCAGAGCAATAAAATCAGATCCCAAAGGCAATTATTCCAGTCCATGTTCTGACATCACATTCAGTTGCACAGAACAATCCTACTGTGAAACTTGACCCAAACCCTGTCGATATGGGAAAGGCTTGTGCTGCAGCCTCTGGAGTGAACTGTAAATGTGAAGGCAATTGGGAGGACACCTGATAGGAGTTGGTAATTGGCATTTGAAAAATGACTTCACTTCTTAAATACCAACATCTCTGATTCTCTCCAAGATCTGGCCAATGCCTGTTCACCCCAAAAACTCAAAGAACTTTGGGCCTCCCTTCAATGCAAAACAGGATCAATAAATAGGCGAAGTCCCTGTTAATAAGCAGATTGGATTGGGTTAGTCATTGTAATGGGCCATTGCATTAGAACATCAGCACACCGACATGGTAAATGTGATTCAATCTTACATCTTATGTCGGTTCCCTGATATTAAAATTCAATGCTTTAGGTAGAAAAAGACCGATATTTTACAATAGGAGTGATAAGTACAGTGTGGAAATCCAATCATGTGGGATGTTTGTTGGGGGAAGACCCATGGCGGCGGGGGTGGGGGGGGGGGGTGGAACTCCCATGGGGATAGGATGCCCCTTGTGTGGTGTAGTTGGGGAGTGGGGGTGTCCCATGACGGTATAGTCAGGGGGTTGGGGGGGTGGAAATCGGGGGGTAGTGGTGGTGGGGAGATTCCCCTAACAGGGGGTAGCCGGAGTGTGGGGAAGTCCCATGAGGTGAGGTTAGCCGGGTTGGGGGAGTCCTGTAGAGGGAGTGTAGTTGGGAGGGAGCCCATTGGGGTTCAGGAATGTGGGCGGAGTCCCGTGTCGGGTTGGAGTGGGATATATAATTGTTACCTAGAAATTAGAAGTGGTTTTAATTCTTCTAACGTTTTCTGCGTGACTATTGACATAACCCGGTTGGAACCATCCAAAGTTTGCAATTTAAATTGCATTTTTGTACAGTTCCCAGCGCAGGGCAATTGCCCAAAGAAAGTTTGCACTTCCCAGGCAATTGCCGTGCAATCCTTATCTGGGAACCTCCAGAGGGGGTTCATCAGTGTAGATTTGGGGTACCCCCCCCCCCCCAAGTTATAGTGACCTGGAGCTCGGAAGTTACGGTCCGTAATGTGTCGTGATGTATAATCCTCGGTCTGCCGAAGGAATAGAAACTCTATTGTTATACAGAACATTGAATGATAACTTCACATTTTTGGAATCCTGTGATATATCATTTCCATAGTCAAACTGGTCATTCCCAATTCAACAAAAGCATCAGTTAAGTATGATCTTCTCTGGTGAGTAAGCAATTTCAGTGTGTTTATGCATTTCATGTTGCAGGGATTCCATCTCCAGCATTTTCTATGTATAAGGTTACACCAGAATATTAATTTCCTAGTGTCAAAGTAAATCTTTTAGTTTAAGTTAGTTAAACTCTGAAGCTGTGGGGTTTAAGGTGAACCAGACTGGTTGAAGGGTATGACTCTTCGCTCAGTGCTATCTAAGGGTCATGGAGGGTCATGAGTGGGTGGAGACCAAGAGCTTTGTGCTGGGTTCACTGTGATTTCTAATTTACAGAAATGATCAGGATTCTGAAACCTAATTCAAATTGACCAATGACACCAAAGAGTAATGGAATTGGGAGGAGGTGGCTCAGAAATTACAGAATGAATCGAACAAAATAATGTAAGTGGACAGAATAGCAGAAGAAACTTAACACTGAAAATTGTAACACGTTTCCCCTCATGTGGAAATTTGGGACGTGTGCTTAATCCTTGGGTGCTGGGTCAACATGCTGGAACTCCCTCCCTAACAGCACTGCGGGTGTACCTACACCACATGGACTGCAGTGGTTCAAGAAGGCAGCTCACCACCACCTTCTCAAGGGCAATTAGGGAGGGGCAATACATGTTGGTCCAGCCAGTGATGCCCACATCCCATGATGAATTTTTTTAAATCGCCAGGAATGAGGCGGACAGAGACCACAGATCAAATCCAGTCAATGCAGAGCAGTAAACAACAAAGAATGATATATCTTAAACAGTGAGCACCCCAAAGGTATGCTCGATCACCCCCTCGGGAAGTTCCCAGGTAAGGAATGCAAGGCAATTGCCCTGCAAGTGCAAACTTGCTTTGGGCCATTGCCCGGCACTGGGAACCATACAAAGATGTGATTTAGATCGCAGACTTCAGTTGGTTTCGACATCAATAGTTACCCAGAAAAAATTAGAAGAATTAAAACCACTTCTAACTTCTGGGTAACTATTGTACAGAAAGTGAGTATAAGTCTGAGGAGACATTGATCAAACTTTATAGCGAGTGTGGCCAGGCTTCACCTTGAATCCTGCTTCCAATGCTGGCTGCCAAGTAACACAGGAGACATTGAAGCACAGGAGACAGTGAGGAGATGATCCATGAGCCCAGTTCTTGTCAAGAGTTCAGAAGTATCAAGAAGTACTACCCAAACTCTGGCTTTTCAGCTTAGATGAGGCACTTGAGGACTATGCAAGGTTGTGTCTAGCACAACTAATTTAAATTAAACTGCAGAAGCGACCACAGATTCAAACCAGCCCAAAATCATTTCAGAACTGATATTGGGGTGGTCCTTCACACAAGGAGTGGCCAATGTATGAACAGACTCTCAGATAGACTTAGTGGAAGGCAAATTCCTGGAATCACTTAAATCCTGCACCTGGGGAAATTTTAGAATCACTCTGAATTAAGTTGGTCTAAGTGACTTTCCCTATCCATAATTATCTTGCAAATATTTTTTTTCACTGTGCATTTGAAAGTTTGACCAAATCTGAAGTCCAACTTATGACCTTACAGTGTCTTTGGTTGTAATTGGATTTCTTCATTCAGATGGTTGATCAAACTCCAACTAAGAGATTAGCTGATAGGAAGGGTATTTAAGCCAGAAGAGCAAAGGGGAAAGCTCCAATAGTAGTTTGCCTGTGTGTGTGTGTGTTGGGACATGTAAATGACTAATGCAGGACACTCCAGACTCCCTTGCGCCGGAGGCCAAGTCAAGCGCAACCGCTCACGGGCAAAGTAGTTCTCTTTTTACATCTACTACTGCACTAGAATCAAGTGAAGATTCACAAATGGGAAGTGGAGCCAGTGCAGAGGACAAGGAATTAGCCAAGAGGTCAAAAGAACTGGAAAAGAAACTACAGGAAGAGGCAGAGAAGGAAGCCAGAACTGTAAAGCTTTTGCTTTTAGGTAATTCACATCGGAAACAGATTTAAGAGGGAAACCATGCTGTAGAAATACAAAGATGAAAGCTTTCCATTTCTAACAATGTTTTACTTTAATTATGCAAAAGTAAATTAGTTTTCTGATTTTTCTTTTAATTAATATGAAATTATGATTCCACAGGATAAATATCTAAATCAAAATGTTAAAGAAAGTTGAACAACTATCCAATGAAGTAAATGACCTTACCATTGAAATTGTTATTTGTGTCAATGTTCAGGAGCTATTTACTTTATACCTTTAACCAATTGGCTATGCTGTTTAATGTTACAAAAGCCTATTCTTTAACATATAATGACTGCACTTCAGTATAGCACAATATTGGGAGCAGGTGATTCAGTAAAATGTATTGCAGAACCACTCAACTAATGGAAAAAAGGTAAGAATGAGACTCAGAAAAAATGCATTTATATAAAAAACTTGGATTAAGGAAGATTTGTAATTATAAAGCACCTTTCATGACTTCAGCATGTTCCAAAGTGCTCTACAGACAACGAAGTATTGTTGAAGTGTAGTATTTGTTGCAAGGTAGGAAATGCAGTGCTTTTTTGCACACGGCAAGATCCCACAAACAGCAAGGTGATAAAAATCAGATATTCTGTTTTAATGTACTCAGCTCGTTGAGTGACAAATATTGCTCCTCTGCTCTTCTTTGAAATAGTGCCATGGGATATTTTACATCCACCCAAGGAGGCAACTGAACCTTGGTTTAATGTCTCTCTGAAAGACAGTGCTTCCTCAAAACTACATTGGAGTGTTAGCTTAGATTTTGTTCTCAAGGCTCTAGTGGGACTTGAAGCCACAACCTGTTGATTCAGGTGAGATTGGGGTATCACTCAGCCATGGCTGACCCTTGCATCAAAACACTTTGCCTTCAATTGCCCTGTGGCTACCATGAGGATCAGACACTATATAAAGACAAAGTCTTTCCAGTGACTACTTTTAGCACAGCAGTGAATATGGTTGCAATAAATTCTTACTGTGCCATTTTAACATTGCTATCGACCTGTTTACTGTATTCATCTGAAGGTATGAAGGACTTCTGTTTAGTGTGAGTTACTACTAGTAACTAGCAACCTTCGTTGGCAGCTGAGTGTTATATTTCTCCCACGACTGATAACCTCCATCCTGTTATCTCCAAGGCTGATACACTGTTCCATCTATCTAATTGCAGTCAGTTTCTGTTCTGTAGTCTCCATGGCTAACAACCTCCATTGTCTTTAGCTTGTGGGGTCTTTTACTATTGAGGTGCCTACTTTCCTTCCATGATGCATTTGCTTATGCTCTGGAAGAACAGGGCAGGGTAACCTTGAAACATGGCATGTTGATATTGTCGTCTTGTTAATAAACTTGACTATGACTAGCAGAACCCATTCTTTCAAGGGTAGAACTCAGCAGGTCTGGCAGCATCGGCGGAGAAGAAAAGAGTCGACGTTTCGAGTCCTCATGACCCTTCGACAGAAGTTCTGTCGAAGGGTCATGAGGACTCAAAACGTCGACTCTTTTCTTCTCCGCCGATGCTGCCAGACCTGCTGAGTTTTTCCAGGTAATTCTGTTTTTGTTTTTGTTTTGATTTCCAGCATCCGCAGTTTTTTGTTTTTATCTTTCAAGGGTAGATTTGAGCGATCGCTATCGGAAACTAACACTTTGAGATACGGTGTGTGAGACATGACATGCGGTGAGTGTGGTAGCTGAGGGACAGTAAATAAAATTCATTGTCAATAACTGCAAGAATTTCATGATTTGTATCGCATTTTGAACTAATTTAAAAACTTATTAAATCAGTAAATTGGATTTGAGTCAACCAAGAGCGCTGCATTTATTTGGATATCATTCCATAGAGGTAGAAACAAAGTAGCACTTATGGTGATGTATAGTTTACAATTTTGTACAGTTACATAAGGATACATAAAAAGAGACGCAGGATAGAGGAATAGTAGCAGGCCAGTTAGCCTTTCATATCTGCTCTGCCATTCAATGAGATCATAAGACCATAAGACATAGGAGCAGAAATTAAGCCATTCGGCCCATCGAGTCTGCTGTGCCATTCAATCATGGCTGATAAGTTTCTCAATCCCATTCTCCCGCCTCCTCCCTGTAACCTTTGATCCCCCTTACCAATCAAGAACCTATCTATCTCAGTCTTAAATACACTCAATGACCTGGCCTCCACAGCCTTCTGTGGCAATGAATTCCATAGATTCACCACTCTCTGGCTCAAGAAGTTTCTCCTCATCTCTGTTCTAAAAGGTCTTCCCTTTACTCTGAGGCTGTACCCTCGGACCCTAGTCTCTCCTACTAATGGAACATCTTCCTCACGTCCACTCTATCCTGGCCTATCAGTATTCTGTAAGTTTCAATCAGATCCCCCCTCATTCTTCTAAACTCCATCGAGTATAGACCCAGAGTCCTCAAACATTCCTCATATGTTAAACCTTTCATTCCTGGGATCATTCTCGTGAACCTCCTTTGGACCCTCTCCAGGGCCAGCACATCCTTCCTGAGATACGGGGCCCAAAATTGCTCACAATATTCTAAATGTGGTCTGACCAGAGCCTTATAAAGCCACAGCAGCACATTTCTGCTTTTATATTCTAGTCCTCTCGAAATAAATGCCAACATTGCATTTGCCTTCCTAACTACTGACTCAACTTGCAAGTTAACCTTAAGAGAATCCTGGACTAGGACTCCCAAGTCCCTTTGCACTCCAGATTTCTGAATTCTCTCCCCATTTAGAAAATAGTCTATGCCTCTATTCTTCCTACCAAAGTGCATGACCTCACACTTCCCCACGTTGTATTCCACCTGCCACTTCTTTGCCCATTCTGTTAACCTGTCCAAATCCTTCTGCAGCCTCCCCGCCTCCTCAATACTACCTGTCCCTCCACCTATCTTTGTATCATCTGCAAACTTAGCCAGGAAGCCCTCAGTTCCTTCATCTAGATCATTAATGTATAAAGTGAAAAGTTGTGGTCCCAACACTGACCCCTGCGGAACTCCACTAGTCACTGGCCGCCATCCTGAGAAAGACCCCCTTAACCCCACTCTCTGCCTCCTGACAGACAGCCAATCTTCTATCCATGCTAGTACCTTGCCTCTAACACCATCTTACTGAGCAGCCTCCTGTGCGGCACCTTGTCAAAGGCCTTCTGGAAGTCCAAGTAGATAACATCCATTGGCTCTCCTTTGTCTAACCTACTCGTTACCTCATGAGATATATGTTTTTTTAAATTCTTTCATTGGATGTGGGCATCACTGGCTGGACCAGTATTTATTGCCCATCTTGAATTGCCCTTGAGAAGGTGGTAGTGAGCCACCTTCTTGAACCGTTGCAGTCCGTGTGGTGTAGGTACACCCACAGTGCTGTATAACGTACATAGTAAGATGAGGATTTATATTGTGCCTTTCTAAAACATCTCTAAGCATTTCATGTATAATTAATTACTTCTGAAGTGAAGTGACTGTTTTAATGTTCATAAGTATGGCAGCCATTTTGTACATGGCATGATTCCACAGACAGTAACAAAACAACGGTAGTTAGTCTGTTTTTTGGTGGTGGTTGAAAGAAGAATTTTGGTGTGCGCATCTTGTTCTTATTCAAACTGTGCCATGGGATCTTTAACTTTCACTTAAGCAAATAGACTGGGCCTGGATTTAATGCTTCATCTGGGAAACAGCACCTCTAACAATGCAGCACTCCCTCAGTACTGCACCATTCTGCAGGGTTAGAATGAGCACTCCAGTCTTCAGAGCAGAGATTGAAATATACATATACCTAATTGGTATATTTGAAAGCAAATGCCTCCAAGAAAAATGGAAATATTTCAACTAAATGTTCTATAATCTATAATTTAAACATTATCTTACGCTGATTACAATGTGGCAAATTTTGACCATTATGTTCAGGCCGAAGTATTGATATCGCTTCACATTTTCTCATTCTTTCACACATCCACAGCCTTTATGCACCAAGAAGACACAGACTGCAAGCTAAGTACTATTTAATCGCGCAGTGAATGATAAATCATCCTACACTGAGACTGTAAATACTCTAAGGACCAGGCAAAGTAACACGATCAGATGTTGATGCTAAATCCATTCCCAGAGATTAGGAGCGAGGCACAGTAAGCGTGTTATTCAACTAGAAAGAAAGAGTTGCTTCCACTCTGATAAAGATGTGGCATCTCCAGAGGACGTGAACTCAACTGCCAGCATGGCGTGTTGAAAAACTGAATTCAGTTCAGAAATAAAATCTGGGAGTAAAGAACTGGGATCAGTAAAAGTGATCATGGATCTATCCGATTGTCAAACAGCTAGTGTTTCAAATTCAGCTATTTGAAAACCAGCGATGTCCTAAAACCGAACATTTTTTAAGTCTGTCATGCATAAATTTGAATTATTATTCGATGAGTAAAATAACTTATTGGTTTGTTCAGCTAGGTGCAGCGTTGGCACAGCAGCACACTGACTACTTATTGACTTTGCGCACCTGTGTTTCCCACACTCCAGGTGGCCCAGGCAACCTGTGACTTCACTCGATCCGAAATCCGAAATCCAGCATGGACTTGGTCCTGAGGTTTCTGGTTTGAAGAAACTGTACCTGTAATGTAAAAAAACCCCACTGGTTTACTAATGCCCTTAAAGGGAGGAAACTAACTGTTCTTACCAAGTCTGACCAATAAGTGACTTCTGTCCTCCACCAATGTGGTTGACTCTTAACTGTCCTTAGAAGTAGTCTAGCAAATCATTCAATTATTTAGGGCAACTAGGGATGGGCAGTAAATACTGGCCTTATCAGCGATTCCCACATCCAAGAATGATTTTTTTTAAAGCCATCTTTAGTGTCTTACATAGAATGTACAGTGCAGAGCTATCCTATATTCTTTTACTTTTTAGTTCATGGGATGTGGGCGCCGCTGGCTAGGCCAACATTTATTGCCCATCCCTAATTGCCCTTGAGAAGATAGTGATGAGCCGCCTTCTTGAACCTCTGTAGTCCCTGTGGTGTAGGTACACCCACAGTGCTGCTAAGTTGCCACAGCCTCTGAGTTTGCTACGACCTTAAATGTATGAACTTGAAATGGGAATGACTATTCATACTGTATTATTAGTCAGTCATTCTTGTGTCAAGTATTGGCTGGATTGCAGTGTCTCCGAATGTGTGGAGTACTGACTATGTGTTACTTAAAACTGTAGTTATTTGGTTAGTGCTATCTAGAATGTAATGTCTCTAAATAGTATAGAGTGAGCTAGTACTATCTTATAAAGTGTAGAGTTGGCAGGCTGTCTGATGAGTCAGGAGGTTGTGAGCTCATGGGAGCATAATTGGCTGACTAGTGCAATACCAAGGGAGTACTGCATTGTAGGAAGTATTATCCTTCAGCTGAGATGTTAAGGCTTTGATCAGATGGACGGAAAAATGTTCCATGATATGGTGCTATTGAAACATACGCACATGATGGTGCCTGCTATTGAATGCTCTATGTTGCCAATAGTAATATCTCTCCGTCATTGTAATGTTACCAGCCTATATTATCTCAAAATGGGTATAATATTATCCTGTACATCATCCTTCCAGTCGGTGCCATATCAGATGTACACAATATCTCTCAGAAGTTAAAGTGACATCCGCATTAAGTACTTCCCCTTAAATCCCCTTTCATCATCTCAGGGTGTTCACAGCCAAAGGAGCTCCTCTTTTTTGAAATGGAGTCATTGTTGAAATGTAAGGCAATGCTGTAGTTAACTTGTGCACAACAAAGATCCACAAATAGACAAGTTACTAGATGTTATGTTGGTTGAAGGATAATATTGGACAGAACAATGGGAGAGTTCACCTGCACCTTTTTAGAATAGTGCTATGGGATCTTTAATATCCACCTGAGCGGGCATAGGAGCCTCAGTTTAACGTCTCACCTGAAAGACCTCCAACAATGCAACACTTGCTAAGTACTGCACAGCCTAGATAATATGCTAAAGGCTGTTGACCAGTCCAATAGCGTCCACATACCATATCTTACAATGATGACAGTGTTATCCTGTCTGCAGTGGGCTGGATTTTATGCCCCCCCCACCCCCCCACCCACCCAGTGGGCCTGTTTTCAGCAGGAGGGCAGGTAAAATATGTTGGGTTGCTAGCCTGCTTCCCTTCTGCCCACCCCCAACCTGTACCACATAATACAGGGTTGGCTAAGGCACCCACTAGGCCAGGTATTGCCCACTTCAGGCCCTCAATCCACCCCCAATGCCATAATATTCTGGTCAGTGGAAGGCTGTTTTTTCACCCAGGTTGGTGAAAGGTGAGAAGGAAGTAGGGTACATCTTTTGGAGGGTTCACTGTGTGCATCGGGGGCAGCCCTACCTAAGATCATACCTCCTCTTTGTGCCTCTCCAGCTGGCCTCCAAAACCCAATCACACCCCAACTTAACCCTCCCTCCTGTGAGTGCCCCATCCTTCCTTGCCCAAAAACCCTGGGACTTGCCTGGGTCTGGTGTCCATGCCTGATTTCTGTTGGTCTTCTTGCAGTCCCAGCAGCGCCCACTGCTGAGCTCTGGCGCTGTTGGCACTGCTAGAGCCCCCGGCCAATCAGATTGGCCAGCAGCGCTTGAAATCGGGACTTCGTTCCACTGAAGGACGGAAGTTCCACTCTCAGGTACTTAAGGCTGCCCGCTGCATAATATTGCTGTGGGACAGCCTCTTTTAAAGTCAAAACAAAAACAGAATTACCTGGAAAAACTCAGCAGGTCTGGCAGCATCGGCGGAGAAGAAAAGAGTTGACGTTTTGAGTCCTCATGACCCTTCAATAAAACTAGTCAATTGGTTTCTGGACAACTTTTCTTCTAGGTGGGGGGTGGTGGGGGTGGGGATAAGTATGTTCCTTCACCACCACCCCCCCCCCCCCAACACCCTCTCACCCCATCCCACCCCGTAAAAATCCAACCCAGTTCCTCCAATTGGGCACTGTGAAATTTTAACCACATAACCTCCTAAACAATGGTTTACCCACACTGCTCTCCCAGTGGGTCTCAAAGAAAGCAAGGGGGTGGAGGCATTATATTGAGCAGAGATGTATTCTGGTGCAGAGATTGGTGGACAGGGTGTGGCATCATTACATGGGTAACACACTTGTGCCAGGGTTTATTTGATCCTTTACACTGGACATTTGCTTCACATCTCGATTGTGGTGCGCCCCTGGTCCCAAATAGACAGGAAATCCCACCCCATAGTTTTAACAAGACTATTCTGTCTCCATAAGGGACATTGCGATTGATCTTTACATCTCCCTCAAGGTATACAACACATACCTTTAAATACGCTTAACGTTTGGAAGACTGCATGTGCAACTCAGGCTGCCATGCCTATACCGCTGCAATTATGATTGACAAATACTTGGTTCTGTTGGGGTCCCTGCTCAGCTCTTGGATGGCAGAATGAATCCAGGGCAGAGTGGATGATGTCTAGCTGCATGCACAAATTATTAATATTGATGTCCTATTGTCGTAAATGAAGTACCAGTGTCCGGATCTAAGCCAATAATTTCCTGGAGCCTTAGTCCCAAACAAGAGAAAGCCTCAAATGGTAGAGGGGGAGGTTCAAGGAGTTAGCCAGCATTTCCTAAATACAGCCAAGTGGAAGCACTTCAGTTCAAGTACCTTCGCAGGAAATTATAATCATTGAACTATTTGTGTCTCAATATTAATAAATTACAAGTGTTGCAAGTGTAAGTGTGCAGATATTATAGGACAAATAGAGAATAGAAAGGGAAACATTTTCTATATGTTCTTGGGATGTGAGTGTTGCTGGCAAGGTCAGTATTTATTGCCCAACCCTAGTTGCCCTTGAGAAGCTGGTGGTGAGCTGCCTTCTTGAACCGCTGCAGTCCATGTGGGTAAGTACACCCACAGCGCTGTTAGGTAATTAGAGTTTAAATTCTTTCTGCGCTTTAAATGCAGGAAAATACATGTTGAGAAAACTGAAAGCATTACACAAAAGAGGAGTTACTTTGTTTCGCAAAAATAAGGAAGGAAGGAAATGTTTGCTGATTACTCAGAAACTGGGGGCGGAATGTTTCCTGCCCGTTGGCAGTGAACATCATGGCGGGTGTGAGCAGACAACATGGTGGGAAGGCCAAAAATCAGCTTCACACCTTCGTGAAACCAGTTTGCGATTGTCCGCTCTGCCCATCAATGGCGGGGCCATCTTTCCCACCATCACACTACATATGTCGAGAATGTAATTTTAATACGTCTGCATATCATTATAAGCCCTGCTTGTCGGAATCATCCCCCACGTCAAATTTACCGCCCACGTCAGCAGGAAATCACTCCGGCCCAGAACACATCTTGACAAGTGTGTGAAGTGCGGAAGTTGGGACTTACCGCCAGGGCCTTGCCCACATAGTGGACACCTGAGGAGCAGAAGATGCTGGATCCCTACAGCTACCTGCAGGAATATGTGCGTCGCACGCTCGGTGGATTCATATCGACTTGGCTCCACTGCAAAGCAGCTCACAGAAGGTGGAAGGTCACCATTGAGAGCCTCCTTCAGGACATCAGTGTCTCGGCCATGGGCTGCTCTGGATGATCGTCGGTCTCAGAGAGGAAGGTGTCCCACAGGAGGGAGGTGTACCAGGGGAGGATGAGGTTGGGGGGGGGGGAGTCAACGATGGTGTCGGGTGGGGTGAGATTAGTGGGGAGGGATGAGGGTGTTGAGGGGTTGAGGTTGAGAGTGGGGAAGGAGGTACGGGGAGGAGGGTGTAATGGGGGAAGAATGTGGCAACTAGGTGTAAGGGGGAGAAAGTGTAAGGGAAGGAGCTCGGAGAGGGGAAGGAGTTCGGAGGGCAGAAAGAGTTCGGCAGAGGAAGGAGTTTGGGGGAGGGAAGGAGTCCAGGGGAGAAAGGCGTAAGGGTGGAGGAACAGGTAAGGGGGGGGGAGGAACTAGTAAGGGGGGAGGATGTCCAGGTGAACATACAAGAGAGGGGTCTGTGGAGTCGATGACTGCTTCCTGGGGACCGAAATGAGGGTGGGAATGGTGAGAATGAGAGAGGGCAGAGTGAGCCGGTAGGGTGGGAGGGTGAGGGTGTGACGGTAGCTGTAGAAGGGACAGTGAGGGTGGTTGGTGGGGACTCAGAGGCAGACACAGACCCTGGGGGTGGGAAGGAGGAGGTTGGGGGTGGGATTTTTGGGAAGGTAGGGAACATGCACACCTGCCTGGACATCCCGGAAAGAGAAGGGTTCTGGCTGGTAGGGGATGGTGGGAAAGCGGAAGGTGATGCCAGGGGTGGTCAACAGTGAGTGGCTGAGGGAGGCGAAAGGATGGGGGCACTGATGACATACTTCACTACAACCATCTTGCAAAACTGAAAGCGAAAGGAGCCTTGTGTAGGTGCTGCATGGGAGTGTGGTCAGTGGGTGGGTGGAGATGCGGAGCCACTCAGATGGACAACTGAAAGAGAACCCCAGCAGGCAGCATTGAAAATGCTCAGGACATTGAGATGCGTGTGATGGACGAGGGCTCCGGGTGCGTGGGAGAGAGTTTGCACGAGGCTCTGAAAGGCCCTGCCACACACACACTTCTCCCTCCAGAATCATTCATTGGCCAGCTACGTGCAGCTGAACTGCTGGTGGATGGAGGCAGGGGGAGGTCTCACAAAACCTGTAAGTGAAGCTGAAAGACACCACTACACATTTTTCAGTGAAAGTGAATATATTTTCCAATTACAAAGTAGCAAAATGTGTTCATCCCTGCAGCCACCTGTGACCAGAAATTATTACAAACATTCGAATTAGAAGCAGGGGAAGGCCGAATCCAGAGGCTTGTCATCAGACTCGGACCTCATGGATGCCCTTTGTTGAGCAGTCCTCCGAGTGCCGGGGAGCTCGGCTGAACCTGCCTCCTCCTGCAGCGGACACGTGTCTGTGCAGTGACCACCTGATTGTGAACCTGAGCCTGCTCTAGATCAAGGTCCCACCGAGGTGTGTGTCTCTGCACTGGTGCAGGGTGTGGGTAAGCGCTGTGACAGGTCTTCCAGGCTGCTTATTTCCAGCTCTTCAAAGGAGTTGGTGTCCTCTTGGCTGGAGGTGAGGATGTGGGTGGAGCTGAGGGACTGGCTGGCTGAGGGTATCGGTCACTTGGCAGAGCTCCCTGTGAACCAAAGTAGAGATAATGAGTGCAGGGCAGCTGAGTCAAAGGCAGGAGAGAGAGCTCTCACAGTTGCATTGAGAGAGGGATGATGGGGTGCAGGACCGTCACGTGGCTCTTCGCTGCCAACTTCACCGTCATGATCCACAGGCACGGTCCACGGTCTCGCCAACGAGCACAAAGGCACACTCCTCAAAGTGAGTGAGGGGCCTAATGTGGGCCACTCCACCCCCGGTCTGGGACCTCTCCCTGCTGTTGTGAGCTAGCTTCTCCTGCATGAAAACGGATGGAGAGGGTGTGAGCAGGACACATGGCACTGAGGGGAGTATTCGTGTGGTGAGCAGAACCATGGATGAGATGAGGACGCGAGCTCCAGAGGATATGAGCCTGATGGAGATATGAGGGTGTGTTTAGAGCTTGTGGTGTTGACCCTTGAGGCGTGAGA